>NC_060075.1:19057803-19360833 GCF_922984935.1 Meles meles | reverse complement strand
CGAATCCCCCATTCCAATTCCCACAGTAGTGTGTCAGTGGTGTAGAGAATATTCTGAACTGGGCAAAACCAAAGTCAGGGGGAACCGTGTATTATAACATTTGGGTTGAGAAACGGTGGGGTCTTGAATTAAGGTTGCTTGAATAAAGCTGGAGGGAAGGGGTCTCATAAGCAGAACTGGCAGGTCTTGGCTGTCCGCTGGAGGTGAAGGAGAAGCAGGAGGCCAGGATGGCCTCTCCAGCTCTGCCTTAGGCAGGTGGTCTGTGGCAGTGCCTGTCTCTGAAATCAAGACTGTATGAGCAGGAGCAGGTTTTAGGGCAAAGATGGTAAGTGCAGCTTTGAATTGGGGCATTGGGTCCTGATGAGATGGATACCCAGGAGGAGTGCATTAGTTAGGAATACCTCTCAGGAGCTCACATGGGTCGCGGCAGGAGGCGTATGTCAGGAAGTCTGTGGTATTGGGGTGGTAGGTGAAGCCATGACAATAGTCGAAATTGACCAAGGAGTGTATTCAGTAAGGATGACACCTTAGAGAATAACTTCCCTTACTTCAGGAATGGTCAGAGGAAGGAGGACCAAGTGATACCACCACAAACTACTACCATTTTTTTTAAAGATTTTATGTATGTATGTATTTATTTATTTATTTTTAAAGATTTTATTTATTTATTTGACAGACAGAGATCACAGGTAGGCAGAGAGGCAGACAGAGAGAGAGAAGAAGGGAAGCAGGCTCCCTGCTGAGCAGAGAGCCTGATGCGGGGCTCGATCCCAGGACCCTGGGATTATGACCTGAGCCAAAGGCAGAGAGGCTTAACCCACTGAGCCACGCAGGTGCCCCGATTTTATTTATTTATTTGAGAGAGCATAATCGGGGGGAGAGGGAGAAGCAAATTCCCCACCAAGCCGGGAGCCCAACATGGGGCTCAATCCCAGGACCCCAGGATCATGACCTGAGCCAAAGGCAGACGCTTAACTGACTGAGCCACCCAAGCCTCCCTTCTGTAGTTCTTCACCGCAATAAAATGTCCATCTGTCATTACTGTACAGTATTGATTGGTTATGTGAGGTGACGTACTATGAGAGATACATGGTAACACTTGAAAATCCAACTTGGTTTTAAGTTTAATGCCAGCAAGTATGATAAAACACCCCATGCCTAATTAGTAATACATTGTAAGTTAATAATTATTAAATTTGACTATTTTTCTTTCTTTCTTAGAATTTAAAGGAGCTACCAAATATGGTTTCTAAAGCTGCTCAAAGAAACCAAATTGATTTCTTTTTCACACATGTTCTTGTGGCTAAACAAGGAAGAATAGTTTACATTTTCCCATAGATTTACAAGCAGCGTATTTTAGTTGGTGATTAGTAAATGTTTGTTGACAAGGATCATTTTTCTATAGGAAAAGAAAATCTAGGCCTAACGGCCAGTCCTGCATTTCTCCCATACACCTTCCTCAAGAAACGTAGTCTATTTCAAATACAATTGTGCTGCTGAGACTCAGACCAAGGACCACCAGAAAACAGGTGCTAACAAATCCCCCATTCCCCAGCATTGTTACCACAAGGCCCACCGGATGCTATAGAAAGTTCTTCACAACATTGGAAAGCCATAGGAAGCAATCATTAGGCCTTCTGTGTAGAATATTCCAAAGGTGTTACGGTACAGTAACAGCAACACTAAATTCCATTCGCTGAGTGCTTATTATGGGTTGGGTTCTTTTTTTTTTTTTTAAGATTTTGTTTATTTATTTGACAGAGAGAGATCACAAGTAGGTAGAGAGGCAGGCAGAGAGAGGAGAAGCAGGCCCCCCGCCGAGCAGAGAGCCCGATGAGGGACTCCATCCCAGGACCCTGAGATCATGACCTGAGCTGAAGGCTGAGGCTTTAACCCACTGAGCCATCCAGGCACCCTATGGGTTAGGTTCTATGCCGATAGGCACAATACAGGTCTCCTTTCTTGCCCTCACAACTGAGTGTCCACACACGCTGAATTTCTTAGGCTCTTCCCTCCGATGTCCTCATTTGTAATTTCTTCATGTCTTGACTCAAGGTGGCAAGTTTGCTCTGAATACCTTGCCCTCCCCTCTCTGTGGCACCCCTTCGTCCTCGGAGCTTATTTCCCCAAAGTCTGCGTGGCAGCTCCCTTCGCCATGAAATCTTCGAGAAAACAGCATTGATACCAGTGAAATATGTGGATGAAAGAAAAAAAAGTCATCATTCTTTTACAACATAACAGCCTTTTTTTAGTTCCGGAGCCTCCAGTCATTTTCGTCCTGCATATATATTCATACAATACCACATGTACTAATTTGTATTCTGTTTTTCCTCTTACACATCATATTTTTTCATATTTCCATATAATTTTCATAATTATCATTTTCATTATAAAAACAGTATTACCCCATTACAGAAAATAAATCACCCATAATTACCATCTTGATGACACTTCTTGCTTGTTTTCTCGAAGTACCTGTGTTACAATTGAAGGGAGAGAGTGGAGATGTTTAAATAGCTAGGAAAACCTCCACAGACACTTTGTTTTTATTTTGATAATGTCACTTTCTTAAAAAAAAAAATTCTTTCAGATTCACTTAACCTCTCTGAACTCCCATTGTTCCGACTGTCAAATGAAGGTATGGAGCTTTATTGCCTCTAAGATGATTTCTGAAGTCCTCCTACAGTGTAGCCAGGCTGTGACTCTGTTTTAATGTACCAGACCTTGATGGCATTGGTAGTTCTTTGCTTTTTCTTTTCTTTTCTTTTTTTTTTTTTTTTTTGTCCACCCCGTTGAGAATGTGGTGAAAGCTTTGGACCCTCTCCATTTAAAAATACCATTATGCACAAACACACAAAAAATGTTTCATGCAAGACCATCTGGGGACCAAGAATCTTTTGCTCTAAGCACAGGAAAAATTTATGGAAATGACAGAGGATTCAGAAAGTATTTCCTTTTGGGGAGGTGGGAAAAAATGATGTGGTTCCTTTTTCTCTAATATTGTGCAACCAAGAAAGTAGAAAATGGGAAGAAATTCTAAAAACAAAAAAAAAATGTGTCAAACACACTGTAAAGTTATGTAAAAATATCAACTAAAATAAGTTTTAAATATTTGGGTGTGAGTATTTAGGATAGTCACTGTAACTGTGGTCAAAGATGATGACTCTTGGAGCTACATGGGCGTGCTGAACTCGTGCTTCCAGGAGGAAAGGGGGAAATGGGCATGATCACAATTGTCTGGCTGTGATTTAAAAATAAGAATTAGGGGCGCCTGGGTGGCTCAGTGGGTTAAGCCTCTGCCTTCAGCTCAGGTCATGATCTCAGGGTCCTGGGATCGAGCCCCGTATCGGGCTCTCTGCTTGGCAGGGAGCCTGCTTCCTCCCCTCTCTGGCTGCTGCTCTGCCTACTTGTAATCTCTCTCTCTCTCTCTCTCTCAATCTGTAAAAAAGAAAAAAAAATAAGAATTAAAGGGGTTCCTGGGTGGCTTAGTCGGTTGAGCACTGACTCTTGCTTTCAGCTTATCATGTCTCAGGGTCTGGGTCCTAGGATCGAGTCCTGTGTCAGGCTCCACGCTCAGCAGGGAACCTGCTTGCGATTCTCTCTCTCTGTTCCTTGCCTCCCCCTCCTCTCTCTAATAAGTAAATAAATCTTTTTTTAAAAAATGGGCATTTAAGGACTAAATAGTTCCCTAGCTTCATTGTATGTTATTGCTAAATCTGGCTATGCAATTGGTTGGTCGAGATTTTGTTTGCTATTTGTAAGTGTATGAGCAGATTCCGACATCCTGCCTTGATACAGATGAGACCACTCTCTCTGCCAAGACCCTCTTCCTACATGGGAAGGTAGTGGCTCCTACTTTAAAATGTGATTCCAATGGGGAAATGATGTAATGTTGAATGTAAGCCATTGAACATAAGTTGCACTTTATGGCTCTAGTTAAATTGTTCAGGATTTTTCTGCTGAGTTCAAGAAGACAGGAGGGAAAAGTAGTTTTAGGGAAAAAAAAAAAACCACAAAGCGGCTCATTTTTTTGAGATGTAGATGCTGTTTGCTTTGTGATTTCGATGTTTAAAGGAGTATCAAGAGGATGCTTCAGCTTTTGGAGATGGCCTAGTTGAGATGGGAGAGAAGAATATCAGCAGACAGCTCTTTTCCTGAGGGACTGTGGAGTCATCACTGAGCAACTTCTTGATACTGCGCTAACAAGATAATGGGTTCTTCTAAGAGCTATCGCTTTCTATTGGTTCTGTTTCTCTGGAGAACCCTGACTCATAGAGTCCCATCGTTATCCCCGTTTTCAAACAGACAAGGAGACTGGGTCTTTAAAGAAAATGTAAATAACTTGCTTGAGTTGACACAGCAAGTAAGTTGAGAAGCAGAGATTGGAACTCAGGTCTGCTTTCTTCTCCAGAGAGGTTAAAGGAGGATCACTTTCAGCGTTGCTTTTATTTTCTGTTCAGTCAGGGAATTCTACATTGCTGGGCTCTTTAGGAAACAACTTTATTTGTTTAATTTTTTAAGATTTTATTTATTTATTTGACACAGAGATCACAAGTAGGCAGAGAGGCAGGCAGAGAGAGAGGAAGGGAAGCAGGCTCCCCGCTGAGCAGAGAGCCCGATGAGGCACTGGATCCCAGGACCCTGGGATCATGACCTGAGCCGAAGGCAGAGGCTTTAACCCATTGAGCCACCCAGGTGCCCCATTAGGAAACAACTTTGAAGTGCTGCTGCTTATACTTGACCCAGAAGGAAAGTCAAGCAGCTAGTATGAAATAATTAAGTCAATGTGTAACTTATTCATTGAATCGAATAGATATTTATTTATTGAATGCCTGTGATCTCTGAGGCACCATGGCAGACTCTAGGGATACAAAGATGAAAAGACCAGGAGTCTGTCCCCGAGGGGCCATATCCTGCTGTCTAGGGCAGACCGACATGCAAACCAGCCCAGGTACACTTAAGAGAGTTTCGGTAGTTTTACTCACAAAGGCTGTGAGATCATTGGAGATGAACACATAATCTTCTTTTCACCCCTATTTAGTGTATGTTATGTAGATTTTTAATATGTAGAATAGGAACACGGTGTGTAGTTATACACTGAGAAGTGTGGGTGGGTGGATGTGTGCGAGTTGTGTGTATATATAAAGTAGCATTAATTTTTTTCTGGCCTGGTTACCCAAGGGATTCTTAATCTTTGAAGTTTAATAATGTAACTGAAATATATTGGATTTTTTTCTGTGATACGTTGTGCCTTTTCAATCTTTAAATTATGAAGAGTATAAAGATCATGTTGTAAAGTGCTTTGGCAGTTTGAAGTGCTTAACGAAGAAATGTTGAAATTTCCAGGCATTTCTGGAAGGTGGAGAAGAATACGGAGAAGGGCCAGAGATAACTTGACAGGGTCGGCAGTTTTAAATAGGGTGAAATTCTGTGAGTTTCAGGGATCGTTCCCCATGCCAAAGATTCCCTCCCTCCAGCTTAGAACAGAACCGGCAACTACGCTGTTATCATCTAGAAGGTTAAGGCACTTTGGCCTAAGTTGCCTCTGTAGAATTCTGTTTTGCAAAATGTTAAGAGATGTTCTAGACAGGAGAATAGTTCCATAAGTAAATAGTATAAGATTGGAAAACATTATAATTCATGCCCTTTTTAGTAATTACTTACTCCTTAATAAAGACCCTCAAAAGTCCCATAGTAAGAAAAAAATCATTTACTTTTATTTATACCAGTACTTCCCAAATTTATAGGACCACATAATTCTTTTTTTCCTGGAATATTAGATGAAGACATAATTTTTCTGAATTTAAAATTCTAATGGATCTGGGAGAAGCTAATCAATGATGATTAATAGTAACAAATAAATGATGTAATAAAAATAGTATCTAAACTTCAGTGCCTATTTACTGTATCCCAGGCACAGATCCAAAGTGGCTTTACATGTATCACCTTATACAATACACAGTCCTGCGACCTTCCTCGTTTTACAGGTGAAGAAATTTAGGCTTATCAGGATTGCATACCCGTGTCATGGTTACACAGCTAGTGTATGGCAGAGCCAGGGTTCAGACCTTGCAGGCATGACTCCAGGACCTCTCTCTTATCCCCACCGGGCAGTACCACACATAAAGTTAGCAGACATGTATGGCCCAGAAGCACTTCGTTGTTGACCCCTTTTCTCCATGACAGCAAGCCAGAAGAAGCACCTTGCTGAGTCAGTCCTGATGGACAGAGACGGAAAGAAGGAGAAAGGGTACACTCCATGAATGGGGTGGCGGGGGGAGGTGGTCAGAGTTCAGGAAGGAGTCCAGTAGAAGAAAAGTAAAGTGCATGGCTAGTGGTGTGCTGCGCCTGCTTTCCAGTTTGGTCTAGAGGTAGCCCCTAGCAGAAGAAAAGAAGACACAAGAAATACAGAAAAAATGAAGAGCAGAGTACAGGTTAAAATTAATCATTGCCTCCAAATCAGCATCAATCTGACCAAAGAGGGAAACGGGAGGACGAGTCAGATCCCTTACAGGAAAGATCACTGGAAGGTAACCTGAGTTTTCACCCGACCTGTTGTGATGCTCAGTTGCATGTAGGGAGACTCTTCATAGATCCTACAGACACAGCAAATGGTATTGAGTCAGATTTGCACAATAGAGACGTTCAGAAAGCCTTGTCCTTTCTCAGCTCGTGTTTTTTAGCAAGAAGGTAACATTTTGTTGTAGTATTTTTGGACAATAATTATGTTTGAAGATGCATACTACTCTTAACCCAGAAATCTTTTCAAAATATTGGGTTTTAGTGATGGTATAGGATAAGGAAGGCTATACTGTATTGTAATATTTTCCCTTGGCAGAATGTCAGTTCCTAGAGTAGGGGTGAAGTTGGCGGGGGGGCGGGGGTGGCTATCCAATCACTGGAAACCTGTCCCCTTTGAATCTTAGAATCCAGTGTCTTCCAGGACAAATCCCTCCCCCCACCACACCCCCAGCTCCTCTACCTGATGCTGTTACCACCTGAGCTCTCTCTCCACTGCCCCTGTGACTTCCCTTCTGCCCAGCTGGTTTGACCTTGTGCCATCCTAGGCCTCATTTAGGAAAAAGCCAGGCAGGTGGGTCTCCTGGCTTTCATTCCTCTATCATCTCCACTATACTACAAAATCTTCTTTCCAAAAGAAAGAAGTTAGAATTAGCATAGCATGGCTAATGTCTTATTGAGCTAATTTAAAAGAAGTCTTTTTTTCTAGATAATAGAAAGTTCTCTGTAACAAAAATATTTACATGGCCTAGGAAATGACCTCCTTATTTGTAAGCAGTAGCTGTACAACAAAATTATAACATTATCTATAATTTATATATATATGTAAAATCTCTTAGATTTTCCATTATCATTATTTGGCCTGTAATACCCATCTTTACAACTTGATGGTACAAACAAAACAGCCCATTCACAACCCTGCACCAAAATTTGCATGTATCAGCCTATCAATGAGCAGAGTAAGAGCAAACAAACTGATAAATTAAGAATTTAGTATTAACGACAAATCTACTGGGGCTTCAACCTCCCCTAACTAAGAAGTCTTAAAGGAAGATTAGCATTTTCTGTTGGTGTTTACCTCTGAATTTTTGAACAAAACAATGTAAGCAGAAGATACCCCGAGGAGCATTTTTGGAAAAATCCCAACAATTGCATAGCGCCACACAGATGAAATGAATTAATTAGCTTGGATAACACTCTTTCTTCTAAAGCATCTGAAATAGGCTCATGAAACCCATAAAACCCTTGTATTTTCTAGCATATGTGAGAGTTTAAGGGTGCTTAAGAGCCTACTTTGAAAGATTTGCTATGAAATTCCCTTGGCAGAATGTACTATTGCCAGAGCTGGAAGAAAAAGAAGCCACGATAGTATTATCCAATTGTCAATACCTTCGTAGCATTGAGGACGGAAAGAGACTTCACAGCACTTCTGAACTATAGTTTTTAGTTTGTTTTTTAACCAAAGAGTGAACTGATACATAGATTGGGTCTTACCTCCGTGAAAGTCCCATATCTAGTCTCCATGAAAAAAACTAGGGCTAGACCCCAGACTGCCAAAAAGATGACGAGTTGACTGTTCTTCCCAACCCACCATATTGCTCGACCCAAATTTGACTTCCTTTTTTTTTTTTTAAGATTATTTATTTATTTATTTGACAGATCACAAGTAGGCAGAGAGGCAGGCAGAGAGAGACAGGAGGGAAGCAGGCTCCCCGCTGAACAGAGAGCCCAATGCGGGGCTCCATCCCAGGACCCTGAGGTCATGACCTGAGCGGAAGGCAGAGGCTTAACCCACTGAGCCACCCAGGCACCCCTGAATTTGACTTCCTTTTCAGTGTGAAATCAGTTTTGTTGATTGAGATAATAGCTGGTAAGTGTATTCTCTGTATGACTTGGTTCACTTCTAACCACTTCCCATTATAATACTAATCAGTAAGCAAACTGTTTTCACTTGTGCGCAGTGATTTTTGCCTATCCGGAGAAGACTGACAGAGTGGACAATTTCAGTTCCTTTCAGAAGGCTTTTCTTGTCTCTCCTTGCAAGAAATTTCACCGAAGTGGTTTGCCAAGAAGCAGTGAGCAGAAGGGGTGCCTGGGTGCCCCCGTCAATTAAGCATCAGACTCTTGATTTTGGCTCAGGTCCTGATCTCTTAGGGTCATGAGATCGAGCTCTGTGTCAGGCTCTGTGCTGAACATGGAGCCTTCTCCCTCTGCCCTTCCCCATTTGCCTTCCCTCTCTTTCTCTCTCTCAAAAGAAAAAAAAAAAGAGCTATGGGCAAAAGGCACACGAAGGGATATGTGAGTGTCCTTCACTGCCTCCTTGAGTTCATCTCTCTCATGTCTGGATTTCTCTCTCTACACCTTTGGAACAGGAAAGAAAAAGGAAAGAGGAATGGCGACTTGTTCTGGAAGACACAGGGGGGGCGGATTTCCAGGAATTTGATAGCCCTCCTTCCCTCTTCCTTTTCACTCTGGGAACTGACATGCTATTAAGGGAAAACATTAAGATGGGGTTATAAAATTTATAATCCCGCTGGGTACTTGGTTGTAGAAGGAGGCAGAGCTCTGAGTGGGACACAAGAGGAATCACTCTTGTTTTCATGTATATATGTCCTGTGTCCCAATAAACAGTGATAGAATTTTCAATTTAAGTGATAAAATTTCACATCCTGAAAGTTAATCTATTAAATTTGAACAATATGAAATTGCTGACTCTCAACTATATTTTACCTATAAAAGGGCAATTCTATATGGCTTCAGTTAAATAGTAAAAATCAATAAGTGAGAGCCTATATGTGCAAAAATGTCATAAGTGGTGAATATTAAACATTACTGGAAACAAAAAACGGAACCTTAAACCATTTCCATACCTTCGTCAAATGGTAAACCAACAGGTAGTCTTTTATTCTGCCAGAGGGATCATTGATTGATACAACCACTAAGTATGGAAATATTTAAACTTAGTGTTTTTCACTTACAGATATTTATATCCAGGTAGCACAATGATATGTGAGTAAATATTTTTGTGCAAATATGTTTGCGGCAGCTTGTTTATAACAGCAGAAAATTGGAAACTAGCGATAGGGAAATGGTATTGTGCTACTTCCATGTGATGTAGTGTTATATAATAACTAAAATGATATTTACCAATTTTTTTTTTTTAAGATTTTTTCATTTGTCAGAGAGAGATTGAGCAGGGGAGCTTCTGCCAGGGGGAGAAGCACACTCTTCTCTGAGCAAGGACCCTGATGCGGGACTCCCAGGATCCTAGGATCATGACCTGAGCCAAAGACAGACGCTTAACTCACTGAGCCACCCAGGTGTCCCTACACCAAGTGTTTTTAATGATACTGAAAATGGTTTGGGATATAAGAAGGAAATAAAGTAGAATCAGAATGGTATATACAATGTGATCTTAACTATGTAGTCTCTAATAAGAAAATGCACCAAAACATTGACAGTGGCTATTTCCTTTGTACATTTCACGGTGTTAAGCAATTAAGGGGTATTGCTTTTATAACATGGGAAGACAATAATTTTTTTCTGGACATCAATATATAAAGTCAGGATGTCTTCCTGGCCAAAGGTGGCATGTCCACATAGAACCATGGACATCTGCATTTCTAAGAAGTTTCCAGTTAGAGTTGGTGCTGCTAGTCTTGGGACCACACAGAAACTTCTGAATGGTGGTTAGGTTTATTTAAAACAGGAGTGAGCACCAGGTATGAATGGTTGTCTCTTTGTAAGTCACCCAGTTCTAGCAAATGAAAGTCTGGGGTATAGTTTTTTCGCTGTCTTATTATATGTCTTCCCTCAGGACTCAGCACCATGCCTTTCCTCTCTGGATCCCCTTCACCTAGCACAGTACCTAGCAACAAGAAAAATAGTCAGTTATATTGGTTTATTGAATGAATTAAGCAGTAAAGGGCATAGTTTTGAAATTCTGAAAAAGGGATTAAGACGACCTGGTTCCCTTAACTTGCTAGCAATGTGACAGTAGGCAGATTCCTTTACCTCTTAGTGCCCATTTGCTTATCTGTAAAAATGACTTCGTTGGATTGTTGGAAGGATTAAATGCGTTAATACACAAATTTTAGAATAGTGCTTAATAAATGGGAGCAGCTGCTGTTGCTTTTATATAGGGCTGCTTGCATTTTTAATGTTTTCCAAAAAAGAAAAGTTAGCTGAGAATTCAGCAAAGCCATGACAACAAAGGAAAAGAAAAGAAAAGGAAAAAAAACGTTGCAACACCACACACTTTTAAGAGAGGAAAATTAGAACCCTTTTATTAAGAACAAATCATGGGGAAGGGACTATGGAGAAAATGTTCTCTGAAAGCAATTTGACAGATTTCTACTGGACATTTCTGCTTTTAGTGGCCCTCACAGTCCCAGGATTTACCAACTTTGGGACCTCGCCAAAGTACTTCCAAGTTTCTTAGTTTTCTTTTGATTTTTGTAGCCATAAAAACATAATGTCGTGGATCAGTAGAATTTCTTAACCTTGTGGCTTTTGCCCATGTCTCGTACATTGATGACGGTACTGATTCCCTTATAGGTTACATGTGAAGAATAAATGAGGGATTGTGGCCGCATGAATGAGCAGAGTGCCAGGCCAACAGCTGATTCAACTTAGTAAATGTTTATTTTATCTTACCTCCCCGCTTTCACTTTTGCTTATCTTTCTGTGTCCCGCAACTTCTATGTAGTTTTCAAACGTTGAACAGAAGTCAAGGTGTTTTTAACTAAGATTGGCATCCTTCCTCAAAAACTTCTCCAGAAGGTCGCAATTGGGGAAAAAATAAATTATCCTTCCAATACTCCTGCCATTAAAAAAAAGAGTTGCTCGGGGCACCTGGGTGGCTCAGTGGGTTAAAGCCTCTGCCTTCAGCTCAGGTCATGATCCCAGGGTCATGAGATCAAGCCCCGCATCGGGCTCTCTGCTCCCTGCCCAGGGGAGCCTGCTTCCCTCTCTCTCTGCCTGCCTCTCTGCCTACTTGTGATCTCTGTCTGTGAAATAAATAAAATCTTAAAAAAAAAAAAAAAGTTGCTCTAAGAAGTTAATTCGTGCAGTGAAAATGTGAAGCCCTCTTTTCTCTTCTAGTGCAAGGAGCCTCATGGATGTTTCATTATTATGTCTCTAAGTTGCGGCCAAAACCATTGACCCCTCTTAGAAGAGCTCGGGTACACTCTGGGTCAAGAGGATTTGGTCCAAGGGTAGGGCATTTTACTGAGGCAGACCTGCTACTGGAGTCTGGTTTGAGGCTCTCAGTTCAAAAACTTCCTAGTCTGCGAGGGCTGATTTCCTATGAGATAGTCAGAAAGAAATTTTGTATCTCAGATACCTCAGAAATGTACAGTTGCATTCAGTGTTCTTTTGCGTAATATTTGAAAAAAATGAGCAAGTTAGGAGTTTCAAGTATATTGAGTAGCTTGATAAATTACTTGCTGTTAACTAAGGAGTTGCTTAATATTCATCAAGTTTTTGCTAATCTGGAGAGCATTGAGATCTACTATACATATATATAGACGTTTCTTCTTTGTGTGATGTCTGCAAGCTGGTGGGAAAGACAGTAAAGTCAAAATTCAGAGACCTGGTTTTGATCTCAGTTGTGCCATTTATTAGGCAGGTGATCTTAGGTAGGACTTTTATCCTCTCCAGGTCTCTCAATTCCTGCATAATTAAATACAGATAATCACTAGGTATCTATAGTTGTGACAATCAGATAAGCTAAAATGTGTGAAAACTTTTGATAACCTATGGAGTCCTATACAGAGGTATGTGGAACTTTAAGGATCTTGCCTGCTCTCTTTATCTTATATTACTTGTGAACATAGGCTTTTGTTCTGTTTTCCTATAAAATGAGCATATCCTGTTGCTTCAGGAAAATTTGTACTTTCATTAAACTGGGTGTTGTATCTAATCAGAATCTCTGTCCCCCCCCCCCCCTTGATTTCAGGTCTTAATATTTATTTTTTCAGGTCTTAATATTTAAATGGAAGTGATCGCTAGCAGATATAATCATGACCCACCTACCTTTGGTTGAATTTACCACTGGTTTATATGTAACCTGTGGTCGGTAAAAATTTAAAAGTTGAATAGCTTGGCAATGTAGATAGGATTTGAAAATGGCTAGTTCCCATTTTGAAAACCCAAGGTTAATGGCATATTTCTAACTAAGTTGTATCTACATCTCTAGACGTGTGCTTTTTGGTTTTGGTTTTTGGTTGTTGTTACTGTTGTTGTTTTACCTTGAGTAGATTTTTGTTTCTTAATCACTGTAAGTATCATGGGGTTTTTTGTAAGTATAGGATAAATATAAGAAGAGAATGTATTTTGGGGCACCCGACTGGCTGGAGCCAGTTGGTGGAGCATGCAACTCTTGATCTCAGGATTGGAAGTTCAGGCACCACGTTGGATGTAGAGATTACTTAAAAATTTTAAAAATCTTAAAAAAAATAAAGGGGGGGGAGTCTATTTTAAGATCTTAGTGTAAAAATAGCATTGTGATAAAGTTTATACTTGGAGTTATTCTGGAAATGACCCAGTAAAATATTTTTTTCTGCATTATTCACCTTCCTCTGTGTTAACATCTTTCCTATAAGAAAATTATCAGATTAATCCATCATTTTTATTTTCTCAGTGTTAAATAAACATACACACTTTAAACTTTACCTATGAATTATAGTTACCCTCCCTTCTGTAATTTATTTCCCTCTCGTCTCTTGAGACTCCTTTGGGACACAAGGTGGCATTCAGGCTTTAAAAGAAAACTATATATATACATGTACATATATACACACACACACACGCACACGCACGTGGAGTTTTCTGCCCAGCTTAGGGGTTCAACCCCACAAAACTGAAGTAGAACGAAGTCTGATAAAGTTCAGGCAGAGTGAAAGAATCTGACTCAACTGAGCTTTTACCAGGAGTTCTCAGTGAAATAATTGTGTTATCGATGCTTCCTCTTCGTAAGCAAGATTTCTTCTCTTTGCTTTCTTTTACTTGCTTTTAGGAGGCTCATATTTAGAACTTCTGTGCTTATAAAAAAAGGATAAGATAGCTTTATAATTACTATGTAAGAACTATGAAGTGGGAAAGAATACATTGGCAAGGCATATTACAATTACTTTGTCATGCATCTGGTTATGTTGGCATATTTGTTTAATTAAATTCCCTGCTAATTATAACTGTATGTACTTGTGTTAATTATTATTTGCTTAACACAGGAAACAGTGTAATTCTTTAAAGGAAAGCAACTCACTTGCTATTTAAATTCCAATGTAATATGCTTTCTAAAATAATAGTGACATTTTATTAGAGTGGTAGTTGGAAAATATTTATCTAACTCAATGGAATTTGGACTGGCTAAAATTTAACGGAGTTACTTTAGTATCAAATTGTGTTTGGAAATAATAAATTTTAGAATATAATGGTCGACATTATACCAAACCACCAACTGATGCTATCCACACCTAAAAGATAAAATTTCACCCATTAAGGTAAACCTTCTCTGTCAGTCTGAAGCTCCTTTTCGTCTATTCTGGAAGAGAGAGGGAGAGAATTAGTACTTGACAGTGATCCTCAAAGGCCCAGCAAGTGCGGTTTACCTTTTAATACCTTCTCTGAAGCATTTGTTTAACGTCAGATTGCCTAGATCATGTGGTTATAATCATTCATGGTACCTGGTATATTTAGAGGTTTTCCTCAAGCTTGCAAATCATTATCATTAGAGTGAAAATAAGATTCCCAACACAGTTGGGTCTTTTCTCTTTCATTCTTTTCATGTCTTAGTTTCAAACATTTTCCCCTTCCTTCATAGGTTTCCCCTTCCCTCCTACTGTTCCTCCCACTAGGTATTTTTAAAAATTTCTCCCACTTATCTTGTGATGAGCTGAGAATTCTTATTTACATAACTGTTCCCTTTCATTTGCATGTATCCTTGCCTCTATTCAGAGACCGTGATTCTTCTCTTTTCCTTCTTTAGTTAAAAATTAATTTCTTTCTTTAAAATATCAACTTTTTATGATGTATTCTTTGTTTATTCTTCCTAATTCACAGCAAAAACTTTCCTTTTCTCTCTGAAGCTCTCAAGAGCTTTTAGCTTTGGCTCCAGACAGAAATGGGTTTAAAACATGCCTTTTCAGGTAAATTGCCAATCATCTGAGAATCCAGGTCTTTATTTATAAAATGGGGCTAGCTGTGGCATCCGCCGTATAGGGCTAGAGAAGAAAAATTAAATGTCATATGTAAAGCATCTTGTTTAAACTATCACCAAGGTTAGGTAATGAACCTTAATTGGCCACAGCAGCATTTTTTGAGAGGGATTCCTTGTTACCATTGGACATTTGTATTAGACTCACAGGAAGCTACCATTTACCAGGCACTGTACTGTATACAAGAGGGAAAAAAGCAAGGCTCCTTGTCTCAGGGAGACATGGTCTAGTGAAGAAGTCAGATCAGTAAGTGGATAATTTCAAAATTTTGTAATATGGAAAACTATAAAGAGCAGGATATGGGGAAATAGAAGAGAGGATATCATATCAGAAACTGAGTAACTGGGCCAGTGGGAATGCCATTGATCAGAATAGACGGAATCTGGTGGGAAGAACAGGGGTCTGGGTTGAGAGAGGAGCTGGCGATCCTGCCGTTGTGGCATGGACATTCTGAATTAGAGCTTTCTCTGCATCATGCTTGTGGTAACATACAGCAGGCGGTTGAAATTTTGTGTCTGAATCCACTAGTCGTGGATTTTGTACTTAGTCATTGGTGTAGAAGATGCCTTGAAGCTACTACAATAATGGTACTGAGTGTGGGCACGCAGTGTAAAAAAATGGAAGGTGACTGATCTTCAAGGTGAGATGGAAGAAATGAAGCTGAAGAGATCAAAGAGGAAGAGTGAGTGGAGAAAGAAGAAGGAGATATTCAAGGAATAGGAAAATAGCCATGTGTTTCCTTTTCACATGAGGGGGCAAATGATGGTGGTGGTGTTAGATGACGTGGAGACATTAAGAGGATGAGCACTACCAAGAGATCACCTGTCACTTTCAGGCGAACATGTTCTGTGAGAGCCATTCAGGGGGCTGAGGCCGTACCAACCGCTAGTGTAGACTGCTCTAGAAATAACTTGAGTGGAAAAGAGGGAGGGGTTCCGTCTTCTTCCCACATAATTTGGGAAAGCAATGAATGATCGAGGTAACATGTTAGAGGCAATTTAAACTATTCTCAGCATACCTGTAGCTTGTAACTTTCTGTTCTTTTCCTGGTAAACAAAAGAGAAAACCCTACCATCTACAGCCTCTTGGACATTGTCTCCAACAGCATGAATTAAAGAATAGCCCTGGAATGTTTTTTCCAGTGCAACTTGAAAGTAATTGAATAGATTTTGATTTTAAGCCTCCATAAAATAAGTTTTGGTGCCACTGACAAGCTTTCACGCGAATTCTATTTGAAGAAACGAATTCGGGATGAGTTACCAAGGGGGCTTCTAATCTAGGACTAGGGTTAAGAGCAAGAATAATCTGTAAGTGAAGCAGCAGTTTAGAACTTGCTTTTGTATTTTTTGTTTAAAGTAGGTTCTGTTCCCAGTGGGGAGCCCAGTGCAGGGCTTGAACTCATGACCCTGAGATCAAGACCTGAACTGATAACAAGAGTCAGACACTTAACTGACTGAGGCACCCAGGTGCCCCAAGAAACTTACTTTTTAATTTATTTTTGAAAGTTTTCTTTGTAGAATTATATATGTTTAAGAATTCAGCTATGACTCAGGAAACTTCTGTCACTTGGTGATAAAATATATCAGTTGCAACTTTATTATTTTTAGGGGAGGCATGGAAGCTTGATGGTAGGAGGAGGATCGTGAGTAAGTTTCCAAACTGAAAAAGAACACAGGGCCTGATAGCTTCATATCTCGAAAGTAATGTTGCTTGTCTTCTTTCCATCAGCATATTTTACTTTACCTTTTGTGGAACAGTACATCATTATATATAGAAGGTATTATGGGAAGCAGTTCTTTGAAACATTTTCTTAGTTGTGACCTAGTAGAAAATTCTGTCCTGTGGCATGTCTATACTGCTAAAGAAGATAGCCCAGACGTGTCTTCTCCACCAACTTATGAACAAGGTGTCTTCCATTGATTAATGACTGATAAAAATACTGAATGATTAACACCTGTTATGTATGAAAGCATCATGCCTGGCCCCTGTGGGAAACTGACTGGCTCTAAAGAACCAAGTCTCAGTCAGAGGCATAGAAATTGCTGTTGACAATCTCCAGAACCATGGTGGTGGTCGGGGTGGGAGCAGTGGTAATGACCGGAACTCATAAAGCACCCCCAGTAGGCGGTTGGACTGTAATATTCAGCGTGACTCTACATCTAATCAGCAACGTATCTCACAACTCCCAAGAAATCCACAAAATTACATGACTGACTCTTCATGCTCTTTACCCCTAGTAGTAGGGCTCCCAGAAAGCCATGAGACTGCCATATTCATGCTTTTGTGTGAAGGGTTCCAGGGACATTCCCATGTCCAGAAGTCTTTCTCCCATGAGTTGACTAGGGCAACCAAACCCCGCTACTGGAAATTTCCTGAGTTAGTGGGTTGTTTTCATTCATTTATCTATTCCACTCTCAAGTATTTGTTGCATATCTTCAATATGTATCACTTCTTCCTAGGCAATGCTAAGAGATAAAGATGTATGATCCCCTGTCAAGGGAAGAGTAGACAGAATAGCAGTTTCCGAGCCCAAACTATGTATCAGGCACTGTCCTAGGTTCTTCGGTTAATCTTGCAAACAACCTTGAAAGATGGCTGGTGATTGCATCTGTTCTTTAGGTGAGGAGTTTGAGGCTCAGAAAAATTACTTACCAAAGCTGACACAGCTACCGAGGGTAGAATTGAAGTTCCTGCTCAGGTTTGTCTTCCTCAAAAGCCGGAGCCATGCTAGTGCTTCCCTAGGAGCTAACAACCCTGTAGAAGAGACGCGGAATGAAAGGTGCTGCAACATGTGTGTTAACAAGTTTAAATAAAATGCTGTTACAGGAGGGACCTGGGTGGCTCAGTGGGTAAAGCTTCTGCCTTCAGCTCAGGTCATCATCTCCAGGTTCTGGGATCGAGCCCCCACATAGGGCTCCCTGCTCAGCGGGGAGTCTGCTTCTCCCTCTCCCTCTGCCACCTCCTCTCTGTCTCTCTTTCAAATGAATAAATAAAATGTTTCTAAAAAATAAATAAAATGCTGTTACATTAAGGAGTTTAAATAAAATGCTGTGGCAGTTCAAAGAGTGATAGAAATACTTCTGGCCAGGAGATCTAGGGCATACTGCCTGGGGTGGGTGACATTTGGCCAGGCATCAAGGATGAGATGGGACACCCATGCACCAGATTTAAATTTTCCTTCATCTACGAAGCAAGCATCTTATTTAATCTCATGCCATGCTTCAGTTATATACAAGTGTAGTGACTGTTGGAAATAATCTCCAATAAATGTGTTTGACACCAGGATAAAGGAAGTGAAGGGAAATCTGGATACACTCTTCTTCCTTTTTGAAAGGCAGTTCCACCAGAGCACTTGGGATGACGTCTAGGTGGGAAGTAACAGAAGGGTATTAAATAACTAAGTTCTGAGGAAGCTAGATTGCATAATTTTGAGTAGAGAAACTCTAACTTGAGAGATTTGTAGTCAGTAGCTTATATATGAACTTCTTGAGTATAGACTTTCTGCCCAGAGAAACTCCCTAGTTGTGTAAAATTTAGCTGGTCAGTTACTTTGTTATCTGACCTACTGCCGTTCCCCCTTTTCTGGGTGTCGTCCGAACTCTCCCGTGAAGATCTGGCCCTCCACGCACAGACTGTTCTTTTGCTTTGCTCTGCTTTCCATCGGTGCCTCTCTCATCCCTGAAAGTTTCCTGGCCTCTTCTCCTCCAGCCATCGTCCAGCTTCAGTCTCTGCTGCCCTCCCGCGAGCCTCTCTTGAGAACTGGTTTCTCCTTCCTTTCCTTCCCACTGGACACTGACTCTGTGTCGCAGAATCGCTAGTATACAGTGCGCTTGTGTGTTTTCCTCTTAGGCGATAGTATGGTTTGTGAGAACAAAAACGGTGCCTTTCTGCACATGTCCCCAGCAGCTAGCCCTCTGCCTGATACATAGATATCCCTCGGTAGATCGTAGCTGGATCCATAAATCAATGTAGAGACAAATGGACAGTTTGGTCCTGAGCTAACTCTGCATATAGCAACCCAGTTCACAACATCCATTAAGCCTGTGGGACAGTTTTACCATCTGAGGCCCGAGCCACCGAAGCCTCTGGACAAGGTATTAGAAGCAGAGCTAGTGTAGGAAAACCCAGAATGGGATTTTCAATACGGTAATTATCAGCACTCTCATGGGCAGATGTAAATATCACTTAATGTATGCACAGATTACTGCATTTTATTGGCTCTTGAATATGTCATAATTAAGTGACTGCTTCTGACTGTGGAGTCAAGATCATACCATTTTTAAAAATTGAACATAATTATCTGTTCTGATCACTTAGATAAAATATTATGGCTTATTTTACATTTCCATAATGTACCTTGTGGAGCTTTCTCAACATTTACCAGCATCCCAGATCCCAGCTAATTCTTCAGCGGAAGCTACAACTGACTTTGCCAGTCAGTCACTCAGCGTTATCTTCAGACCTTTGACACTAGGATCATTCTCATACTGTCTCATTACTCCTCGTGGAGGAAAGATGGGAGCAGGTGTGCCTCATGAGTAGAGTCTGAAGTGCGTTAAGTAGCTGACAAGCAGAATGCTAATTCAGTTGGTTTGGGGGTCATATGTGTGTTTAATGAATATTTGTTGACCCATTCCTTTGTCTTAGTCCAAGGATTTTCGGAAGTCTTGCCATAACCAGCGGTGAGCAGGAACGCATATGTACATGTGTACTGATGGGCGGACGTACAGAAGCACATATCACTGCACACAGTATACTCTGATACGTTCCGTTCTGCCCTATTCCGTTGCATACCAGTCCGTTCCATGTTGGTTTTGATGCGTAATTTCAGAAACACTGCTTAGTCATTATCCGTTAACACAGCCTAAACAGGTACAGAATGTGGCTTCTGCTCCCAGAAAACCCTGTTTGGATGTACATTTTACCACGATTGGAGGGGCTGAGTGGGAGTTACAGTGGATTATATTATATGCGGGATCTTACACAACTTCTGTCAACCGACTGTCTTTTTTCTCGTTTCGTTCAACCTCATTTGCAAATGTTCCTTGCTCAGTTGCAAACTGTCATGGATCTGTTTGGGGGAAGCTGATGAGTAATCCTGTGAATGGAAAGACGAACTGAGGGAAATTACTTACTTACTGTGTTGACTCAGGCCCCGTTTCGTCTTAACTCCCTAGTTAGGAGACATCAGTAATGATTCTGTCTCTGCAACTCATCCCTAAATAAAATTAATTGGAAACTAGATAGCTCCCTAATAACCATGCTTGTTTTTGCATAATAGAAGGAGAAAAGGATTAAATTCTTTGTTCTAATTAATAGGAATGAAAATAGAATTGCAATCCATGGTAGGGCAAAATGAGAGAAAATAAGGCTTGTAAGTAATTTTCATGGTTGTTTAGGAATAATTGTTTCATTATTGAGTTAATAGGTTTTACAAACAGCTCCCATTTCCATATCATATTTCTGCAGTGGCTCTTTATTGAGATTGCCTAGGCAGAAGATGACAGGATGCTGTTTTCAATCCATCACTTGTCTAAAATATGAGTTCTAGAGTAGTGTGGGGGTGGGGAGATGCAGCAGGAAAGAGTAAGGTATGGGAGGGGACATAGGGGGTCAGATTGAAATCAGTTGATTAATAAGACAACAAAATTCATTCACCAGCTTGTTGCAAAGGAGACTCTTATTATTCTGGAGAGAAATTAGACATCAGCTCCCTCATAGGCCCCAGGCTCTGACATGTGTTTTATAATGACAGTTAATTAGATACTGTCTGCAGCAATCATAGGCTGTCATTTCTAATACATTTCTGAGAAGTTGAAGGACAGGAGAAGTCACCCCCTCCCCATCTTTCCCCTTCCCGTAACTCAAATCGTTTGCCAAAATTAACTATGAATATATGAGGCGCAAGTTCAACAATTATACAGCCGTTCTGCACATTTATGATTCCTGCTTGGTATGTGCCATGCATCTCAGGCTACGCCGGGCGTGCGTTTTCCAGACAGAGTTGTTACTGCAGCCCTGGTAATATTTTGGAACGTCTCACACAGCACTCTCTAACACCTGGGCTCATGGGAGATACCACTCATCATTGCAACTTAGGCATTAGAACACAGAGAATCTTCCACGCTCTTGCACTCAAACCGTGAGCACCGTCCCCACCATCATTTCTCCTAAAGAAGAAACTGCAGTGCCTTAGCTAAAATTATTTATTCTCCTGTACGGAAACCTTAAATTTGGTTAGCTCCTGCAGTGTTTTCTCACATAAGATTTTAATGCCCTCTTTTGCTGAATGTCATTATAGCATGGCAATGAAGTATAACAGGAAAGAAACTAAGCAGAAACCTTCCTTGTGATAGCCTAAAATCATAAATTGTTAAAATTTTAACAATTTAACAAATTTAACAATTAGACCTTATGGATGGTCTAATCCAGTCCCTTTACTTTACATGCAAAGATTTTTGAGGTCCGAGTGCTAGAGTAAGCCTGAGCTAAAACTCCGTTCTCCTGACTTCTGGGCTGCAGCTCCTTTTCCTTTAGAGCACTGTTTCCCACATTATCTGAGTGACTTTGTGCAAATCACTAGACTTTTCTGACCTTGAGTTTTCTCATGTAAAATGGGCATAGAAATAATATTTTCCTTGTAGGGTTGCAGTGAGCGTAAATGGGTCATCTGTGGGACTCTGGACAATCTTGTGTTGCCCTCTGCTTGGGGTTTCTTTTTGGTTTTTAAAATTTATTTATTGATTTTAGAGAGAGAGCAGGAGCAGGAGGGGCACAGAGAGAGAGAGAGAATCCAAATCGGAGTCCCCGCCAAGCGCAGGGCAGGATGCGGGGCTTGACCCCAGCAGCGCGAGATCTTGACCAGAGCTGAAACCAACTGAAACCTGAGTTAAACCGACTGAGCCACCCAGGCACCCCACCCTCTGCTTGCTTTTATCACATGTCATCTTTACTCAGTGCATACCTAGACCTCATAAACCCGTGCTGAAGGCTGTAAGACGGCTTGCCGGAACTTTCTGGTCGAAAACTATATTCTTTAACAGGTGATCCACTAAGTTTCTGTTTCCTGTTTAGGGACATGGCTAATCAATTCATGTGCAGAAATTCGATCTTTTTCAGCTCTCAAGTTCTTGTACCTAGTGTCTGTAGGGTAGTGGTTTCCAAGCATAGCAAAGAAGGAATTTACCAGAGATTTTCTTAAAAGTATGGATTCCTGCTCCTCTCATATTTCTCTCCTGTCAGTGCGCACACCGAGAAGACACCTACTTAAGTAGGTTTGGAGCGGATCCTTAAGAATCTGTACAGTTGCTAAGTTTTGTTTTATTTTTGCTCTTTGAGCTCCCTAGTGGACAGTCTGGGAGATGCTACTTACCAGAGCAGATGATGCCCCCAAAATGTGCTACCTTCCACAGCCGCTCAGATTTCTGGGTACTTTCTTGTGGGTTCTAATTGACTCTTCCATTTTGGAAGTTGAAATGTTAGCAGTAAGCTGATAACATAAATTCTTGGAGGTACTGACCTTCCTATCCTTGCCCTTATGTTCTCAGTACACACAGCCTCCTGGCCCTGCTGTCCATTCCCCTGCACCCCAGCTCGTCCACCACACTCTGTCTGCAGCCCTGTTCCATCCTAGATGGACACGCGTAGTAGATAGCCTGTATCCCTGAACAGAGGTCTGCGGCCCATTACCGGTGGAGAACGCATCTGAGATTCGTTCTGTGCTACAGTTGTGGTGGTTTTGATCTCCCCACACCCATCATCCTAATAATAGGGCTGAGTTTATATGAAGCCACTCCCTGTTACAGCTGGTCTCCTCACAAAGATATATTTTCAAAACACGTAGCTGGGATTAAGGATCCGATGTGTGATGCTGAGTGATTACTCTCTGTGTGAAATAAACTGGAATCGGAAAGCTGATTAAGCCATATTCTGGACCTCATTGTATAATTCTCCATCCAGTGAGCTAACCCAGCCCCAGGGCAGAGTTGGAAAGGGCACAGGCATGCAGACCATCAATATCCCTGAAGAGCTAGACTGATACCTTAAATTATTCTCTGGCATGAGCAGAGACTGTATGCTTCGTCAATTCCATATGTGTTACTCTAATGGTTCACTTGCTTTCTAAATGAATACAGCCTCCTTACCAGCTGTGGACTCCTAATGTTTGCAGAGGTTTAAAGATGTTCCGGTAGGAAGTAGCATGACATCGAATAAAGATGTTGAAAGAAGAAGACAAAGATAATGAAATAATACATACAAAATTAGCTGAGACAGAGCCCAGCACATAGTAAGCATTCATTCATGAATATTAGCTCCAGCTGAGATCATTACTATTATTCTTAAACCATTGCTGTTTAACTCAAGTCATTACTGATAATCAGTGGCATATTGTCCATGGTATTAAGCATAGTTAACTTAAAGACATTTAACTCGATTTCTTATAAAACAGAAATTTTACGGATCCACTTAGTTCAAGTCTAACTTTTGCTCTATTTGTGCATATGATAGTCTGTGGTCCTTAACGTATGGGCTTGAGTTCCGACTTCATATTTTTGTTGGGTTTAGTGAATTGGATGTTTTTAGGTGAACTAAGTGGTCTGTATGAGGCTCATCCCCGGACCATTTTCAAGAATCATTGAGGCTTGGGGCACCTGGGTGGCTCAGTCAGTTAAGCGTCTGCCTTCGGCTCAGGTCATGATCCTGGAGTCCTGGGATCGAGCCCTGCATCAGGCTCCCTGCTTAGCGGGGATTCTGCTTCTTCCTCCCTCTGCCTCTTCCCTGGCTTATGCTCGCTCTGTCTCTCTCACTCAGTCTCTCCCGAATAAATAAATAAAATCTGTAAAAAGAAAAAAATCACTGAGGCTTATGATAACTCACAATGTCAAGTTTGTGATATTTTTCCCTGAAGATTCTAATCCTCCACTCAACTTCTCCCTCCCCCATGAATTAAGTAAATAGTGGATAATGATGAAAATAGGGCTGACCTGACCAAAGTTTGTTAGCTCCAGCGGTGACTCAGACACATGGCAGAAGGTAGAGGATTGCCTTTATGTCAGAGCTCTAGGTCTGATGGTTTTAGGAGGATTTAACTCTTCAGAATCATAATTGTGGCAATTTTTGAAAAAGAGAGTCTTTTACATGGTTTATTTCCCTCAGTTTGTCATGTCAGAAGTGAGGAATTCCATTTTTCTTCTCAACTCCTTACTATATAGTGCGACCTAGCGGGGTTTCTTTGTCTCTTTAACCTGCAGTATGCCTTCCCTTTGGGGAAAAGGAACAGAAATCAATTTGGATGAAATGTACAGCCTCCATGTGTGAAACTTTCAAGTAAATTGGAAGAAGTGTACATTGATCATTCTTAGCCCACATCATGGCAAAATAACCTCAGGCCACTTGTTCGGCCGTTCAGTAACGTAGTCAAGTGGACTGACCACAGTGTCATCTACAAACACGTGGCTTTCTTAATCTGTGTACACAGTGTAGCACTGTCCTTGCACTCTTGCCTTGGTTTATCATCTTTAGTAAAGTTTGACAGGAAGATGAATTTTCTCTGATCTCGAAAAATATATGCATAGCCACACTAATGTTCTCTGGGACATACTCTCCTCCTTCTTTTCTGTGGGTCTGATACAATAGAGAAAACAGACACAGTGAAGACATCAAAATATCCAGGAAAATGTGAGATCTTTTTCACTGTCCATGTCTCCTGTGAGACACCCATAATTCCCCCAACTTACTCATTTCTTTTTCTGTTGCGTATCCTAAGTCTGTATACATTGGAGATAGTAGGTTTATTATATGGTGCCCTCATGGCTCTAAGTCATGACTGTAGACCATTTAGGATGTTCTCATGTCCATAAAAGAGCAACTCAAGTTTGGCATTCCTGACACTTCAGAAAAGGATTCCTAGGAAGTCTAAAACTGGACTTAATGCTGGAAGAAAATCGCATCATCAGTTCTCTTGAAGGAAATACGTCTTTTCCTTATTACAGTCTTGGTGGGCTTGGGTTTTTTTAGACATTTATAGATATTCTGTGGATAAAAAACACTCTTGGGACGCCTGCGTGGCTCAGTCGGTTGAGTGTGCAACTCTTGATTTCAGCTCAGGTCATGATCTCAGGCTTGTGAGATCGAGCCACATGGGGCTCCACGCTCAGTGTGGAGTCTGCTTGAGATCTCTGCCCTCTCCCTCTGCCCCGCTCCCTCTGTACCCACATGCGTGCTCGCGTCCTCTGTCAAAATATAAAAATTTTGGTTTTTTCTTTAAAAAGCACTCTTAAAGAAATAAGGCAAAATAAAGTTAGAGATCTAATTCTGGCCAGTCTAGACAGCTCAAAGAAGTGGACACTTCAAGCTGCAAGTATGATTTTAAGGAAGAGGTTAGTCACCTGAGGAAATTGAGTTTTTCGGTTTCTTTTGTTCACTCTTTACTGATGGTACAGTCTGTCTTCTCCTTTCACCCTCTGGTACAAGGAATATAAACGGTGGTGTCTTTATGTTGTTGCTCAATAAAGAGCAGTGTGGTATTCATCTTACAGGCTTCTCTTCTCCTTCTCCAAATGCTGGCTGCACTGCCATGGTTTGTACGTTAGCTTCAGTCTTCTATTAATTTATTCCGTCATCCCTCAGGTGTTAACTGAACATCTTGTCTCTCATTGCAGACGTTTAGGCATGTGTACCCCCAAGCCCAAGGTCTGTGTGGAAAAAGGGACGGCCAAAGAAGGCTAGTTGACCTCGTTGTGAATGAAGGGCTGCATAGTGTGACTGAGGAGTTGAGTTCCATTGCGAATGCGGACAGGATTCATTTGTTCTTATCTCTCGTTTTTAAGATCATGTATAAATTGTAACAAATATAAGTCATATTTGATTTGTATCCTCTTAAATCATCAACATTTTATTTTTTAAGAGTTATCAAATGTTCAAGAGCTAACATTTGGCTCCGAATGCCAATGCCTGTTCGTATGCCAGATAATTTGGATTGAGTTCGGAAACCTACTGCTTTGGGTCTTCAGATGGGTGTTCTTAGCAAAGTTCTTAACAAAATTCTCTCTTCCTTTATTGCCTGTTAAAGTTTTTTATTGCCACAAACGTGTTCCCTTCTTTACTGGTGTCCTCTTCACTGCTTTGTATGTAAGAATACTTACGTGTAGTTCACTGCCTTATTAAAAATATGAGACAAAGTTGTCTTATAACTAAGACCTTTTAGCCTTCTGTAAAGGAACTACAGTGAAAACAAAAAAGAGCACAAGTTTTAATTTTGTTGTCAATATAGGACCACTTGAGGGTCAAGAAAATTACTTACTTTATATTCTGAGACATTATTTTATAATTATCTTTTGCTATTGATTTCCTTACATTTAGTCTGCTAAAATTATAGAGTTAAAATGTTTTTGCCAGGATCTTTAATGATTCTTGTTCCTTGTTCGTATTTATCAGAATTTCTACTGAGATTAAAAACCGCATACCCTTTGTTCTTTCTTCGAGGCCTCTGCTTGTTCTCTTAAGAATACATATATAGTTTTTTTGTCAATTAACTTTGCTTTCATAGCTATATCTTCAGAAGATATTATCAGGGAACCTCATTACTGGATTGTATATTTAGGTCTGAGTCATATAACCTGAGGATCTCTTTTTGGACCACAGAATATAGTAAAAATACTTCTACAGAGGCTCTTGTGAGAAGTTGCCACCGTAAAGCTGACAAATGCTTTCATGTTCGTGGTGAATGTCATTCTAATGAACAAGGCAGTATTATGATTTTTGACAGAACCAGGGATGGCCTGATGTGGAATTATAGTAAGAAGCAGATGAGTAATATAGGCGAGAGAGAGAGATTGGCACAGGGGTGAGAATGCAGACTTTTAAAACCATCCTGTCTCGGTTCACATCCTGGCCTAGTCATTTTTTAGTTGTATGACCTTGAGAAAGTCACTAAACCTGTTGTTAGTTTCCTCTTCTGGTATAGGGAGATGACAATAACAATACCTCCTTTAAAGGATTGTCGTTAAGGGTTAAGCCTGTTGATCTATCCGGAGTTCTTAGATGGTCACTGTCATGTGTAAACCTTCTTATATCTTGACTCATTATGAAGATTATCTTGGCGCCATACCTTAACCAAGTGATTTTCTGTTCTCCCTGGAGCTACATCTCTCCCACACCTCTGTGCTATTTGTAGCCTAGGTATTTACTAACATTACCCTTTACTTTATCCTTCATTCAAAAAAAAAAAAAAAACAAGTACCTTATCAAAGTGTATTTGATTGATGAGAATTGTAGGCATTCTTCCTGGTACTGTACTGTGATTATGACAAAGGAAAGGTCCAAAGGGTGGAGAGTAAGAGTTTTCACCCAAGTTGCCTTTCATCCTGTTGTATCTCTTGTTTCTGATTCAAGGGGGAAATTAATGAGGAAAAAAAAATGGAAACCAAGTCCCTCATGATTCCCTTACTGACTTTAAAAGGGACTTGGTTTGAGATCTTATCTCGTCTAAGACTTCTCCACTATTTTTAGAGTATGGAGAAGGTCGGAAGGTTGTGGACCACTTACTGTCTTCCCACCATTATTCATTTGGAAAGTTACAATCTCACCAAAGTTTCAGAGCTGTTTCCCTTTCATTCTGTCACATAGCAGAAACAATATCCAAGCAATAATTGCTTTATTGAATCCCTTAGTCTGTAATGTGGCCTCTGCTGTGTCTTTTTTTTTCTTTGAATTTAATTCTTCTAAAATGCTAACAGCATTTCCTTTCTGATTTCGCCTCACATGGGCTGTGTCAGAGACTTTTAAGTAAATTGTTACAGTGTTAATTAAGATTTCATGGTCAGGCTCTATTCTGTAATAGGTATGATAGGATTTGGCCTCCTCTGTATCTTCAAATAGGCAATCCCAACATCCTTATGATTTTTCCTGCTGCCTTAGAAGATTTGAGATAATGGAGAGATGATGAAGCTATCAAACAAATTTTATTGATTCATCTTTGTGAATGTAATTCATATATCAGTAAGTACCTTGGAGGCAAAATTACCTTTGGAGTTGAAATTTCCTTTGCAAAGTTGTATTAGAAGGTAATTTTGTTTGGGTAGGCCACAGGGTTTTGCTTTTAAATACTGTAAAATTTATATCTACTTGCCATCTTCATTGTATAAGTGAGAGGTTTAAATACTCTGCATTTTATTTCCCTGTCTATAAAAATGAGGGTTTTTTTTTAAATGGCTTTCTCAATACTACTAACTCTTATTTTTGCTATATTGCTAGATGAGAAGCATGGATTTATGGTACTATAAAAAGGAAAGAGTGAGGGGGGAAAGAGAAGGAACAAATAACCTAGCAACTCGGTTCCTTGGAGTGCTTCAGAACTCAGTGGGCCTTTGGATCATTGGAGAAATTTCAGTTAGTGATTTCTTGTTGTCCAGATCAGAGGATTTATCCTGATTTACTGGGGAGCAGAGCAGTGTGTTCTTGTAGGTTGGAAGAGCAAGCATTGGATGCTGAAGGGGTTGGCTTTTTTCTAAGAAGTAATATCAGCACAGAACTGATGGTCACTGATGGTTTTTTACAACTAGCGATGTTTTTACTTCTAGCCACCAAGCAGTACCCTAACGGCCTTAACATTCACAGTTAATGACCTTCCCCCCAAATCCTTAATTTTCTTCATATTTGAAATAGTTTCTCCTTCCTATAATTGCTGCACTGTGTCAACGTGGAAAAGGGAAGCATTCATGATATTAGCAGCCTCAGAGACATGATGGGTTTGGGAGCTCAAAAACTGGTTTTAAGAGTTTGTCATTTAACAGGTTTCTTCCCGTGCATATATATTTTTAAACTGCCCTTTTATGTTAATAGAGATAATGTCTTGCTTGGACTTAGCAACTCCCAGACTTACCGGGAGTCTACCAGAATTATTGTGAATAATTCTCAAAGAGCAAAGTCTTCCCCTCCCCCCGCCCCCATTTTGGAGCATAGGAGCATCATAAGGAATCCCACATGGGGCTGCAGTGGCCCAGTTTAAGTGTGACTGCCCTGCTCTGTCTGTGGCCTGGCGTGACCACTGAAGAGACTCAAAGGTGTGGTGCCTCGAGGCTGGAGAGCACCTTTGCTCCCCACAGCACGTTCTCTTAAAGGGAGAACTAATGGAGAACGTCTGTGGCAGCCAGAGTCCCTGTTAGCATGTTGGTATTTTTAAAACTATGAATTACTAAATTTTGCCTCCTAAAAATGATTATTTGACCTTCTAGAAGGTGCTCTGATTATAATAGGCCTGTTTCATGGTGACTCCACCTATGACATCATGAAACTGAGCAGATGGTGTTTTTAATTAGTCTTTGGGAGAATGAGACACTGGCCATTGCGTCAGCGACACTGACGAGAATGGAACATTCTGCCTATGTTCCTTCCAACACTTTGGTTGAGGAGAAAATGACAACTATTAGATAATATGTCTTCCTGTATAAGGGAAATAGAGAGTCTCAAGAAGCAAACAGCAGGGCGTCTGGGTGGCTCAGTGGCTTAAAGCCTCTGCCTTCACCTCAGGTCATGATCCCAGGGTCCTGATATCGAGCCCCACCTCAAGCTCTCTGCTCCGTGGGGAGCTTGCTTCCTCCTCTCTCTCTGCCTGCCTCTCTGCCCACTTGTGATCTCTGTCTGTCAAATAAATAAATAAAATCTTTAAAAAAAATTTTTTTTAAAAGCAAACAACAGCAACAACAAGACCTCTCGAAATGTGAAATTCAGAACAGTCTGTGGAGAAAGCTGTTGTAGATTATCTGGTTCATTTGTCGGTAGCCTACAGAGGTCATTAAACTCGATTAAACTAGACTTCTTGGGGTTCCTGGATTCACTAGAAACATAAATTGGCTTTCTGTCAGTTCTGAAGTCTAAAGACGGTTTGTACACACAGCAGTGGTGATAACAGAGCAGTGAGTTAGGAATGGGTAGACCCGAGTTTTGGGACCTGGCTCTTCTACTTACTAGTTGTGTTTCCTTCACTACCTTAATCCTTCTGGGTTTGTCTCTTTATCTGAAAAATTCAGGAATTGGAATATCAGTGAATGCACAGACCCTTTCTAATTCTGAAAATCTGTTGATTCTAAAGCCAGTGTGTGGGGTTTTTCCAGATCAGTGAAGCCCAGCCACCCCTGTACCTGAAGCATGTGGGAGAGCTTGGTATGTCTCCAGAGAATTTGCCTTGGCGTTGGGCCATCTGCGCCTTTGTGAGTTTCCCATACGGGGCTCCTCAGTAACTCGCTGTGATCCGTGGAGAGGTGGGGGGGCTCAGGACCTCAACTCCCAATTGTGTTCTGGACTGCTTCACAGCTATTATGCCTTTGGGCAAGATGTCTAACTTATTTTTAGTTCGGCCAGCTATAAAACACAATAATACTCTCCCAGACATGCACTTAAGGAGTGACAATGCAAAAAAAAAAAAAAAAAAAAAAAAAAAAAGCTTTTGTTATGTTAGAATCCACCTCTTCTAATTTTAATCATTCCCTTACAGCTTCTAACTTTAAAAAAAAAAAAAAATCATTCCTTTGTAATCCTAATGTGTATGAGTCTTTCTACTGATATGGCTTTGGGGATGAATACAACCAAGTTGGGTCAGTATCAAGATGCTTCCAAGGATTGCAATATTGCCTCTGTTCAGCGTCTTTTAAGCCTCTGTAGAAAACATGTTAACTTCTTTAGCTCAGAGGGAATCATCTATGCAGACACTGCTAGTCATTTGTCAAAATGCTGCATTAGGAAATGTTATATTTATACATATCTGGGTTTACTAAAATAAATGTAACCTCTGAGGGCATGCAATCATTCTGGGCAACAAACTAGTTAGATACCTGGGCCTCTGGGCTTACAAATAAACAAATATCCCTTCTTGGTTTTATAAAATTGTTGGATTATTTCAAATCACACAAATGCACCCATCCTTGGGGCCTTGAGGGCATTAACATTAATCAAAGTGATGCAAAATTCAATTAGAAATTATCTGATGCTCCCTGCATGTTGATCTCACTAGGTAAGGAGTCTCTTTTGCAATAATCTACTTGAACAGATGAGACTCAGATCAGGCAGGCTGAAAGCTGTCAAAGGATAAGTCTCGAATCAGGGCAGAAAAATGATCTCAACATGGGAACCTTCTTCACAACATCATTCATAGCAGAGGTGGAGCCTGGGGCAAATCACATTTTTAATGGGTCCCCTGAAACACTTTTTTTTGTAGATAAAACCTGGTTGAATGAATACCAGGAATGACTACCCTTATATTAAATGTTGCCACTACCTGGGTACCAAACTACAATTATACTGTACATGGAAGGAAAGGGGAATGACATCAAAGGTTGGCAATGTTTCACGGCATATACGGAAAGACAAGTCTCCACAGAACTGACTTCTGGTTTCAAGGCTGCATATTGGTTGATCGACCCTGGTCACTGGCTGAAGCCATTGGAAGGCAAGGTGACAGAGTGGAAAGACCCAAGTGCGAGGACGGACCAGGGTTGGAAGCACAACTGCACCATTTTTATTTGCCTAATGACATTCGACAAGTTCTGTACATCTGTGCTTCATCTTTAAAATAAGGATGTGTATCTCATGGGAATACGATGAGGGTTAGTAATAAAGTATATTAGTAATTCATGTGGTTCATAGTGTTCAATAAATGACTTTGAAAGAACCTTCTGTAGCTCATGTCCTCTACTATGGATGTGGGCCATTGGAGTCCTTGAAAACTTCCTCGGTCCCTTGGTCCCTTCCCAGTGGTAGGGGACTTGGAGTGTCCATGTTACCATGGCATCCTTAAGTCCGCATTGATGTAAAGGCTGCCAAGACCAACTGGCTGGAGATAACCAGAGACCAGGGACTGTCTGTGGTTGATTGTTGAAAGAGTGGATCATAGTCACATACCCAGGTGGCCTTTGATGCTTGCCTGTGAAGCGCTGCCATGTGTGACATCGTATCAGTCATCCCCTTGGACATAACTGCTTTTATGAACAATGAATTTTATATGATTCCTGGTGGCAGAAGGCCAGAATGTTCATCTCCTTCACCACACCAAAGTACTCATCCATGTTTGTGCTCTTGAACTCTTGCATTTAAGTAGTGTAATAAAGTGTGCATTCATTGAACTGCGTGGAGAGTTAGTGTATGGGATCATTGCTTATAGGTAGTTCTAAAAACTATAAATTATTTAAAAGGGAGGAAGTTCGGATTTTGACAAATGGTGATAACTTAGTTCTCTTGCTTATGATGTACCAGTAACAGGAGGTAATACAGATCTGTGGTTGTGGATGCTTTTACATTTCGATGAATTCTTCTATACAGTTTCATTGCTCTGACCCATAGTTGACGGCATTCGGTACCAAGAGAAAATTTTTTTACGTAACAGATGAGATGCACATTTTTTTGTTTTGTTTTGATTTGCTCTTTTGGGACAACTTATGAATGTGACAAATTCTTCACATCCCCATTCCTTATGTTCTTAAAGAATAGTAATCATCAGTTTAAAACATTTATTTTATCTATCCTTCCATTTTCACTGGTAATATTAATAATTACTATGTTAATAATTCAAATCAATAAAGTTTTAAATTACACCATTTAATCTTTTTTCTTAAGGCACTTTCGTGTTTGATTAACACATAAGCTTTCCTTTGCTCATATTTTTTTCTCTTAATCTTCATCATGGTTCTCTTACTAGGCAAGGAGGTCACGTGCACGTGCTTGTAATGGCACATAGTAGCTATTGAACTCTAGTGGCTAAGACTTCAAGAGACCATTAAGAGGACAGAAAAATGTACCTTTGATATCTTAATTTGATCACTCTAACTGAGAAAATATACCTTAATGATTGTTCTTTAGGTATATTGACCTGATCATTCATTTGCCTGCTAATTTGGACCCTCGGTCTTTGCCTTTCTGGGTTTTATCTGCATTTGACTAGATGATAGATGGAGAAGGCTGGACATCAATATTCCAGTGATGGAGCACAGGCCTTGACCTTGTGCCTTTTTCTCTTCTTTCTTCCTCCCTGGAGTCTGTTCTTGTGCATGGCCTTGCTGGTGGGCTTCGTCAGAGAGCTGACAGCCCAGGCGAGTTATAATGATGCTTTCAGATTTCTTCAGAGTCTGTAATTAAATGACATCACTAAGCCTTAAATGCATCTGCTGTGAAAGTCAGAAGGCTAAATTATCCCATTAAAGAGAGAAAAGTGTTACTTGGTGTTAAAGAATCCCAAGTTTAGTATGCTGAGGAGTTGCTTCGGGAAAGCTGTTGAAAGCCGGTTGAGCATGGAACATAGTGGGAAGATTGGGAGGCTGGTAAGGCCATGTGGTTCAGAACAAGCTGTTCAAGAATCACAGCTGCAATCAGGCTAACTTTTAAAAAGAGAAGGCATTTTTTTTAAAAAATGGGTTTTTTTCCCTTCCCAAAGGCAGTTAACTGCTTAGCTGCTGGTTTTTACTCCAAACAGCTGGGCTACTCCAGGTAGCTCACAGCGGCTCCGTGACCCCAGAATAGTATATTGTAGTTACCTGGAGCACAGTTTGAGACCAATGTTGTGAGTTCAGTTCCCACAGGAACAACTAACTTTGCTAAATTAAATCACCGGTTATCCTATCTCCAGCCCTAGTTTGCCATCCGCCATCTCGCTGCCTCTTAACAAAAAGGGATCCACAGAAAGAAACTCTATTGATCAGCTGAAAGGTGCCATCACTTTTGAAATGACATCTTAAAACTATGACATTTATGCCTACTTGGCTAAGGACACAATTTTCAAAATTAAAGTATTATTTCATATTGTGGTATAGTAAGGAATATTTATTTGGTCTTTGTCCCTGGTTCCTGACACACAGCACCTAAAACACTTGGAATCTCTGGAGTGATAGAATGTCTTTTGTATGCTAATGAGATGACCAGTGGCTGGGTTCCCCTGGATAGTTTCAGGGTGGGAGCTGGTCACCAGAAAGACCAAGGCAGGATTAGAGATTGGAACTTTGACCCCCTCCCCTACCTCGCATCCCTCAGACTCCTCGGAGGGGAGAGACACTGGAAATTAATCACCCGTGGCCAAGGATTTCATGAATCATGCCTACATAATGAAACTTTCATAAGACCCCCTAGACAGCAGGATTTAGAGGGCCTCCGGGTTCGTGAGCACACCCAACGTGTCAGAAAAGACTCCACTGGGACAGAGGCTCCTATGCTTAGGACCTTTCTGGCTCTGAGTCTGTGTACTCTTCATTTGGCCGTTCATTTATTTCTTTCTAGTAAACCGTTGGGCATCGAAGGTAACTATTTTCCCTGAGTTTTGTGAGCAAAGTTCTCAAAGCAATATGCTTAGTACCCGAGAAGTTTGGAACACTAGGTCTAGAAAAACATTTTCCCTCAGGCTTACGACCACATAGAAGGTCTACACTCCATATTATTTCACATTTTGCTGACCTTTAATCAGTAGTTTGCCACTTCCTTTCCCCTGGCCCCCAGAAATCCAACAGAAGGCCACATGAGCTTCAGCAGTGATGACATCATCATCGTGGCTCTTACAACACTTGCGTTTCTGTATCTTCAAGGAGCATACAGTGTGCACCATGTTAAAATTTCCCTTCTGTGCATCCAGGCAGAGAAGAAACTGCCCTTTAGTCGATAACGTAAGACACAAACACAGGAGTAGTTCTACTTCAAGGCTGTAAATCAATCCCAAATGATCCATATACAGATGGAAAGGACTTTACACATAAAAGAGGAAGGATTCATGAATAACAGTAATGATAGGTAACATCTATTGAGCATTTTCTGTTATATACCATATTGAGCACTTTGTATGGATTGCATCATTTAAGCCCTCAACACGTAGGTGGCATTGTTTTAAGGTAGAGCAGCAGGCTCATAGAGGTTGACGGCTTGTACCAGGTCACATAGCTAACAGGTGTGTTTTTCACCATTATGGGATACATTCTAGGGAATTTCCAAGAGGAAAGGGAATAAAGTTCATATGTATTCTAAACACTGGAATTATTGGGTTCTTCGTCCGTTCTCCCCCTCCCTTGCTGCTGTGCCTTCTCCTTCGCTGGCACATCCTTATCTTTTCTGTTTCTAGATTAGAGCTCAGTCTTTGGGGGCCTCTTGTCTTTTCTAGAAGATGCACTTCCTAGTCTGATGACTTTAAATACCAACTGTGCACCAGTATTTTCCAAATTTTTATCTGAACTGCCAATCTGCCCTCTCAACTGTTGACTCATGTATCTAACTGCTCACTTGATCTCCCCCCTTAGCTGTCTCATGAGTTCATCTAAATTGGTCCAAAGCAAAACTCTTAATTTCCTTTAAAACCTGTTCTTCCTGTTGTCTTGCTCATCTCGGTCCATGCCAGCTCCATCCCTCTACTTGTTCGGAACAAAACTCTCCATGTCATGCTTGACACCTCTCTTTCCTTTATACCGTGCCCACGGTAGGTCTTTGACAAATCTTGTGTGCTCTACCTTCAGACTGTATAGGGAATCTAACCACTTTGCGCTGTCTACACTCATCCCACCCTGATCCGGGCCACCATAATCTCTTATCTGCATTGCTGCCACAGTCTGCTCCACGAAGCTCTTCCTGCTTTGGTCACCCATTTACTCTGTTGTCCACACAGCAGGCAGAGCGACCCAATTTAAACACAGGGTAGATCATGCCAGTCGGGGGAAATTCAGATTCGTTACCATGGCGGATAAAGTCTCCATAACTCAGCCCCCCAGTGATTTCCCTGGTGTTGCATCTCATCGCTCTCTCCACCCCCTGCTTCATCCATGCTGGCCTTTCCTAGTCTCCTTTATTTTGCTTTGTCGCAGCCGTCACTGCGGGGTGCACATCTGGTTCGTGTCCGTCTCCCCTCACGAGACTGCCTGCCGCCTTGGTCAGCAGCATTGTGTCTTGGGTCACCAGTGTCTAGAGCAGCGCCCACCGCACAGTGGATCCTCAGCAAGCCCCCGTGAACTGAGTAGCAGTTGTGTTCTGATGTTTCTTTGGCACTAACCAGTTCAGTCATTTGAAGTACAATTCTGAGAATCAAATCTGTTCACACTCAGCAGTGACTTCAGAGAGCTCGTCCCTTAGGTCTGCTATGAGATCCCAGTTCTAGGACTGAACCTGGTATTTATTTCCACAGGGAACCCTAAAGCTGGATTATGTGCTTGTTTAATAGTGTAACTCTAGTTCGGCCAGATGCTCTTCTAGGCTTGGGGGGAGGTCAAAGATGTAGTAATACATGGGAGGGGCGGGTGATTGACTCTGGAAGTGCCATTGCTTTATTCTAATGAAGTAGTGAGAAGTCACAAGGAAGGCATGGGGAAAGCCACCATCTCTGCTGAGTCACTAGTCGCCGGTGATGCCATTGTAACTACACCCCCGTGTCTTCCTAGGTAACACGTCGTCCAGTTCCTAAGATCCACACCACTTTCTTTTGGTATTTCATTAATGGTTTACATTCATTTGATTATTATTCCTACTAATCCATGACCTTTCAGTTATCTTTCATCTGGCTTTCCATTCATACTTGGACTGTGTTGGTTTCCACGGATTAAAAAACACTACTCCATCAATGATTATGAATGAAAAGTAAACACAGTCGTAGCAGTGGATTTTAAGTTAAGGAAGAGCCCAAAGGAGGGATTTTAGCATTTCAAAAGGAAGGGTCATCTGCCAGCTGATGAATGGATAAATCAAATATGGTAAATTCTTCCAGTGGCTCGTTTCTCTTCCATAAAAAGGGATAGAGTACACCCGCATGCTGTAACGTGATGAATCTTGGAAACATCATGCCAAGTGAAAGAAGCCAGTCATGAAGACTACCTATTTGTACGATTCTATCCATATGAAAACATCAGAACTGACAAATGTGTAGAAATAAGAAGTAGATGATTGGTACCCTAGGGCCAAAGATGGGGTAGAGTTGTGGGGGAGATGGAGAGTCACTGGTCGTAGGTATAGTTTCTTTTGGGGGTGGTGATAATGTCCTCAAGTGGATTATGGTGATGGCTACGCAACTCTGTGACTATAGTAAAAATCACTTTAGATGGGTGAATTGTATTTGAATCATATCTTAATAATGCTAGTATGTAAGAAAGAAGGAAGAAAAAAATGAAAGAAGGAAGGAAGGAAATTCTGTATCTGACAAGTTCTGGAAAACTTAAGAATTTTCCTCAGTCTTAAGGAACTCTCCATTCTGTGCCACTTTGTATTTTGCTGCCCTTTATTCGGTTCTGTGCCTCTCCTCCCCCACCACAAAATGGCACATGTTTTCCTTTTGCTGCATTTCACTTTTTCAGTGGGTAACTTCCAGGAAGCTTCCTAATATACTTTTATAGTCTGCTACACTAACAATATCAGATTAACATTTAATGATAAAACAGTGCAATGTACTGGAAAGAAGATCAAAATGGGATTTGAAAGTCCTAGGCTCTAGGCCTAGTGTTGACCTAGATGTATACGCTTGGTCAAATTGTGAAACTCCATACCTCAGTTACTTAAGTAGCTTATAAGATCATGTTACCATTATAACAATTGCAAGTTTACTTATCAGTCGAAGTTTTCTTTATTTCAAAGGCAAAATGTTACCGTGGCAGTGATGGTGGGAGATGACAGGAAAGACTTTGTCCTTTTCATTTCATTTTCTAAGAACACGCTGTTGTTTAAAGTAGTGAATGACTTCCTCTGCCAGTTGGGCATTTTAGCCATCCCAGCCATTGTATCCTGATTTGGTTACTACCTCTTCATCTTAGCCGCAGTCATCATATTGATGACCTAGTGTGAAGTGTCCAAGGACTTGCCATTTTTTTCGGGAGAGCAAGATCACCAGCCCCTTGACACATAATTAGAAGAAACATATATACTCATGCAACAAATCTAACACCGTTAGTGTTCGGCAGCTCCTAAGGGAATCAGAAGCTGCCTCCAACCCGGTAAATAATGAGCACATAGCCAGCACAACCTGATCATCCCAGCAGAAATGACAGTCAGCCTGCTTTACAGTCTGCAGTATGGTCAGTGAATCCGCGGTTGCTGAGTGAACTGCGGTTACCCCAGCTGGAAGAGAGACGCGCTTTTTTAGGAGCAGTAGAGCATGCAATAGAATGCAGACAGGAAAGGAATTTGATGAATTGATTTTCACTGGAAAAGGCTGAGAGATGTCTTTACCTGAGACCACTTAATAGTCCTAAACTTTAAGCTGCTAATGAGTCTTTTCCCACCCCACTGGGGGCACTTACACGTTACCGAGCACCAAGCAGGCTGAAGCAAAGGATGCAAAACTGTGATTCAATTTCCTGAAACCTTGGGGGTGACAACCGCAAAACTTGAAATTGCACCAAAGCTGCAGAACTGAATCATGATGGGTAGAAAATACATAGAAGCTATTTGCTTTCATCGAAAGTTCCCATATTAGCCCTATGTCACATAATTTTTTTTAAAGATTTTATTTATTTATTTACAGAGAGAGAGAGAGAGAGAGACTGCGGGAGAGGGAACACAAGCAGGGGAAGTGGGAGAGGGAGAAGCAGGTTTCCTGCCGAGCAGGGAGCCTGATGCGGGGCTTGATCCCAGGACCCTGGGATCATGACCTGAACTGAAGGAAGATGCTTAACCATCTGAGCCACCCAGGCACCCTATGTCACATAATTTTTATTCTTTGAGTGACCACATGCATTCCACCTGAACTAAATGGTTAGGTGAATTCTTTGTGTAATGCATCCCCTATTGCTAGAACTAGGTTATCTCTTCTTTAAGATTTACAGCTAGCCAGTAACTGAGGAGATGGTCTCGTGACTGAAACATTCTTCAGCTTCACAGAACAAGCCTTTCTAGAATGAGATTTGTAGGTAGGGATTCACGCCGCACACTGCTGGGGGCTCCGTGAAATCTGCTCGTCAAACAGAACATCCATCCTCAGGCATATGGTCCCCATAGCTTTCACAAGCATTAAACTCACTTAGAAAATAATTAGTAATCAAAAAAGGCATTTAAACTCAACTCTCTGAAGCATGGAGGACAAGGTACATTACAGAAATTGAATTATCAGTATAAATATCTACTTTAGTTATAGACATAATTGGGTTTTAGTGAAAGAAGACATTTATGTGGATTGGGGAGATGTGGGAGTGTTGTAATCATTGAAGTATTTTTATTAGGGCTGGATATCAGGGACTTGTATTGAACTGTGGCTCTGGGTGAGATCCTAATGTTTTCGAACTAGGAGAGATCTGCCAGCTGCTCTCACTCAGCCAGCTGACGATCCAGGATTCCTACTTCCTAGAATCTGTGAAGTTGGTGATAAGCTTCACAGTTTCTTTTTGGTATACTCATGAGTATGGATGTGTTTATGATTTGGTCACAAAATTACAAGTAGGTTTATTTATATTCTGGCGAGAGCTCTCTCCACTCAAGGCAGAGCACACCTGCTGTAAGGGCCGGGTCTCCCTAATTCAGTTATGCATCCTTAGTTCCCTGGATATGGCCTCACGCGTGGCTAAGAACTTCATATTTATTAGTTTGGTGGTTGGACACATGGGTACAAGAACTGACCAGAAGTTCTTTTGGCAATTATATAAACTTGAATTGATTTTTTAAAATAAGATTGATTATTTATTTATTTATTTGACAGAGAGAGAGAGAGAGAGAGCACAAGCCAAGTGGAGTAGCAGGCAGAGGGAGAAGCAGGGTCCCCCCTAGGCAAGGAGCCCAATGAGGGACTCAATCCCAGAACCCTGGGATCATGACCTGAGCCAAAGGCAGAGGCTTAACCCACTGAGCCACCCAGGCGCCCTGAAATTGATGATTTAATAAATGTAGTCAAGTTAGTAAAAGTACTTCAGAACAAAATCTCAGAGCAGATGAGTAAAGTAAGTCCTTGATGTGTAAATTACCTTCCAACAGTTCTGAACTGGGGCCCAGAGAAGCTCACGGGCCTGCTGCAGCTTGAGCAGCACGGTCGTAGCAGAGTACAGATGAGAGTCTAGAGCTGCTGGCCCACAGTTGCCCCACTGCAAACTGTATTATCTAAAACAGATCGTGTTTCTTTATATTTAATCTTTATGAAATAAGGATGTCTCCGCTTTAGAAATCAAACACCTGTGGCGCAACATAAAACTCACCTCTATAGTCATCTCTTTTACTTTTATGACTACGTATGAAATACAGAAACAGAGCAAATTGAATATTGTTTTCCACATGCAGATGAGACCCTGTTCAGGAGATTTTTGTGTGGATTAGGTATTTTGTGGGGGCGGTGGGGGTAATACCAGTACCTTTGAGGATCTGATAACGTCCACGGACCCTGGAGAAATACTCAGATGTCCAGACCCGGGGAGTTTTACGCACAGTATCAGGGCAATTTGCAGAGCCCAAGTTAAGGACACTGGTGTAGGGATCTGTGTCGCCATTCTTTTGTCTCCCTCGTGGTTTAGAATTTCTCTGGAGCCCTTTCACATTCGCCTCTGATCAGATCAGAACTAAACAGCCCATAGTATTTCATCATTTAAAATCCCCAACAGGCACTTTCCGCATTGTCCATTGAAAATGATTATTTACATGGGATGCCTGGGTGGCTCAGTGGGTTGGACGACTGCCTTCGGCTCAGGTCATGATCCCCGACTCCCGGGATCGAGTCCCGCATCGGGCTCCCAGCTCCATGGGGAGTCTGTTTCTCCCTCTGACCTTCTCCTCGCTCATGCTCTCTCTCACTGTCTCTCTCTCAAATAAATAAATAAAATCTTTAAAAAAAAAAAAAGAAAGAAAGAAAATGATTATTTACAACTAAGGAATTTTCATTTTTAAAAATATGGAAAGTGGAAAAAAAAAACTGATGTAGAAGAAAATTGTTCACAGGAGCAAAATTCTAAATCACTGTGCTAGGAGGGAGCTATAAGTGAGGCTGTTGTAGGATATGCATTTTTATTCCAAAATGGAACTGTAAAAACTGAGACAATTTTGATGCCCTGAAAAAAAGTGTCTACAAATAAGATGCGCTTATAGTTCTTCAGGAAGAGCTATCAAAAAGAAGTCAGCTTCAGGTGGTATGAATGGATTTTGCATGTTGTTGACTTTGGAGCCTCAGCAAGACTGGCCAAGAAAGATGAAGGGAGACATTCATTCCCTTTTTTGAGGCATTCTCTCCCCCACCCCCCACCCCACCCTTTTTCTTGTGAAAATACTTCAATAACTAAGCAAGCACAACATGTTCAATTGACAAATGAAGACGTTTAATAAAAGTAGGCCCTGAAATCCTTAAAGGAGAGCTTGAGCAGGAAACCTGTTTACCCCATTTCATCATCGTCCCTGGTGATCTTACTGCTAGGGGTTTAAAGAGACTCTTAACAGATGCAGTAGTAGTCAGTTGATCTTTTTTTTTTTTTTAAGATTTTATTTATTTATTTGAGAGAGAGAGAGAGCACGAGAGGAGAGAGGTCAGCGGGAGAAGCAGGCTCCCCGCCAAGTAGGGAGCCCGATGTGGGACTCCATCCCGGGACTCCAGGATCATGACCTGAGCCAAAGGCAGTCGCTTAACCAACTGAGCCACCCAGAAGCCCTACTTGGTTGATCTTGACTGCATTTCTCAGGTACCTGGCATAGCTCTCGAACTGGGGATCTCAAACACACAACTGTAAGGGGATTCTCCTCACCACACTGAGAATCTCCCCCTTGCATTTTGTACGTCGTTTCCCCTCTCGGCTCTCCTGATTCAGGGGGAGACTGGTCGAGAAATGAGATTGGAGGTCCTTGAGCATGGGAAAGCATTTTCTTCTCATTATCTAGCCTGTCATTTGCTACCAAGTGTGGTATTTCTTTCTTTGTTTTCCAGTTTCTGTAGTCGACTTTGACTCCTGCATCAGGGCTTCTGATGTTTTGAGTTTTGGTTGGAAAAATGAGTCTCTAAAGACCCTCCATCATGCACACTCAGGTGATTTCAGTAATTGGGGTGGTATTTTCATCTTTGCTGTCCAGATGAGTCCTGGACTATGTGTGTCCCTCCCATTTTAAATGGTGAATTACTTCAGAAAGCCACCGGCAGCCTAGCCCCCTGGTTATCTGTCCCAGTGACACAGAAACTCCTTGGCCTCCTTGGCGAGCCTGGCCATAGTGCCTACCTCTTCCACTTTGGAATTCTTACTTCATTTTCAGTGCTTGTAAAAATCCCAAAATTAAATCAAGTCTTTCCCAATTCGGAACTTCAGTTATCAGGCTATTCTATCTCTTCTCCTAACACCTGAGGGTCCTTACCCTTCAAATCCAGTTCGTTCAAGTGTCAATTCTTAGAGCCCAAGAGTTCCTTCCATTATTATATGTGTTTCCTTGGATGCTGTCCAAGCTGGGGATAACAGCCCGACTGTGCCCCAGACCACAGCCACGGGTCACTTGCTCTTTCCTCTGGACCAGCATTCTGTGTCTGCCCTGGCTGAGCCTCCCGCAGTGAAGCACTCGGTTTTCAGAGCCACTCCTCCCTGTGAGTGCCGTCGCAATTGTTGAGTAAACGGGGTGGTCAACGAATCAGGTTTGACATAACCGAATTCACATAGAACTACTGTTGAATTATAACTAGTACCCTCAACAAGTAACGAATGAGGACCCTTAGAAAAGAGAGAACATGGTTAATGGGCTTGTGGTGGTTGTTGTTGTTGTTTTTCCCTCCGTTTAAACCACAACCATGACAAAATTTAATCCTCATTAAAGGGCTATAAAGTTAGTGCACTAGTTAGTGCTTCCACACACTAACGTAGCCTTGCTTCTAGCACTGTGTTAGTATGTTGACCCTCTGTTCCCTGCAGCTGGGCATTTATTCATTTTTGTGGCCTTAGAGCATGAATATTCATGATGAGAGAGCAGTGATGCTCCAGGTGCCTTTTAGGGCCCCGAGAGAACTACTCTTAGCAAGGAGGAAAGCTGAGAAATGGGGCCAAATCACGCCCGCACCCCACAGTGAATCATGAAATGTGAGAGATGTAGCCCAAGGATCTGTGAAGTCCATCTAAGTGAGTAAACTGAGAAGGGCAAGCAGGTTGGGATCCAGATCTTTCCCTTCCCAGGCCATATTCTTTTCACGGCACCATGCTGCCTCCACATTAATGAGCAGTCTCCATCTGAGATTCTAGCCACTGAAAGCATGAAATGCCAAATGACTTATTTGAATTGAACCATGGTATTGAGACATTTGGGACAAAGCCACTCAAGGAGGGCAGAGGAGTAGAAAAGGATCTCTTGCCAGCCATGTCCTTTCTTAGAAGGAAACTCTCATTGTATTTGGGGGCACTAATTTCACCAACTATATCACAGCTTTTTCCCTTTAACAGTTAGCATCATGATATTAATAACTTCTGTAAAAGTGTTTCTGAGTTGATTCACAGTTGATGGAATACCTGTTAAATGCATTTCATTATGGTAAATAGAGTGGGAAATATGGAAGACACGTTATGATGCTTTCTCTCAAATTCTCTTTCCTTAACTGTATTGTATGCATCTCATGAAGATTTACAGTTGTAAGAGAACTTCATTAAAACTCTTACGATTGCATATTAATTTACTACAAGTGTCTAGTCCTCTAGTCTTAAAAGTTTCTGTTTAAATTCTACCTAACTTTCTCTACAGGCAGTTTATTTTAGTGAGTGTTGTGTGCCTTTCATTTCTTAGTGAGATCGGGTCAGACGAAAGAACAGTTTCACTTCCCCAAGGTGACGTGATTTGGATCCCAGACTGTGGTTGTGTTTTTCCTGGAGCGGCTACTGAGCAGACTTAACAGGGGAGAGGACTCTAGTGGAAATGGGGCCAGAGGGCCACTCGCCTGGTCAACACTGCCCAGAAAGGCTTCCAGGTCGAGTGAAGGATAACCAGACGGCTTTGCCTATTACAGGCATGGCATTGACATAACATTAAGCTAACAAGATTATTTTTAGTGATCTGTGTCTTTGGTTCTGTTTGGAAGACACCTGACTTTATAGATGGGCTCCTTCCCTAGTTATGTGCCCAGGAAGCTAATTATTCAGTCGGAGGGTAATGAAAGACCTTGCCATCTGTCTGCCGATTTAATGGAGTGTCAGCACATCCCAAATAGGAAGTAATTGGATTGACAGACACAAAGCCAGTTATTAGACTGTTATTATCTGATTGGAAAAAGCAGGCGGAGAAGCCTACAACTGTAGCAAAACTAATCTGATGATGTCTGTTGTTCCCGGAATGCACAGTCTGCCACCCAGAATTCATGGGCTCTGAAACCCCTGACCGGCCTGGGAACGTTAGGAGTTCCTTCTCTCCCAACCCATCTCGGTATTCTTATTGCAAATCATTATAATGCAATCTAATAAAACACAGTTTGCATAAAGATGGGGCCCATTTATAAAACTGTCACTGCAGCCACTCTATTAATAGAGCCATTTTAAAGATTTATTGTGAGCATATGTTACTTTTTACAGGGGGCCAGATTGAGAGCTTCAGGATTTGAACACGCAAGAATGTGCTACTGGTGATAATTCAAAAAATAATGTAAGCGGTTCTGCCCAAGTCATGTCATTAGACTCGTACTTGTTTCTTACTTTTCAGGTGTGATCATCAAATGATAGTCATAGTGAGGCATCAGAGAAAGGGACAAGGTCTAGGGCCATGTTGCATAAGAACATTTTATTTTTTTCTTTCACTGATTCCAGTGTTACTACGTGGTATCACCGGAGGTCAGGGGGCACATTGGATGGGTGAGATATGACCCATCTGGGAGCAGAACTAGGCTCTGGAGCTTTAGTCTTCTCCGAACAGCTGTCTGGGATGATCTTATTGGGGGAGAAATAGTAAAGACAGACATTGCTTCCATTCTTACTCATTGGTTTGGCGAAACTCATCGTCTCCTAGAGTTCCTGGTCCTTGGAGTTCATGGAGAGAAGTAGACAGGATTCCAGCAAGTTCACGTTTATTCACCAAGTGTCCCTGGAGCCCCTACCATGTGCTATGTGCTTTTCTAGGTTCTAGGTGAGCAGCTATGAAGCAGCCTACGTTCTGGCCCTCATGGGCTTTCCAGTGGAAAATAAGCAAATAAATATGGCATTAGACGATGAAAAGTTCTACAAAGAAAAAGAGGCAGTTAAAGGAGATAATGACTAGAGAGGTATTTTCAGTGTCAGGACCTCCTTGAACATCTTCAGAATATGGATGACATACCTGGGTGCGGGGACAGGGTGAGTGGCGTGCCTGGAGGGAGAGCAGCGCAGACAGAGGGACGAGCGCGTTCAGAGACCCACAGCACACTTGAAGTACTTTTTGTCAGCGTCACCACCAAGACACTACGTGCTGCCAGATTCCTTTGCCTCTTAAAAGTCCCCAGGATTTTGTGTTTGCAAGTTGAAAAAGTCCGATAACGCGTGTGAGCGTCTGTTGTAAATTCTAAACAATGTGCAGACCTAAGATATTGTTGTTAAGCTCCAGGGGAGCTCTGGAGAGCTCCATCGGTGTAAGCTAAGGCATTGAAATTTTCCAAGGATTTCCTACCTAAAGAGTCTCGGTTGTGACAAAACATTTATGATACAGATACTCTACCATTTATTGAATGACGAATCGATTATCATGAATTGATTGTTAAGAGTATTACTACCTCATGATGAATGCTACTGTATTTCAGGCACTCCGTTTATATCCGTTAGGTGAATAGAAGGCATTAGTGCAGATCGTATATCACTGCTAAACTGACAATAAACCTCCAAGGGAGATATTATTCCCCTGTTTTGTAGATTGGGGCTCGGGGGTTCAGTGATGTCCTATAGTTAAGTATCTGAACGTATGGAGATTCCAACTGAGGGCCTTCTGACTCCAGGCCCCATGCTGTCTTCTACACCACATTGTCCAAAAGCTCATGTCGTGGGGTTCTTAATATTGGACTGGCGCATTGCGTTAGGAACCATGGGAAATAGAAAAGGCACAATCTCACTCCTCAGAGAAATGAAAGTACAGCTGGGAAGAGATGATTACGTGAGAAATAACACAGGACAGTGAAGATGAGGTATAAACACGTAATTGTGTTCCCTGGACTATGAAAGCGAGGGAAGGGAGGGAGGTGAACATGGCCTGGAGATAAGCAGCCCCAAGCTGAGCTTTTAGAAGGCAGGTAGAATTTCAGTAGGCTGTATCATAGCGTTCTGATCCTCGATAGGTGTTAGAACCTACTCCTGAACCTAAGGTGAATACCGAATGTTCTCGTGATTACCTATGAAAATCACTTAGCAGGTGGGTGATGGACCGCCATCTTTCAGCATGCTGACTCCAGTACAACTTCCTTTTCCTTTAGGATTTCCTCTCTCTGGTTATGTTTCAAAAGAAGTATTTGCCCTGGGAATAATAGACATTATATTTCATTAAAGTACGTATTTTAAAAGTACTAGATTACATAGTCCCACACCAAGGGGCTAGATGCAGATGCCACAAAAGGTAGCAGGAGGTGAGTCGGGTGGAGGGAGTTGGATCGTCATCTCTTGCCCAGGCCTGCCTCCCATGGGACACATTCTCATCAAGTAGGACGGCAGTCAGGATGCCTCGCTGTATTATGTTGCCTCCTTTCTCTCAGCCTGTGAATCATACATGTATAAAATATGGGTATTCTGAAACTTCCCCGAAATGAGATGTGTTCTGAAAGAGTGGAAAAACCTCACCGTGAATGGTCCAGGGCAGGAGTAATTTTGGATTTTTAGGAAACAAGAAACAAATGAGCCTCCTGCAGAGGCATGGGGAAAAAAATGGGGCCAGACCCTGGAAAGGGAATTTCAGCTTCGTGTGATGAAAAGAGAAACTATTGAAGGTGTTTGAGAAATGGAATAGCACTGCAAAAGAGATGTTCGGTGTAGATGACAGGTGGGAATGGGAAAGATCAGCCTAGACACAGATTAAGCTAGAAGAAGAGGGTTTAGACCAGAGAAATCTAGACCAGACATAAAGATGGGATTTGTTTGAAGATGATTCTGTTGCCTTTTTGCCTTACTTTATCTCATTAAAGTAATTCAAAAGGAATAATGCACATCCAGAGGAACAGATCAAATATCAAGAAATCAGTGAATCGGCTAGCTATAGCTTTTTGCGATCTTCATCCATCCACCCATTCATCCCTGTATTCTTTCCTCCCTCCCTAAATTTATACTTAGAGTCAAACACATCACTTCCCCAGAGAACAGTCCCAGTGTAGCCCTGTAAGATGTTGGTGGTGTTAAATTAGGTAATGGATGTGAAAGTGACTCATTCTGATGACAAATTTGAAACATTATGATTATTATTATTTTGTTTTCATCCCTCGCGGATTCTCTTAAAATCATATTTAGATTAGATAGGTAGATGTATAGATAGCTTATAGATTTGAAAATCAATATACCCTTCAAAGATCCAGTTTCCAATTATTATGATTCCTTCTGCGTCTTTATGACAGCCCCTTCTCCTAGATAATTGACCAAAGAGGAGGGAACTCTTCCTGCTCCCTCCCAAGACCTAAAATAATCACCTGGATTGTCTTTTTGATGCCATGAACAAAAAAGTCACAACTCCAAGAAGAAAGGTTGTGCTGATTTCTTTTATAATGTCCCTTTTATTTTCCTCATAAGCCAGTATTAAGTAATAATCATCCTATTGAGGGGTGCCTGGGTGGCTCAGTGGTTTAAGCCTCTGCCTTCGGCTCAGGTCAGGATCTCAGGGTCCTGGGATCAAGACCCGCATCGGGCTCTCTGCTCGGTGGGGAGCCTGCTTCCCCCCTCTCTCTCTGCCTGCCTCTCTGCCTACTTGTGACCTCTCTCTCTGTCAAGTAAATAAATAAAATATTTTAAAAAAATAATCATCCTATTGAGTAATATTCCTGCACTGAGTGTTCAATCCTCTGATGATACAGTTTTCCATCTTTTGTTTCAAAAGTTCAGACAGAACAATAGTCAAAGGAAGTTTGTTCGTGAAAATATTTCATCGACATCCCCTGCTCATTGCTTTCCAGGTTTAGGTGACCCAAGTAACCGACAGTGTTGACATCTGAGTGAACTTTCCCAGTGTAGATACCTAACAGGCAGGTGTCTTCTGTTCTCTGGTAACAGCACTACAAAGTGTCAAGTATGGGTGACTTCTCAAGTCAGAGAGCCAGAGATTTTAGGAGCATCGTATGCTTTTGTTCCTTTCCAGTATTGAGCCTCACATAAATGACCTTGGGAAATAGAATGGCTTGGCCTTGTGGTCAAAGTTGACCAAACCCATCTTCCCTTCAGATGAAAACAAGAATTGTCGCATGCCAGTGGCCAAGAGCCACAACCTGAATGGCGGACGCCCACCAGATGCTGTACCACAGTGAGGGCAGACGGTGAAGCCTTGGCATGTGGGGCCGGGGTCACCTGAGAGCATGAAGGTGACCCTCTCTTTACTCCTTATCACTCTGTTAACAATGCTGTTTACCCTTGTGCTCATTTCCAAGGGGAGCAATGAGATGAGAGGCATGGACGGTATTTGGCAATGATTTTCTTCTTGTTGGGTGTGAGCAAGACATTATTTACTAGCATCCCCTCGTGCTGATGTTCTCCTGTTGGTGGAGTGTGTTCTGTTCATTCCTCGTGAATAATCAACAGGCCCACTTTCCTCCTCCTACACCAGTATATGCCCAGCCGATAGGAGGCACAGTTTGTCTTAGCAGCAATATTCTTTGTAATTTCTCAATATTTCCTAAAAGTCGAGACTTTGAATTGTGAGTTGATTAGAGCTTGCACAAGTGAAGTTAGCTCAAATTGTCATGGCTAGAGAAGATGAAAGTCCAAAATGGCCATAAAACTGGCCAGCAGCAAATGAATATATATTTTACTTACACGGGCTCAGCTGTACTTAGCCTTCACATAGCCAGTTTACATCATGGCCATTTTCAAAGCCGCCTTAACTTACCGCTTTAGGCAGGAGGCTGGCATTGAGTGTCTATGCCAGGCACTGAGGGGAAGGCACTGATAAAGCTGATCAGTATCCAGGGTGCCTGGGTGGCTTAGTGGGTTAAAGCCTCTGCCTTCGGCTCAGGTCACGATCCCAGGGTCCTGGGATCGAGCCCCACATCGGGCTCTCTGCTCGGCGGGGAGCCTGCTTCCCCCTCTCTCTCTCTGCCTACTTGTGATCTCTCTCTCTCTCTAATAAATAAATAAAATCTAAAAAAAAAAAAAAAAAAGGCAAGCTGATGGGTATCCTACCCTCGAAGAATTTAAGCCATGTTGGGGGATAAGGTGTGTGAACAAATTACCAAGTTCCTCTCCACCTCCCTGTTTCGCTCAATGCTGATTGCAACTTCTTAATTTTGTTTCATAACCACTAATTGGGTGTGGATTTTTGTTTTGGGTTTGGCATTGCTTTAGCCTGAGCTCTCTTAGAGCAAGTACTGGATTTTGTCTGTTTTTTATTCTTAGCGAGTGGAACCTGACGTACAGTTAGCATGCTTAGTGTTTGTTGGCTGAGGGAATGCATGGATATCCAGATATACTCAACTAATTTCTGGTCCAACCTGATGAATATCACAGATAGATTCCCTACAATCCTGACTGACAGAAATTAGAAAAAATTACTGTTCCGTCCTGTCACCTCTACAGAAGGGACTACAAGCAGGATAATGAATTCTATATTGAGAAATGATCCGTGTAGGCCGAGGGTGGGCAAAAGTATCTACCACCCTCAACTTCTAATACATTTCACTTTGTTAATGGTCTCTTTTTATTCAGCATGCAATTGCGGATTTTTTCTGAATCCATGACTTAAGGAATGAAATCTACCTTCAATTATTTATGGTTTAAATTAATGCAAATAAGACTTTCTGCCTTGCTATGCTGATACTCATTAATAAATATTTCACTGGGTATTAAGATTCAGATGAACTAAATGAGGCTCTTTTTCAATATAAACAAAAGCCCTTGTGTTCCTCGCAACTGTGCAGGCCCGATTTTTACGTCTGGTTTTCTTAAGACAAACGAATGTTAGATGGGCGCATCTACAGAACGATGGGACCTCTGGGAACTGGAGTCAGCAGGGCTTTGCTGTGAAATAATCCTCTAGTTAAGCCAAATGTAATCTCATTAGCAGGGTAATTGTGCTGTTGGAAGAAATGGCCAACCAGGTTAAAGAGAAGCCCACATGATCTAATCACTCTTTCACTTTTGTCGTTGAAGAATAGAACATTGGACTAAGAGGTAAAAGGTGCAGATTTTATGCTCGGCCTAACATTGTGATTGAGTCTTACAAAATTCCAGATCTCTCCCGGCTGCTCAGGCCCGTGTTTGGCATTGGTGTCCGGTCATAACACACTCTGTGATCCTTCCTGTAGAGGGGGAAGCACCAGTAAGGAGGAGATGTCATGTCACTCTTTTTTATGGATGCATTTCGCCCACTCATTTTTTCCCAACACAGTTGTATGCATTTGACTTTCCCAGTGTTTTTTAAACTACCAAAATATCTAAAACTTAGTTATGAAAAATATGCCTTTCCATCTTTGGAAATGAGCACATTGGGATATTTTCTATAATCATTGAATCTGTGACCATTTAGTTTGCTTTCTTCTGAATTTCTATGCATATAGGCTCTGCCAGTTTGGGATATGGTACAGAGGAAAGAATGGTGAACTAATTAGGAGCCAGATCTAGGTTCAAGACACAGCCTTAAACCTTGACAGCAGTGTGACCTTCAGCAAATTACCCATCTTGTTTGAACTGCAATTTCTTCATTTGTAAAATGGAAATAACTATGACTGTCAAAATAGCCCCTAAAGCAGAGTGAGGTTCAAGTACGTGAAAGTCCTTGGTAAGAGCTAACATGTGCTACAGACAAGAGAGATCATCTCTTTCCTCTTGACCTATAGGAATTTTCATCCCTAACTCAGAGGGCATGTCTTATACATGGTCAGTAAATGGTAGTTGAATTAATTAATTGGTTAAATGTTTGGGAGGTTTACCATCATATTTCAGATTGTTGTTGGAAACTTGCATGAATGATTATTGCCAAAAATTTGTCAAAAACAAAGATGAAAAGATTAAAGGGTATGATGCTGCATACTTTTTAAAAGGAGAGAAAATACAATGAATACCTCCTGTGCAAGAGGAGCTTGTTACATATGTAGCTGATCAAACAAAATATGCATGTGGGTAAGATGACATAAAACCACTACAATGTATTAGTAAATAAGAAAGTTCACATTCAGTAACCTGAATACATAGTTGCTATATGCAAAACTACGTCTTGTGCCTATGGCATGCCTGTGGCCATAATTTTACATTGTCGTCTTCATAAAAATGGGCGATTTTATGTATACTGCCATATAGTCAATATGTATACTGCCATAATTCAATAGACTGTCCAAAAAAACTGGCTGTCAGTCTGATGAGCTAGAAATTGCTTCACAGGTTTTATATGAGACCGAATAGTTTTCTGGAATAATTTTTTCCATTAAGATGTTCTTCCTATGTGCGCTGCTATAAAGCATATATTCCTTACCTTTTTTTCCCCCATTGCTTTGAAACCAGGATTACACTGGATTTTTCTTTTTTCTTTTATGTTTGAAGTACTTTCTTTTTTGAGATTTTATTTATTTATTTATTTGTCAGAGAGAGAGAGCGTGCGCTTGCGTGCAAGCAGGCAGAGAGGCAGGCAGAGGCGGGGAGAGAAGCAGGCTCCCCGCTGAGCAAGGAACCCAATGCAGGACTTGATCCCAGGACCCTGGAGATCCTGACCTGAGCTGAAGGCAGTGGCTTAACCAACTGAGCCACCCAGGCATCCCTTGAAGTACTTTCTGTGGGCGTTTTCTGTGTCTTGCATGTTCAGCTATTATTAGTAACAGCAGTCAGCCCAAGAGGGTAAATTCACAGAGCAGAGAGACCTGGTTGCAGACACTGACTGCTGGGCGTTGCTTTGTCTTGTGTTTGTTTTAGGTATTTGTCATCAGCAAAATACAGAGGAATAGCAGTTACATTGTAATCGAAATTCTTCAATAGGATCTAGTTTTTCTTGGGAAATGTGTATTCCATCGTTCTAATGACTATATAATTGAATAGCAGGAGGCTGGTTTGTTTTTCTTTTTTTTTTTTCTGTATTATTCCACATACAAATGTAATTATCTATATTTTGCTGCTGGTCAGATTTGTTAGAATTGTTAATGCTGATTTAGCCTTCCAGAGGATATAAAAACTTGAGTGAAACAGAATGGTAGGAATTATATAGTCTTGAATTCCTGTCCAGTAAGTGGACCTATTGATGAAATTAACTATAAAGAAGGACACGAGTCTGAGGCCCCTGGAGGGAAAGTAGGGCCGTAGTAGAATGGCTGCTGAGACAGCTTAAAAGTGATCAGTGTTAAGTTGCTATTACTCCAGCCCATTGTATAACTGATGTTGAAACCCTCTTGAGATTGTGATAGGACAATGGATGGCCAAGAGGAGACTCCAGAAAACAAAAACTCTCTCCCAAATAGGAAAGAGCTCTGTAGGAGGAGATTTGAGGAGAACTTCGAGCCATGATGGAAAATAACTTTGTGAGTACTGTTGCAAGATCATTACAGATACAGGTCTGGGAAAGTGTGGATTGTAGAAAAGGGAACCAATGAGAAGACCATCGTGCCTTCTTTGAAATAATCAAGTATGTGAACAAAGGAGATAAAAGTAGAAAAGTTTAGGGTATAGGAGATGTCTGTGACTCATGGGTATCCAAATGGTTGACTAGGGATCATGCACTGTTTTCCAGGTACTTTTTCTTAGAGCTCCTTGCCTTCAGGGTGGCAGTTAATCAAGTGATAATAAACAACAAGAGTAGGATAAGAAATCATCATAAGCTAAGTTCAGGAACAAGCCTAGCTGCCAAATAGGCTCATTAGAGATAATTCAAACTGAGTTTTCCAAAGCATTCATTTGTTAAATGTAATGAAATCATCCTTTTTGGGAATAGTAAAGGAAAGAACTGAGTGGCCAGCCTGTCTCTCCCAGCAAACAGATAGTGTGATTTTATCCCAGCAGGCTCACAATTCATGTTTTTGACACATGAAATGCTTTCAGTCTCTGACTTCCGTCAGTGAGGCCCAAGCAGTATTCTCTAAATCAAGCCAGATTCACTAAATTTCATGTTACCAGAAGGGTGAGCAGGTTTTGGTTTGCTAATAGGTTGCCTTAAAATGCCTTAAAAAATGATAATTTAACATAGTGCATACATCATTTATCTTCACAATCTTTTCTTTTTTCTTTCACTTTATCTGTTTGTTCTTCTTCTTTTTTTTTTTAACCTTTTTTGGCCAGCCATATTTATTCCCCAGGATATAACCTTATAATAATCTATACATTGTAATCCTTTTAAAAAGCACTGGCCTTTAGGGGCGCCTGGATGCCTCAGTCAGTTAAGTATCCAACTCTTGATTTCAACTCAGGTTATGATCTCCCAGTCGTGAGATCAAGTGCCATGTCAGGCTCCACACTCAGTGTGGAGACAGCTTGAGATTCTCTCTCTGTCTCTGCCCCGCCTCCCCAACTCGTACTCTTTTCTCTCTCCCTCAAAATAAATAAAATCTTTAAAAACAAAAACCACTGGCCTTTCAAGATAAAGCCTAAGTAAGTTGTGTTAGAAACATAATATCACCATTTCTTAAAACATTAACTGTGTCCACTGTATTTGACTTAGGGTTAAGTGCTTCAGGTAAGATTCAAAAATGTACAAAGCACAGTTGCTGCTCTGAAGGAGCCTAATTCTAACAGGAGAGAGAAAATGAATAGGGAGAAAGGAGCTAATACTATGTAATGAAGGAAACTATTTCAAGTTAATAAAGCAGCTGAGAGAGATTGGGAGTGGGGGAGGGCCTAGCTGGTTCAGTCAGTACAGCATGCAGCTCTTGATCTCGGGATTGTGAGGTCAAGCCCCACACTGGGCATAGAGATTACTTTAAAAAATAATAATAATAAAGAGATCAGGGAAAACTTTATAGGTGAGTGAGCTTCAAATTGGCCCTTGAAGGAAGGTTGTAGCGAAAATGACAGCTTCTCAAGCCTCCACTCTAGCTTATATACCACAGTTTAGAAAATGGATTGCACTGAAAGTAGGCCACATAGACATCATGAGAAAAGGCATGGGATTTCTTTTTTTTTTTTTTTTTTCATGCAAAGAATACACAGAGAGCAAAGTTTGCTGGTGAGTAGAAGTGCAAATACATTGGACTTGGGTACAAAACACGGACTGCAGTAAACAAGACACGGTCCCCCTCCTCAAGATGTTTAGAATACAGACACCTCAGCAGGAATATTCTGGGGACCTGCGGTACTCTGTGGGCAAGTGAAAGGGCATTTAACATACACTCAAGGGACAAAGCCTCTTGGAAGAAGTAGTATTTAAGCTAGTGGCTGTAGGTCAGGGGACTGTTGGGGGAGAGGGTAGAGAAGGACGTGTTCTAGCAGATGGACCAGCATGGGCAAAGTCCCGGGGGCAAGAGGGAGTAGGCCACACTGATGAAGCTGCAAGCAGTTAGATACTCTGTACTTTAGTGAGACTCCATTAGATCAGCTGGCTGAAGAAGGGACTAAAAATGGAAGACACCAGTTGGGAGATTGTTTTAGGAGGCCTGGGAAAGAAATTGCCTTATATTAAGTTCTGTCCGTCCATCTACATCATCTGATCTAATAAAAGCCTGAATTATGGTGCTGGATGTTACAAATGGAGGCACAGGAATGTCTGTCCAGGAGTCAACACAAAGCCAATTGAGATGTGTCCTTTCCTATCCTGGCTGTGGCAGTGACAGTCCCTGGGCCCTGACTCTTTCATGGTGGATGCTTTAGAACCTAGAACACTACCTGACCTAAGATACGCACTCCACAAACACTTGCTTAAAAAAAGGAAGAAATGAATGCATGAATAAATGCATGACCATAAGAGATCATGGAAAAAGAATGCCTCTAAGTCTGGAAGCTGCTTTCCTGAGTAGCAAGGATGAAAATGAGAGAGGAAGAGGTGAAAGGTGATCAAGCTTGCACAGGGTAACTGGAACAAGGAGAGTACAAAAATAGAGAACCTGGAGAGAAATGAAGTAATAGTGTGAGGGCACCTATGAAGAGTTCCATTTTAGAGATAGTTTGAATTGTCAAAAGGACATCCAGTTGAAATAGCTAACAGATTAAAAATACAGATCAGGATCTTGGGGGAGGAAGTTGGAGCTAGAGAGAAGACTCACTGTTTTTAAGAGGAATAATTTGATCTTGGTATGTATATCCAAATATTTGTATTTACCAACACCAAGGTTCTCTCAGTCCACGCAAGCTTCTACCATATTAGCACATTCTAGGGCTTTTCATAGGGACCTCTGTTCATTGCTTTCCCCTTACCAGCTCCCTTCAAGACTCCTAACTCTAAGGGTGAACACTTGGGAGGCAGTGGCGTTAGAAGAGTACATTGTATAGAGTGGAGGTTAAGTCCAGCCTGGCCTCTGGAGCCAAACCACCCAAGTTCAAGTTTTGGCCCCATCAGTTAGTAGCTGTATGACCTTGGGAAAGTCTTTAATCTTTCTATGCCTTCGTTTCTTCTTCCAAATAGCAGTTACAAAAGTACTCTTTGTAGCGTTGTAAGGAATAAGTGAAGCAAGTCATGGTGGTTGCTTCACACAGTTCGGGCCTGTTATAAGCACAATGTAGCTGTCAGCTAATAACATTTTTTTTCACTTACTCAGTTTCATTGTATGTAAAATGCAGACAGCAATAGTGCAGACCTCATAGAGTTATTGTGAGAATTGCATAAAAGAATCCACATAAAGCTCTTCAACCAGGACGTGGTAAGAGCTGAATGGATGTAAGCAATTCTTAATAGAGCTTCTAGTGACAGCAATAGGTAGAAGATTTGCCAGATTCCCCTGTGTCTTGCATTAGAATATCTAATGCCAAACTGGTATGGAACCCCTAAAATATAACATGTTTAATACATTACATGTAAGTTTCCAGGTGATATGATAGACATTTTATAATAAGTCGCTATTTTTCTTGAAAAATTTTCAGACAGCCTTCTCTTTTGTAAAAATATATATATACACGCAAAGGAGAAGTTTCTTGACTACAAATAAGGAGAAGGGATTAAAAACAGAATTCCAGGCCAACTGGAAAAGCACAATTATCATTTTGCCTCAGAGTTTTAGATCAGGAGCCCTTATTAATGTATTCGTATGCATTTTTTCATTAAAAAAGAAGATTGCTTGATATTAAGGGTTAGAGTTTGAATTACTTCAGTTTCCAAATTATATGCCTAAAAAATTTAAACAGCTGTCATTTTAAGGAGGCTTACTTCATTTTACCTAAAGTGCTTTTCAGTCTGGAGGGAGCACTTAAATGCAGTCACAAATCACTTGCAGTGTACTCACAGTACACAGATTTTTTTTAAAGTTAAATTTGTTTACAAGCCTGTAGAGTTCAAATTTTGTAGATAATTTTCTTTTCTCCCTTTACTTAATGTACAGGAAATTTTTACCTTTTTTTTTCCCCCATAGTTCTAGGTGTGAATTTTACTCATTACAAATAAGAGCACCCAAATCCCTTTTTATTTCATTAGTTCAGCAGATTGTCTCCTATGGGTATGGGCTGAGGACATGATTGGGCTCTGCCGTGATGAGGTTATTTCGCACTTTTACCCAGAAAATCTTTATATACAAAAGGCACAGATAGTAGTTACACTCAGTGTGAACAATTACAGCCTGTTGGGGGAGCCTCTTCCTGATGTGCCAATGACTTACTCCCATGAATTAAGAGGCAAATGCGCTCCAAAGTGCATTAACCTTTATGGATTTTTCTTCAGTTTTCATGTTCCACTGATTTATGGTCTGAAATATGCCTGTTGCTGCTGTTTCTGAATGAGTCCCTTGTAAATCATTGCCAAATGATCTTTTTTTGAGTCAGATAATCCAAGGAAGTTGAATATATCTCTGATCAATTCCTGTGAAGCTTCTTTTTTTTTTTTCTTTTTCTCTTTTTTCTTTTCTCCCCCCCCCAAGTTGTTTTCGTTTGCTCTGTACCTTAAATGTCACATCGGAGAATAAGTGAGCACGTAAGAAATATGTCCTAAAGGAGCCAGTCTTGCCAGGCAGCTTCTTTGTGTGCACTGAGCTGTTTCCAGCCTTTTGCACGGCCTCACTTGGGTTGGATTCCAAAGGCCCATTTATCTCAGTACTCCATCCATCAGGGTACATTTGTTTGTGCAAGTATAGGCTCATGCCTGGGAATGGGTTTCATTACGGGTTATCCACTGCTCTTTTTCATACAAATCATGGATGGCAGGGATTTTGAGTGTACTGTGGTCTCGTAAAAGTCTAATATTTCAATTAGAGTCCAGTGCAGAACAGTGTCATTGGTACGCAGGCCTCTGTTATTGGTGGGGGTTGGCCCTCAGTGTTCCATTCTCTGTGTGTCCCAAGATTCTTTCTGTTTACCGGATTGGGGGGAGGGGTCTGTAGTTTTTTTTTTTTATTTTCTCTTTGTAATGCCTGTGTTATTCATGTAATAAGGTTGTTGTTAATAGCGTTGGTGCCATAAAAGCAAGACACAAAATCAGAGGTGCAAAAAATTCAAGTTCCAAATTCTGGGCTTTGAAAGCGCAAGTAACTCATTCCATGTCACTGTCATGAACTGCCTCACTGTTGATTACTAAGTTTTTAATGTATGCATTTATAAATATCTGCATCATGAGGTGTGATGAAATGTGATAGTGGAGTATCGCACCAGAAGCATGATACCATGGGGACCTACCTTTGAGTATGCTTGACTAGCTTAGCAGAGCTTCTGCAGACCTGCAAATATGCAACTCTTTACATAGACACCTGGGACTAAAATGAAGGGGAAAAGACAGCTATTTTGTAGTGGAAGAAGAGTCAGAGTTTCGTGGTGCAACTCTGCAGAGAATCTAGCTTGGAAGGTACACTAGTAGAACCAATAATTCTGAGAGATGCTGAAGAATGTAGGTGGTCAGAAGGAGAAGTCCCTCTACACATTTCTACTGGTTCCAATATGTGGGATCAGGAGAAAAAACTTCAAGCCTTTCAGATGAATACCAAGACATGTATCTGGTAGTATACAGCAAAGTTAGGAAGTATCAAAGTGAAAAAGAATTAATATATTGTATCTTGTATGATACAGAGTATATACAAATGTATATACTAAAAATGTAATGAGCGATAAACTAACATACTGTTCATGAGAGAGACATGACTGAATTTTCTGTGCTCCAAAAGCCAGAGGAATATGAATTTTCTGAAATCTGTACCTCTGATTTTGTGTTTTGGTTTTATGGAAAGATGATGTTTCCCCTTGACTGGGTTCAAGTTATGCATTTTTGGCAAAAATATCAGAGAAGTGATGCTGTGCTGTTCTCTCTCTTATCAGGAGGTACATGTCAGCTTGTCCCATTGCTACTAATGTTTGCCATAGAATTAGAAAAAACTAGGGTGTGAGTGTTAGGAATACATATTTACTGTGAGTAATTACTTTTATTCAAATGAAAAAATACCATTGCTCACATTGCAACTTCTGAAATATAATATAGGCCCTTCATGTTCAAGGGTATTTCCAGCTCATGGCAGCCGTAATTCTGGGCTGAGATAAAATGGAAGAAATAGAGCTTTACAGTGAAACAGAATTTGCAGTGAGGAGGGTGGGTTATCCACAGAGCTTGGGAAGCTTGAGTGAAATTTTAATCAGTTTACAATTTCCCTGGGTAGAAATAAAATCAAGATAAAAATTTTGAAAATACCACATCAGGTATGGGTAGTGTCCTTCCATATCCATTCCAAAGGCCACACACTTGCTGTAAGAAAGAACAAGTTTAAAATATAGGTACTGACTATGGACATATTTCAGGAGGTCCCCTAGTTGGTAGCATTCTGAAAGCAAAACCTTTGGTTAAATATTTACAAATACCAATATTAGAATTTGGGAAATGAGATCCATGCTTTAGACATCCAAGTGCCATAAGAATCGGTTGCCTACTTGGTGTTTTTTGGTTTATCTTGCTTTACAGCCTTGGGTTTAGAAGGCTGATCTGAATAAGGGTCCTCAAAATCCTGTGATTAGATGCTCTACATATGGCATCACATAACTTCTTTTCTCTGGTCTCCTTCTCCTTTGCATACACACCAGCGTACCTGGGCTTTTGTTTGCCTTCTCATCTTTCACAGGCTGGGAATCCCTAGTGGGAAAGCACTTCACCAGATTAGATAATACCCTTCTGACAGGGTTCCATCTGTGTTCCATCCTAACTTTGAAGTGAAGTGTTTTCTTTCCTAATGAGATTCTTTTTGCTGTTAAAAATTCAGTGCTTTCTTACTTCCATAGAGCTGATTAGGAGCATTGTTGGAAAAACTGAGCTTTTTGATGATTTGCCTCCACACTGTTGACACTCTCTCTCCTATCTCCCATTCAACAGATCAGTTTTCAAGTACTTACTAGGTAAAAGGAGCCATGCAGTACGTTGTGGCAATCTGGGGGAAAATAAAATGTTGAGTCGCCCATGAAAAATGATGAGGAGTGACTCCTGATAACTTGGGGGAATAATTCAACAGTCACAAAATGAAGATGTTCCCTGTAAGGTTATCTATAATAAAGCCATAGGGCAGCATTAATATTCCCTAATAGATGTTTGGTTGAATAATCTTGTGTTCATTAGTGGGATGGAATAAGCCTATAATATCTGCAAAAGAATAGAATATAAAGTCGTGTGAATAACCATATTGTACTAAGTAAAAAAACAGTGCTGGGTATATGGTCAAGGACTCAAGAACACTCTTTCAGTAAAAGGCAACTGTTAACATTGAGGTGCTTTCTTTTTTAAATATTTTATTTGGACCTCTAGTCCCAATTCTTGGGAGGAAGGCTGTATTTGTCACAGAGGTCGTACCTTAGTTTCAAGAACTACAGGTTGAACTTAAAAGACCTGTTAATTTTATTCAGTACTCCCTTTACCAAATATTTCCTGAGAGCCTACTATGCGCTAGCTGTAGAGTAAGTAGTACTAAGCTCTGAGGATATAGAAGTGAATAATTTACACTTGACCCCGGCCACCTGGGGCTTTGGTCTTTCCTCTATCAATTTGTTCCTGAAATAGGGTATTAATCTAGTGATCCAAATTGCCAATTATGGGCAAACATAGGAAAAGGTAGGAGGAAGTTGAAAAAAAAATGTCATAAAATATGTTCCACTTACCTCTACTCTCCAGCCTCATTGAGGTTAATATCCTGATAGTAATCACAATAATAGTCACTGCGATTTACCCAGCATTTCCTATGTGCCAACCTCTGTGCTGAGTTCTTAACTTTCATTTTCCTCCTTGAATCATCAAAAGAGTCGTCTGTGTTATCAGATCCATTTTACACAATACAGCAGAAAGGTCAAGAGAGGCTAGATAACCCACCCAACACTGTGGAGTCAAGATTCAGCCTCAGGAATACCCACTCTAAGCGTTCTGCTGTGGCCTTTCCGCTTCCCTCCGTTATTCCTCTCTGCAGCAACGGCAAGTCTCATTTACCTTCTGGCTGCTTAGGAGAGTCTGTCTTCTGTGTCCTTCCTACCCAAGAAAGAGCCATTTGCACATTTCATGTATTTGCTCCCCATTTTTGATGAGAATAAAAATGGGCTGATCAGACAGCCATGTTCTTTCTTTCTTTCCTTCTCGCGTGCACGTTTCACGTTTTCTGCACAGTGAGGGGAGTGCACAGGTCTGAATGCGGACTTGGGCACATGTTGCATGGGTCCCCTTGAGTTAGAGATGACAACATCAACCTGTATGTGTCCTTCTAGACTGATGCGCGTGTTGTCGGGAATAAGAGATTTATATTGGGAAGAAGTCATGCACCTGAAAGTGATGGGAGCCCCGCCCCTCCCTTGGCGCTGCTCAGCACAGTTTCATATTTTGGGGACACCAAAGGCAAACAAAGGACTAGAAAAAACAAAGGAAAATATGGATAATTTAGAGCCTTCTGCCACTGTTTAGGAGCAGGTTAACTAGTAAAAATGTGTTTTTAACAAGTGATAATGATTTTGAAAATGTAGGAAGGCCTCAGAAAACTCTTTTTGAAAAGAGTTAGGAGGGATTCTGATGATTGAGTCCCATAATACTAGAGAATTATAAAACGAAAAGGTCTCTGGTGTGGTTACTCATAAGCAAATTAAAAACAGTGGTTTCTTTTAGAGGCAGACCAAAGGGAAAAGATACACCTGGGGGCGGGGAAATTTCTCTGAGGGTTAGAGGAGTCAGAAGGGGTCAAAATTGCAGGATGTGGGATTTGGAGATTTTTAAATTATGGTTAACTGTCCACATTTACTTCTTCATTTTTCCCCATCTTCTTCCACTCACTCCGTTCTTAAAGATTTATTATATCTTGTGTGGTGGTCACGCCTTTACTCCCTTTCCTTGTTGATAAAGTCAATTAAGAAACCTCATTGAGGTTTCTCTTGGTTTTTCAATGTCTGCTTTCTTTCCTCCATTCTTTGGCTTATTTTGTCATTGTGATAATACTATATGTATAAACCCTCCCTTCCCTTCATCCTCCCAGGTGCGTGCGCGCGCACACACACACACACACACACACCCCCTAAGGTTAATGGAATGTTAACTGTTGACACGCAAGATTAAGCATGATGTATTTATTTATTAAGTAAAGGAAACTCTTTATTAGGTCAAACAGCTAAACTTAAAGAACATTTATACACCAAACTTTAAATGTGCTCTAATTAGAAAGCAGTTTATGAAATACATTCTTTGGTATGTGTAGGTAATTCTTTATATTTTCTAATTTAATGTTATCTGAGTAGCTGTTATATTCACAGTCTTTAAAAATCCCATGATTCTAAGAGCTCTTTTCTGTTTGCTAGCTGGGATACTGTCTGATTCATAAATTGTGGAATAAAGCCAATTTGACCTTCAAAACAAATCGAAGATGATCATTTAAAGTTGTAATCGAAAAGTCTAACTCCCACTTCTCTTCCAGAACCCACCTCATCCCTGTTTCCTGCAGGAACTCCCTTTGATTAGTTTTTTTGTGAGTCTTCCCAGGCTGTCTTTATAAGAAAATAAACAAATGAGGGTGCATAACTTCTGCAGAAAGGCTAGTGTGTGGAGTACTACTAAATACACATTGATCTGCAACTTGCTTTTCTCACTGAACAATTTGTCGTGGAGGTCTGTTCGCGGTGCGTCGAAAGCTTCCGCATTTGGGGGTTGAGGTTGGCACAGTATTCAATGTGTAGATAACACCACAGTTGCTTTGATGAATCCCTACATGATGGATTTTTTTTTTTTTTAGTTGATTTGTCTTTTGCTGTAAAAACAATGCTACACTGATCGGTGTAATCATATTTAGCTACAGTTGTCAGAAGAATTTCCCACAAGTGGGGTTTCTGGGTCAAAAGGAAATGCATTTGTAATTTTGAATGATGATGCTGACTTGCTCTTCGTAAGGGTCCTACCATTTCTCATTCCCATCGACAATGCATGAAAATGCCTCTTCCGACACATACACCAAAAGACTATGTTTTTCAAGTTTTTGAAATCTGCTCAATGCGTGGATATAAAAAATGGCATCTCAGTATAGTTTACCTTTCATTTTTTTCATTAGGAACAAAGTTAAGATTTTTTTCTCATGTTTAATGGCCATTGTATTCCTTTTACTGTAAATTGTCTTTTCTTGTTCTTTGATCATTTTTTCGACTAAATTGTTTGGGTTTTTTTTCCTAACTCATCTGTGATAGAAGTTGCCAATATATCTTCCCAGTTAATCATTCAGTTTTTGTCTTTATTTCATTTGACTTGATTTCATTTCATTTTCCTTCTCCATTTTTTTTGAAGAAAATTTAAAATACAACATAGTCTGTACTTTGCTTAGCATTTTGGAAAAGTAAAAATCACTATGCAAAACAATGTTAATCACTGGGGAAAACCACATTGTTTCTTGACTTCAGAAACTTTTTGCCAAAACTTGAAAAACTCCCTTGCTGCCAATTATAAATACCTCAAAAAATGAAATACTTAGAAAACTAATATGTACTTAGCACTCTGTGATGTTAGAAATGTTAGGCAATAAAGCCTTTTGTTAAAGTCTTGGGCAGTGTAGTTTGACCAGTGCTTGCTGCCTTCTTTTTGTCATGTACTTTACAGTACACAGCGAGCATCTTTTCTAGGTATTGGTGAAATGTCATACTTGCTTTAAGTCTGGATCTGCCAGCACTTTATTCTTTGCTTTTCAGTTTTATGAAATATCTTCAAATGTTCCTTTAGGGTACAATTTGGGCTCCCTCACTTTCCCTGGGATGCCTTCATCCCTTTTACCACAAAGACTTTCCTTGGTGAGGTAGATCAGTTCACCTTCCCTCTGATTGGGTTTGCCTCTTAAAGGGGGCAGTATCAACATTCCCAGCTGTTTCTTCTATAAATCCACTTACATTCCATTCAAATTTCACTCCCAGTGTTATCACTATTAGTTTGTTTTATCTGTATTTCTATCCCTTTTGGCCAGTTCCGTCTTTTAATTATCCATTTTTGCAAAATGCCATGCGGGCTTATCACTGGGAGTCAGGGAGACGACACAACTACACGCTTTGCTGCCTGAACATGAACTGAGTAACAGATGTGCAGTTATCAATCACTGTCAGACTCTGAAAGACATGATTGATCTGCTGATCGTGCTGAACTTCAGTTATTTACATAATTTCTGGACTGGAGAGGTAGCAGCAAAGTTTTCATTTTATGCCATTGCCATTACTCACAGTTAACATATGTGGTAACTGGAATTTAAACTTTGTTTTGGGGGGACTGGTGTAACTAAGAGGCAGTAACTTAAATCTGTGCATAGCAAAACCACATAAAGCAGGAAGAAAAAGTACAAAGAAGGATGTAACAAACATCTGTGTCCTCATCTGTGAGTTTGGACAGTTCCTAGCATTCTGTTCCCTATGCTTTAAGTGTTCCCAGTAAAGGAAACAGATCATTACAAATAAGGTTGAAGTTCGGGCGCCTGGGTGGCTCAGTGGGTTAAGCTGCTGCCTTCGGCTCTGGTCATGATCTCGGGGTCCTGGGGTCGAGTCCCGCATCAGGCTCTCTGCTCAGCAGGGAGCCTGCTTCCCTCTCTCTCTCTCTGCCTGCCTCTCTATCAACTTGTGATCTCTTTCTGTCAAATAAATAAATAAAATATTTAAAAAAAAATAAGGTTAAAGTTCTCCTTTTTCCCCATCTTCCTTCCCGTTCTCTTTCTTTACCTCCCAATTTATCATTACGATTTAGAAGAGTTGTCATTTATTCTCTCTATCCCCTCTGCCCCCCCTTTTTTTAATTTGGGTGTAGTTGTCACACAATGTTGCATTAGTTTCAGGTGTACAACTTAGCCATTTGACAAGTTTATACATTAGACTGTGCTCACCGCAAGAGTAGCTACCATCTGTGCCATTGTATCACTATGATGATATCATTGAGTGTATTCCTTATGCTCTGCTTTCTATTCCTGTGACTTACTCATTCCATAACTGGAGGCCTATATGTCCCTCTCCCTCGGCTAATTTTGCACCTCCCCCCGGTTGCCCACCTCCCACCTCTTCCCCTACCCCCACAACTGTCAGCTTGTTTTCTGTATTTACAGTCCTGATTCTGCTCATCTTTTTTAGATTCCATTTATGAGCAGATCATTTGGTATTTGTCATTCTCGGTCTGACTTATTTCACTCAGCGTAATACCTTCTAGGTGCATGCATGTTGTCTCACATGGCATGATCTCATCCTCCTTTAATGGCTGTGTAATATTCCAGTGTGTGTGTGTGTGTGTGTGTGTGTGTGTGTGTGTGTGTCCGTGTGTCCGGGGGGCTCTGTTTGTTAAGCATCTGTCTTCGGCTCAAGTCATGATCTTGGGGTTCTGGGATTGAACCCTGCAGAGCAGGGAGTCTGCTTCTGCTTCTCCCCCAGCCCCTCCCTCCCTGGCTATGCTCCCCCCATGCTCTCTCTCAAATAAAGAAATAAAATCTTTTTAAAATATTCCCTTGCATATATATACCGTATTTTCTTTACCCATTCATCTATTGGTGGGCACTTGGGCTGCTTCCATGTCTTCACTGTTACAAATAATGCTGCAGTAAACATAGGGGTGCATATATCTTTTTGAGTTAGTGTTTTCATTTTCCCTGGGTAAATACCCAGGAGGGGCATTACTGATCATACGGTATCACCATTTTGAATTTTGTGAGGAAACTCCACACTGAGTGGCTGTACAGTTTACATTCCCACCAGCAGTACACAAGTGTTCCTTTTTCTTCACATCTTTGCCAACACTTACTGTTTCTTTTCTTCTTGAGTCTAGCCATTCTAACAGATGTGAGGTGATTATCTCCTTGTGGTTTCATGTAAAAGAATGAAACGGGACTCTTTCTAACACCATACACAAAAATAAACTCAAATGGATTAAAGACCTATTTGTGAGCCCTGAACCCATAAAAATCCTAGAAGAGAACACAGTAATTTCTCTGACATTGGCCATAGCAATATTTTTCTAGATATGTCTGCTGAGGCAAGGGAAACAAAAGCAAAACTAAACTGTTGGGGTTATATCAAAATAAAAAGCTTTTGCACAGCAAAGGAAACCATTAAGAAAACAAACATCCTACTGAATGGGAGAAAATGTTTGCAAGGGACATATCCAATGAAGGGTTAGTATCCAAAATATATAAAGAACTTCTACAACTTAGTACCAAAACAAACAAACAAACCTATAAAATGGGCAGAGGACCTTAATAAACATTTCTACAAAGATATACGGATGACCAACACACACATGAAAAGATGCTCAACATCACTAATCATCAGGGAAATGCAAATCTCCCCTTTTTTGGAACATTCTGGCTATACATATAAAGATCTCAGGGAGAAATACACAGTATTGGGGGGTGTGCTTTTAAATTTGCCCTTTAGTTTGTTTACTGTTCATCATGCCTCCCTTCACTTCTTATATTCTTATTTCCTTATTGAATTAATACAAATATCTTTTGATGTCTCCCTTTTTCCCCCTGAGTTTAGAAGTTGTGTTTTCTGTTGTGTCCTATTTTTATTCAATTAGTGAAATAACTTAGGAAAGCAAAAGCAACTAATATTGAAACAAATAATACAGTGATGACCTGTTCTCATTCAGAATTCTGGGAATTTTCCCCTCACCTCTCCATGGGAAGAAAGGCCAAAGCTAGAAATACCCCATATGTGTTTTGTGATATTTCCAGAAGTTTTCTTCTGATATATTTGACAACTGTTTTCTTCTGTTGTCCTCCAGATTTATTCAAGAGATCGAGCATGCCCTGGGACTCGGCCCAGCCAAACAGTGCCCTCTTCGAGACTTTCTCACCATGTACATCAAAAACATCTTCCTCAATCAGGTCTTGGCAGAGATCAACAAGGAGATCGAAGGAGTCACCAAAACGTCTGACCCCTTGAAGATCCTAGCTAATGCAGACACCATGAAGGTGATGGGGGTGCAGCGGCCTCTCCTACAGGTAAGCATACACTTTGACCTTACTGTTTTTGTCAGCGGTTCTCATTAACTCGGCAAGAGACACAAATTACAGAAAGAAAGAGAATTACCATCTGTTTCCATATTCATCAGAGACGAACCAAGAAGAAATAAATTAAATCGGCACTGGGGAAATTTAGCGCTAACATAGAGATAATGGAAATTCCTTCAGATCTTTAAGAAAAAAGTGGTTGGCTTTGCATATGGAAGGTGGTGAGTCTCATTGACATGCAGGCAACTCCTCATTATTTGCCTGGAACTTGTCCCTGAAGGGAATTCTTTTTCCACTGGTGAATGTCTGAAAGATGTCAGGGAAGGAAACCTCAACTACCTCAAACCTCAACTACAATAAGAAAACCCTTGTTGTACCATTTTAGGGCAGATTTACTGTTAAGAACTCAGCTAGCTCACAGTGAATTTGAACCTACCAGCAAACTGGCCTTCAGAAGTCAGATGATTTAATTCAAGAGCTCACTAATACTGAAAATTTTACTTTGATTATATAAAGAAATGGTTTCCAGGCAACAGAAATAAGTAATTTTTAGTAGATACTTGGATTCATAGGCTTGAGGTATTTATTTTATATCCATTTTAGCCAGTGACTTGAAGGTAAATCTAAAACTAAAAGAACATGAGTATGAGTTTAAATTTTATAGCTGCATTAATTATTATTACACTGTGATTGTATCGTTATAGTGTTTCTTCCTTTGGGAGAATGATGGACGCAATAGCATATTTTTACAGAAGTTGCATGATTCGAGATTATCTCAAAGCATGGAAAGCTTGAGCTCTGCAAAGAAAAGTTGTGCAAATGGAAAAGAGTTCTACTTTAGTTGCTTGCCCTTACCTGCCTTTATACATGTGTTCCTTGGTTTTTCCTTCTTTATACCTTAGAGTTAATATAAATCCTAAACCTTTCAAAGGCAAGTGCTCTAGGTACAAGTGTTCTTTTTTATGAGCAAACTCTTCTGTGGTGTGGAGAAACCGGTGTAGAGGCATTTGCCTCTCCCAGAACTTGAGTAATAGCATCACACCTAGGAAAGTGTTCGTTTGGATCATCTGACTCTGTGTGAAATATGTTCCTTGTGAGGGATCTATGTACTGAGTGCGGGGTGCGGGGAAGGGAGAATGGCGAAGGCATGCACTCACTTGTCCTTCCACTGGATTACTCTAACTCTGGCTCTTTGCGTGGCTGGGACCTTCTTCTCTGAGACTCAGTTCAGTTGACTTCCCCTCTCTCCGCCCACCCCACCCCTCGCTGGCAGCTTTTCCTGACTATCCTACCTAAGTAGGATTATTCTGCATTCTTCCCTCCCTCCGACACCCCAGTCCAGTCCAACACTGAAGCTGAACTCCCTGGACTGTATCACCAAAGGTCCCTTGCCACATAGCTTAAAATCTGGTTCTGCCAATAGCGGCAGAAGGGCAGAGGTAAGAGAAGAAAGAGAGTAGGGCTGTTTCTTATCTCCTTCCTCTCTACTTTGAATCATTGTTCTGGCTGTGTGTACATCCCTCCGTAACCAGACGTGCTGCCAGGTGACACCTGCTCCGTAGCTCCAGCCCTGACGGGGTTCTGGTAACGTCATTTCTTCCCCTTGCCCCTTGACGACAGCTTTCTGCTCTTGCTAGTCTCTGGGTACCTTATCCATCCCTTGTTGCTTCTTTCAATTCTGCCCATACCTCTGTGATTCTGTCTCTGCGTTAATGTTTCCTCCTTTGAATCCTCTGCATAGAATTCTCTTTTTTTCTCCAGATCCTGAATAAATCTCCCCAGTCACTATTTGAACACTTTGATTCTTCTTTCATCTTACACAACCACCATATTTATTAGTTCATCGATTTTCTAACCTATTTATTATGTCTTTTCCCAATAGAATGTAAGTTCCAAAAGCATAGTACAGTACCAGACAGCAGGAAGGTGTTCAATAAATAATTTATTGAAGGATTGCATACAGGCATGGATAGATGGATAGATGGATGGATGGATGGATGGATGGATGGATGGGTGGTTGGATAGACACAGTGCATAAGTTCTGAGAGTTAGAAATAACTACAGAGTCAGCATGGGAAGACCAGAAATAGAGAGTGACAAAACCTTTTTTGTATCTAGCTTTGGTCTGACCATATCATTAACTTCCTCTCATTCAGAAAAAACTTTCAGTATTTCTGTCCCCGCGGTGTCACGCTCCCTGCTGTGCAGAGCAACTTTAATATACTTAGTGTACTGAATTCTGAAGAAAACAAAGGCAACAATGAACTACAGAGCATATCGGCATATTAAAGATGCTGGCTTATTGTACATGATCATTTTCAGCTTGAGTAGCAAAAACACTTTAAAACTCAGAAATAGTTGACTATAATCTGGACCATCTCAGGGCCACACGTTGCCAGCTCAGTGATACCTTCGGGCAGCCTACTGCCATCTTATTAAGTCATTCCTAGCCTCGTCACCAGCCATAGTGTTACTATGCCTCTTGTTTTCTAAATGGATTATTCCATTCTGAGGGATAGATGAGAACTCCAACTTCACCTGTCTTCTCCTTGACCGAGTCAAGATAGAGTTCTGTGTAAGTAAGTAAATCTTTAAAGTAAGGTCATTAGATTTAAAGTAAGGTCATTAATCCCCAAATGTGTCGTCACAACCAAAACACCTGCTTTCTTATTTATTTTGTTGCCCTTTCTTCATAAAAATTTTATTTTCTGAGAATGTAAATTAGTTAGACCATATCAATAAATTTAATATCCTCAGAGTAATGAGATCGAAAAAGTACTGAGATGGTTATTTTCCTCTCGCATCTTGAGACATTCTCTTGCTTTTTAATCTTTGTAAGTTGTTTTCAAACAGAATTTTCCATGGTCAAGTGTCAGTGTTCCTTAAATGTCACTGTAACATTTCTATGCCCGGCTAATTATAGGTGACTAAGCTGAAGAACAAAAATAAACAATTCTCAAAAATTTCTGCTGACAATCCAAAACAACTATTGAGAAGCGAGCTTGGAGAAGCACACATATGTGTAAAAGATGCAGGTGGACAAAGAAGTCAATTACTTGATGTTTAAAAAAAATGTCCTTTGAAGTCATTCCCGCTGCTAGACTGTCTTGTTGGGTCTCCGATTGCCCCTCTACCCTAAGGCAGCTCCCAGTGTCACACTGGCATCAGCACAGCGGTGTTCTCCATGGTGGCGGGGGTGGGGGGTGGGGTGGGGGGTGGGGGAGTGGGAGGACAGGTGTCTCAGCGCTGCTTTCATCTGCTTGGTGATGCGTGGATGGAGGGACCCCAGGATGCTCTGTCCTTACCTCTCAGAAATGGCATCTGAGCAGTATAGACAATCTCTTACAAGGGGGCATTTCCGTGGGTGATAACAGGCTTTCCAATCCGTAATTTCACCATCTAGGCACAGAACTCACAGAAGGGAAGGAAGTGAATAGAAAGGAGGCGATGAGAAACACCATCTTACAGGTGAATCGGCTGTGCCGCTATCGGCCCCAAATGATACACGCGTCGTACAGATAGTGATAATAGTAACAGTTGTATTCCTACTAGTGGGTAGTGGTAATGCTAGCAGCTAACACTTTTGGTAGCATGTACTACGACAAGACACGATTCCGATCGTTTGCTGCGTGTTGACTTGTGGGTTATGTGTAATGGCAACAGCTTTGTGAGGGTGGTGTTCTTATGATGGGGAGGAAATGGAGAAATTGCAAAATGAAATCAAATGCTCACAGTCACAGAGCTAGCAAGTACTGGAACTATAATTCACACTCAAGCAACCTGACCCTGGAGTCCAGTGTCCAAACGAGTTCTGCTCAAAATGTAGCCCGAGGAGCGTGCTTGTCTGCAAGATACTTGTTACCAGTCTGCTGAGAGAGGTACAGAATTTGAGAGAAAGCATTTAGATGCCCTCCCTCCTTTTAAAGGAATTTAACATTGCCTGTTGAAACGAACCAAAAAAGGGGGAGAGGGGGAATTTGTGTTTTATATATCTTTGTGGTTTTAAATTTTTTTATTAATTTCTGATGTATTTTTTTAAAGTATCAATGTATGACAGATGGGGGGGGGGCCTGGGCTGGGCTCTCACCACAGTTAGGGGCACACTGCCCTAAATTTCTTACTCTTCGGTATTGCCTCAGAGAGAAAGGAGTGAAAGCACAGAAGCAATCATCTCACCTTAGTGCCCAAGGCACTTTCCAACAGATGAAGTTGCTTGAATATTTTTGGCAGGGGCTTGTGTTCCAAGTCCTTAGCTCCTAGAAGTGTCTGCTGTAGAGGAGGTATTCAGTATTTAATAAATGGGTGAATGGCTGAGTGATTGAAAGTGAATGAATTAATGAGGGCTTCCTTAGTACAAGGACATGTGTGTGCATGTCGTCCTCCCACGATTCGTGCTTGTGGGCTTAAGATTGTTAGGCAACCCTTAAATTAAAATGTTACAGTTCTTTTTTTTTTTTTTTTTTTTTATTTATTTGACAGAGAGAAATCACAACTAGGCAAGGAGGCAGGCAGAGAGAGAGGAGGAAGCAGGCTCCCTGTGGAGCAGAGAGCCTGATGTGGGGCTTGATCCCAGGACTCTGGGATCATGACCTGAGCCGAAGGCAGAGGCTTTAACCCACTGAGCCTCCCAGGCGCCCCTAAAATGTTACAGTTCTTATTCCTCTGATGGCATCCACAGGAACGCAGAATTGAATACACCTTGTGTTCTTATTATCTGATTCCTCTGTTGCCATCCCCCGACACCTTCCCCCCACAACCTCCACCTCTGCTCCCGACCCTTTTTTTTTTTCAAAATGGCTTCCACCTGTTGCAAGGCGAAGCATCCTGATTCAAATTAAGGCAGCCTCCTAGGAGAAGGGAAATGAGCACCCTGGCACTCTGGACATGGAGCTGTGGCAGCTGTCTGTTGAAAGGGACATCCTTTCAGTTACTTTATACATCTATAGGAGTCTCCACAGTTTTCTTTCCTTAGACATGAGGAAACACCCCTCAGTTCTGGGGGAGGTCGTTTAATTCATTTCTTCTTTAGTGTCTTCGTCCAAAAAAGCGGGGGGGCAGTTAGAAGGCTTATGCTCAGGGGTTTTGTCTTTTACCTGTCAAACTGTTGAATGGGCATCCGACCGGAAAGCTGTCTCCCCACCCGCAATGGAATAGGCTACACCCTTGCTCCGTAGAGAGCGGTCTGTCCTCCGAGTCAGGCTCTGCATTTGTACACTATCAGCGTGTGATTTCCAGGCACATCTACAGTTTGGGAAGCACTCTTTTGCGCCAGGGAGCGGTCCGTGGGCTCTCAGCATCTGCATCACTTGAACAGGTGAGGAGTGCAAGTTCCTGCAGGAATCTTCGTTCTAACCAGCCTGTCCACCCCTGGTAATTTTGATTGAGACCGAAGTTTTGGAAGTACTGCGCTCCATCACATCGCCATGCCCAGCTGGAGGTTAGGAAATGAGATCTAAAGCTGTGGGCTCTTAGCATTGCAGTGAACAAAAGAAGTCACTTAAAAAAAAAAAAAAAACAAACTATTCAGCTTTGTTTCCTACAGGCCCAGAAATTGTAAAAACAATATTTGCAGTGACAGCAGAAGCTGCTTCCTAGTCTAGCACATTGCTGATTTTTACGGAGTTCTTTCCAAACACAGGATGAGCCTACAATTTTCTGGCTCATGCGGGGATGAGAGGAAGAGGCAGCTTTCCTAATGCCTAGGCTCCACATCATTGGAGGAAAAACACAGAAGCTGTGCAAGTCAGGATGTAGGCATTCTTGAAACATTTAAAGCCTTTTTTTTTGTTTCCCTCACTGCTCCAGGATTTGTCAGACTACTTCCAAGACGTGACATGGCCAGAGTTGCCCACTAACGCCACACCCATCTCTTCCGCAGCTGTGGGAGTGGGCAGTGGTTCTCAGCCGCGGTGCCCATTTGACTCGCCTGGGAGCTTTCGGAAAACAGCGTCTGCCCAGATCCCATCCCAGAGATTTGATTTGGTTGATCAGGAGTGGGGCCTGGCATCAGTGTCCTGAAAGATACTTAGATGGATAGGGGCCACTGGTCTGGATCTTTCTACTTCGTAGGCTCAATCATTGCCCTGAGAGGAAGTGTATACAGAATTGTAGTTGAGACATTCTTGAATTCAGTGAGGCCTGTGACAGAGAGCTCTCTTTGATACTTTGCGCGAACTTCAATACATAAGCCTTGGAATCAGACACAAATGGTTTTACATCGCAGCCATTTCATCTGATAACTTGGTGGCCAAGACCAAATTGTTCATTTCTCTGTACCTGCTTTTCCTTCTCCGTGAAACGAGAATAATAAAAGAAGTGTCATAGGAAAATAGGAATTATTCCTAGTGATGAGGTGGAGTCCTGTGTGTAAAACATGTCTCCTTCCCTCCCCATGTCACATATGTGTGGATTGTAGCGTGATGTGCTTTCACCGTTACAGACTTCTAACCTGCTGACTTCTCCACCCCTGCCATCTGTCTCGATTTCAGAAACCCCTGCATCTCCTCTCCTCGCTAATTTGTATTTCCCTGCTCCTGTCCTTTGTACGCTAGCACCCACCCAGGAACCTCTGTTTCCTGCCTTCCCCCACCGTAGCGTGACAGCAAGTGGTGATACTGTTTAACCTCCTTCTCTTTTTCCTGGATGTGGTCCACTGGTTGTTTTTCAGCAGCAGAAGTAGCACTCAGTGTTTATTGCCATGAAAGCTAACGTGTCCGTTTCCTAGGCCAACCGTAACAAATGACCACAGTTTGGTGACTTTAAATACTGGAAACATATCCCGTCACAGTTCTGGAAGCCAGGGGCTACATTCCCTCCCAAGGGCCTAGAGGAGGACCCTTCCTTGCCTCTTCCAGCTTCTGGTGGGTCTGGCATTTCTTGGCTTCTAACAGCATAACTCTGATCTGTGCCTCCATCCTGTCATGGCCTTCTTCCCTGTGTCTCCATGTGTCCTTTTCTGGGTCTTAGAAGGATAGCCTCATTGGATTTAGTCCCCACCCTTAATCCAGCCTCATCCTATCTCCATCCTTACTGTGATATTATCTGCAAAGACCCTCTTTTCAAGTAAGATCCCATTCTGAGGTTCTGTGTAGAATTTGGGGGGTTCACTGTTTACCCCACTGTAGCTGATCATTGGAAGCAAGTTATATGGAATGCAGTATATTTAATTTGCTATATGTTCCTTGAAAACCCTCTGACGGGAAGCAGCGTACAAGGATTGTTTTTCAGACAAGAGGCCGGGGTGCTCTGGATTCTGGTGTCAGTAAGGTTCCCAATGACAGTCTGCAGTAGGCTGCGTGATGGCTGGCACTCCGAATGGGTTTCTCCGAAGGCTGGTAGTCACAGCTGCCTATGGTATAATGACTTGCTATTGCTAATTACACTGATGCCCAAAGCCAAGATAACCTCTTGCTGGTCTCCCAAGGAAGTGTAGCCAGAAGCAAGAGCATAGCATCTTCATCGTATCAAATTATGTTAATATGAAGAATGCTGCTCTGGAGGGGTATTTGCATCACGGCCAGTTGTTACCTCCCACTCTGTGGTACGGAATAGATTCAGCTTTTATTAGCGTAAATAGATTAGTCCCATTTAAAGTCTGCTGGAAGTCGTCACGAACATCATTAAGTTGAAAAGAGAGCTGATCACTTGATCCCCCCCCACCGCCCATGTACACTCTGAGAGGCGGTACTGATGGTCCCACTGTGTTAAAATAAGCCTTAGAACCAAAATGCATCGGGATCTAATCTGATTCTTCAGTGTCTGTCTCGGCTGAAAAAAATATTAATTTACCACAGTTTGTAGTGTTGATTTTCTTGGGATTTTACTCTTACTATTTTATTCATTCGCAATATTATTTGGTCTCTTTATGACAAGTGGGGGCCTCCAATAACCAACCACTGTAGCTGCATCAGGCTTTAGCCAAGAAGGTGGAAAAGGAGATGGCTTTATTCTTGTCTTTGGCATTTATGTTGTCACTGTGGCTTTCAACACTCAACTTGTTCACTTCTGAGACAGCTGAGCAAATGAAATCTTTCATGACTAATGGGGACTTACAGAATCTTAGAACGTTCATTTGTGTCTTCAATTTGTCATATCTATATTAGTTTTGTAGCATTAATTCTGTTACTAGTTTAATACATTATATTTTTAGACTTTTTGTTATTATGCCATCCGGGAACATAACTAATGTAAATTTTATCATGGCATGTGGGAAAAGCATCTAAATTGTGGATCTAGTCTCCTTGTCAGCCCAGTGACCTTAGATGAGCCCAAGCTACTTCTCTTCCCTTGCACCACCTCCCTTCCCTCATCTATAAAGCACAGAGGATGTTCAAGCTACCCCATAACGCCAAGGTGAAAAGTCCGTACGGGCTCATGTATTCAGCGGAGCTTTGGGAACGGCTCTCCGTTTTGACTTGGTGATTCATAATTTCCTGTTATTGGTCCACACACACACACACCTGATCACTGCCTTCAGAAAAATCCATTAGCATTAAAGGGAATGGTGTTAAGAAAAAACCTACAGGAATGAAATAGGTTTCCTATTAAGTGAAAAGCTTTATGAGTTTTTCCCAACAGTGTGCCTTATGCGTGATTAGACAGCCAGTGTTAGAACCTGGCAATATTTTTTCCACAGTGTGTCATGAATATTTTAAATTCCTAAAAAGGCTGAAAAACTATGTGGTCAGTAGCCCCACAGTCACCATCCAAATTCTGCATTTAACACTTTATGCTTATTTGTTTCATAGCTTAACCAGACCTGGTCATTTTTAATTCTTCAGCCATCTCCGAAGTGAATTCCCAGTCGTTCCCTAAGCACTTTACTGTGGTGTCATTCACAGGTTTTTTTTTTTTGTTTTGTTTTGCTTTTTAAAGATTTATTTATTTATTTATTTGACAGACAGAGATTACAAGTAGGCAGAGAGGCAGGCAGAGAGAGAGAGGAGGAAGCAGGCTCTCTGCTGAGCAGAGAGCCCGATGGCGGGGCTCGATCCCAGAATCCTGGGATCATGGCCTGAGCCGAAGGCAGAGGCTTTAAACCACTGAGCCACCTAGGCACCCCCATTCACAGGTTTTTAATATCTTAGAAAAATCTGAACATAAAGAGAAATAAATTAAGTGGAAAAGTCATTGCTTTGTTCAATTTCTGAAAGTACTCTGTTTCCAAAGGCTTTCCTTTAAATAGTGTCAGAGAACAGTGAATGGACTGGCTTATGCTTGTGAGTAATCTGTAAGTACCGCCTTTGTTGATATGATACTACAAGGGAATTTGTCGTCATAACTATTGATGGAAGAAGACTGAAGTGAGCAAACAGGAGGTGATTTTTATTTGCAGACAACAGACATGTAATGTGGTCAACTTGAGTTTTTACAAATATCTTTATAGTCTTATCTCTGGATCAGATGGTTTTCTTAGAAAGTTCCTCCTTAACTAGACTTCTAAAAATAGCTTTCTGCAAAGCAAGGAGGGGGGAAATAGAGACAGAGCGCAAAAGCACACGTGTGCACTCAGAGCAGCTAAAAATGAAGATTTTTTTTTTGTATGTGTGTAGAAAATCTTTGCAACCAGCCCTGTGCATGGTATAAGAATTATTAATGATTTCCAAGTTTGTTTTTACGAGTCAGTTATAATTACAAATGTTTTCTTCAACAATCTATCATCCCTCATAATGTGTTTGGAACAGCTTTTAATTTAGATGCAACTTTTCAAGAATTTATTATATCTGGGTTATGAGGTCAGTTTAAAAAAAGCGAGCTGGAAGGCTTTACCCATGTGGGTAGCAAAGTCACGAGGGACTGCTGAATGAGAACGTAATTACAGTTAGTGACGCTTGTTTACCAGCTTTGCTCAGTACTAAGAAACTTGTGTGAGCACAAGGCTGTTTCAGAGTGACATCAATCTAGGGATGAGCCCTGGGTCTTAAACGATGATTCTGAATTTATTTTCTAAGTCAAGGTAGGCTCACGGCTGGCCGTCTCAGTTGTCACTTGGGCTGTTCTATGAAACAGGGTTCATTTGGGGCATTGGAGACATTGACTGGCTGCTGTCTGCTTTGATCTTGCCTCTGCCCACTCCTGGTGGATAAGCAGGAGAGAAGGTAATGACTTATGACAGGTCTGCTGACAGGGACCGACCTACATTACCACTCTGTGGCTCAGATCCTCTGCCCGATGTATATTTCACTTTACTCGCTAACAAAGGCATCTTCTGATGTACTTCTTTTCCTTAAATGCTAGAGAAGAGGAAGAACATCTCATCGAGAGATACCAGGAGAGAAAAGGCTGGCTCAACAGCCCAAGCAAATGGTAGTTATCATTCTTGGGAGCAGCACTGTTGCTGATCCAGCAAGATTACTTGGTAGGAGGCAGAGGAGCGCAGACAGACAGAACTGCTGCTTCTGGGGGCTTGTTGATGTTCTTCCCCGAAGTCGTTTTTGCCCCATCTGAATGTTGCAACTCTGGCTTGGAGCTGTTCTAGGGAGAAAATGAGGAGGAAGAAAGCAGAGTATCTGATCTTGAAAGTTCATTGGCCCTTCAAGAGTAACTATTCAAATAAAACCATTGCTCCCGCTCTGGCTTTTCGAGCATCCTGTCGTACTCACCAACTTGCCTGCGTTCATGTTTCTTTAGACACTGTAAGGCGGGCTAGTAAAAATCGGATCCCTCAACTGGGACATGCAGTTGAGTAATTTCTACTGTTGAAATTGTAGATAACACTAAATGATAAGTCTTGATTAAACACCGGCTTGATGCCATCACTAGGGGACCCCATTTCACGGGGGACCCCATTTCATGGGGGCTTCTGGTTCGTCAGGGAATTGAAATACCTCATGCCCGCAGACCTGGCAGCCATGGGGGAGAGCTTGCAACTAGCACTGAGCACAGTGTTCCAGAAGGCTGTGGTCTGCGAGTTGAGAGCCCTGAGGGCTAGAGAAATCAAGAGACTTCAGGTGAGCTGTGGGTCCCGAACTGGGCATCGCAGGCTGTGTAGAAATAGCAACACAGACGGAGGAGAAAGGAACCCAAACAAGGAATGTAACAGAAGTAGAGACACAAAAGGTATGTTCATGAGACAGTGAGGTTAGACCACCTGGGTGAGGAGATGAATGGGGAGTGAGAACGCGGGTCAACAGGGGTCACAGAACTCTTAAGAAAGTCCTAAACTTTGAGCGGAACAGGTTACCTTTAAAGTGGGAGGAGGAGCAGTCATGAAAGGCTCTAGTGAAGGGGCTCATTGGCTCCTGTCTGATTTGATCTTGCCTAAGGGGTGGATGCGCTGATAATCGAGGGTGGGCTCTGGCAGTTCACAGACGGGATTGGAGGGTAGCAAGTCTGGGGTTGGAGAAGCCATCCAAGGCGGGATCTAGGAGGTCCACTCAGAAGGAAAGACAGAGAGTTTCCTATGAGTGTTCCTCTTGAGCTTCAGGTGGTGACCTCCGGGCTGCTCCCACGTTTTGCTCAGCTCAGCATTTGAAGTTGTTGTTTTGATTGCTCGTCATAATTGGTCAGACAGTCTGACCTTCTCGGACAGGCATTGTGCTCTATCAGGCTTTTCTTCAAACCTGTACAGTGACTGGGGTTCTTTACCACCCCTGTCCACGGGAGCAGTCATTGGTTGCAGCATGTTCACGTGTGTTCAAAGATTAAGCTGTATATTTCTCCTTTATTACCTTTTCAGACACCCCAGAGCTCTGTCAGTAAAGTTCTGCTCTGGGGAAAAGGCAACACGCAGCTAGCTCATTAACAGGTTATCTGTGTGTCATTATGTCCTTTTTGGATTGTGCATACTGGAAATAGAGTCTTTTGAGAAGGAAAAAAAAAAAATCCATCTAGGCCTCTAGTTTCCCTTTCTTTTTCTTCCTCATTTTTATCTGCTTCTCTTCCCTCCGTAGTTACAGCTGTTCCCATGACGGATGGTCATATCTTTGGAGCCCAGAATACCCTGAGTATATTCACTTGCAAATAGCTAAGTCAGATTCAGATGACAGCACTTAAATGAAAGGCTTTCTGTACCTCTCTTCACTGGACACATACGACTTCTCCTCGCCCCCATTTCAGCCTCAGGAGCTTAATTGCTTCTTCCTTTTGATTCCACAAAGCATGTTTTCATTTGTTCTCCCCTTGGTCATTGCAAGGTCAAGGCTGCCTATCAGGTGCTCGCAGACGTGCTCTGGTGACCTTGGGTGCTATGTTTGCCCCTGGCTTCCAAGACTTTACCAAATGCACAGTCTGCCTATGTAGAGAGGGCTGAGCTGTCCGTTCATTTCTTGCCTCTTGAAACAAGCAGTATCTCCTTTTCTTCCATCCTCTAGAATTTTGCCTTAGAGCCAAAAGGAATCTCTGATACATAGTAGGTGTTCATTTGGTGAATGAATAAAACAGAAGTTACCAACAGTTATCTTAGAGGGTGGTCTCTGGCTTACACAGTTAGGGTTATACTTTGCAGAAGCAAACCTGTGTTGTTTGCAAGGAAGGTAGCATTAAGTATTTGGTTATTTTATTAAGCTTTTTTATTTTAAGAAGTTTGAGGTTTACAGAGAAGTTGCCAAGATATTACAGAGACTTCTCCAGTAGTCCATGCCTCGTTTCCCGTTACTAGCATCTTCTGTTAGTTTGGTGCATTTGTTACATTTAACAAACCAATATTGATACGTTCTTACTAACGTCCATAGTTTTTCCAGTTGCCTTGGTTTTTACCTCATGTCTCTCTTCTAGTATCCCATCCAGGACAACACCTTATATTTAGTCTTAACTTGTTGGGTTCCCCTTGGATGAAGCAGTTTCTGAGACTTTCCCTTTTTTTAATGGTCTTGACAGTGGGTAGGTATGGTATAGAAAGTCCAGCAATATGGATTTGATCTGATGTTTTTCTTGTGATTTGACAAGAGGGTCTGTGTTTCCGGGCGGAAGACCCCAGAGGTAAAATGCCACTCTTATCCCATCATATCAGATAGACATGCTATCAACAAGACTTACCACTGTCGAAGTTGGGGGGGGCGGGGCTCGGTCTTTAAGTGTCTGCCTCCAGCTGGGGTCATAATCCCAGGGTCCTGGGATCAAGTCCCACCTTATTCCTGCTCTGTGGGAAGCCTACTTCTCCCTCTCCCACTCCCCCTGCTTGTGTTCCCTCTCTCGCTGTGTCTCTCTGTCAAATAAATAAATAAAATCTTAAAAAAAAAAGTTAACCTTGAGCACCTGGCTGAGGCAGTGTTCATCAGGGTTCTCCTCTAGAAAGTTACTCTTCCTCCCTCCTTCTAATCTATGTCAGTATGGATTCGTGGGTTTTCATTGGAGACAGCAGGCTTACAATGCAAGACTGCCTTGTTTTTATCGTTCAGATAGTTCCAGCATTGACCGGTGGGAGCTCTTGCGGGTATTTGTTTCTCCTGTGTCCCCATCTTTGTGATTTTTTTTCCCTTTTTCTTCTTTTTTTTTCTTTTTTCTTTCTTTTTCTTTTTTTTAGCATTCCTTGTTTTCTGACATTACAAAATGCTCCAAGCCCCATCCGTATGTTTTCTGCCCCAGTCCTAGAATCAGCCATTTTCCCAAGGAGCTCCTCCAGCCGGCTGTTGCTGGAGAACAGTATTGGCAACCAAGATCTGGGGACTCAGTGTGATGGCTGCTACTTGGTGAATCCTTACTTCTCGGTCCTCTCAACTGATCGAGGAAAGAAATATATGCATGTATACTAACCCTTATATGTATTCCTATCCATACATATTTCTACATGTAGCTACTTAGATTTACATATTTTTTAAAAGATTTTTATTTTAGAATCTGGGAGAGGTCGAGGAAGAGGAAGGAAGAATTTCAAGCTGACTCCTTACTCAGCATGGAGCCCACTGCAGGGCTCAATCCTACAACCCCGAGATCACAACCTGAGCTGAACCAGACACTTAACAGACTGAGCCACTCAGGCACTCCTTGTGCGTTTACATACTAAGCTAAAAAATTAGTTCATACTGATGTCTCCAACTATAATGCATTAGTGTATGGATCACTCTGGCCTGCTCCTCTTAACTTATTTATCTGTAACTTCCTTCTCCAATGGTAAACCACCTGCCCCCTTCCCATCCGCCACCCGTTCTAGCCCAGCAAACATGTAGCAGCGCCAGAATTACTAGCCCGTGCCCTTGTGGGAAGCAGCTTTATTAACCGTGTGTAGTTCTTATATACAGTTCTTTTCCTTTAGTTTTACATCCTGATTTCTGACATTGCTTGGTTCAGCGCCGTTTTCTCCTACTCCTTTCAAGAAGATTGTGTTGTGCATTTTGTAATGCAGTTAGGTGGTTTTGTCACATTCTGCACTACATCCTGGGATCCCCTAACCTCCTTAAATTATTTTATTTAATTTGCATACATTAGAGTTCATTCTCCATGCTTTAAAGTTCTTTGGGTTTCTACAAATACATAACGTCATGGGGTGCCCATCCCGCATCAGGCTCTCTGCTCAGCAGTGAGTCTGTTTCTCTCTCTCCCTCTACCCTTCTGCCCACTTGTGCTCTCTCTCTCTCTTTCTCTCTCTCTATAATAAATAAACAAAATCTTTAAAAAAAAATAAGTAACATCATATATTTGCCTTTATAGCATCACACAAAATGGCTTTTACCACTCCTTTCCCTCGTCCCCAAAATCTCTGTACTTGGTCTTTTCAACCCATCTCCCCTTTGCCCACCTCTCTGGCAATCATTAATCTTTTTACAATAACTACAGGTTTGCCTTTTCCGGATTCATGTAACTGGAGCCATACAGTATTTAGCTCTTTTCAACTGGATTCTTTAGTTAGCAGTATGTGTAGGATTCATTCATGGATATTCATGGCTTGATAGTTCATTTCTTTTCATCACCAAATGGTATTCCATGTGGCGTGTGGTGGGGATATACCAATGTGTTTATCCATTACACCTGCTAAAGGACATCTCGGTCGCTTCCATTTATGATGGTTATTAATAAAACTGCTATGGACATCCACCCATAGGTTTTTGTGTGATCCTAAGTTTTCAGATCTATTGGATATTGTTTTTGGCTATTTCTGGAAGTCGTGAGGATGAATGGGGTTGTGAAAGTGGTGAGGACAGATTTAAAAATAAACAAACATATCACTGTGGTAAGTGCTTTAATAAAAGTATGAACATGATGAGTAAACTGACATACAAGAACAAGGCAAAATAAAAGAATATTCAAATTTACTCCTAAGTACTATTTTATTTATTTATTTATTTATTTTACTTTTAAGTCAACTTCTTATTCATTTTTAATTCAAGACAGCATTTTAAAACTTACTCTTAGGGATGCCCGGGTGGCTCAGTCGGTTAAGCTTTTGCCTTTGGCTCAGGTCGTGATCCCAGAGTCCTGGGATGAGTTCCCTGTTGGGCTCCATGCTCAGCCGGGAGCCTGCTTCTCCCTCTCCCTCCGCCCGCCACTCCCCCTGCCTATATGAGTGCTCTCTGTCACTTGCTCTCTCTCTGACAAATAAATAAAAATCTTAAAAACAAACAAACAAGCTTAGGTTCTATTTTTAAAAAATACTTAGCATTCTTTTCCAGGAAAAACACACTCCCTCCAACCCCATCACCCAGTAAAACCAACTTGCTGAAGACCTGCTGCTACAGCCGAAGGAGACAGTGAGTCAGGCGGTACAAAACTTTTCTGTCTGCAAGGATCGTCCTAGGAATTCACTGGTGTCACTGGTGACGGACACCTTCAGAACTTAACCCTTTGTCTTCTTCCAATTCAAATAGTAGGAGAGATAATCCACGTAAGGCTGAAAAAACTAGGGATTTTTTGCTCTCTGGAAACGTGGATTTCAGAGGCCAAAAGAACAAATAAAATTATTTGCCCATGTCATTCAGTGCCAACAATAAGTATATTTATTCTAGGATTTGGGGTTCCTGCTCCAGGAATTTCTTATAGAAGGCGCTAACCCCAAAGGAACTAGCCCCATGGGAATGAAGCCTTGTTTTGTCAAGAGCGGAGCTTGTGTCTTTCAAGAAGAGCTTTCATGTTTAACATCCAGAAAGCGATGCCAGGGGTCTGTTAAGGGGCCTCTGGTTTTCTGCCTACACACCTTTAAATGTCGGACGCCAGGGTTAGCTGGGCCAGTTGGAGCCTGATTTGTGTGCCAGTCAGTGTGGAAGTAGATGGATCCAGAAGGAAAATGTGTTTACAGCCTGGGAGGTGGAATGGACAAGAGGTGGTGTGAGTACATCCCTCTTGAATGTCCAGTGATCTGATAAATAGTAAAAATAAATAGCACGAGCTCAGGAGCTTGATTCTGTTAGCGAATCCCCTTTGTCTGTAGAGGAATTAAAAGGGTGGAAGGTGTATAGACAGAGGGACTGAACTTTAAGCGAAGAGAGAACTTTCTGCAACACCCAGCATGACAAGAAATTTGTAAGCTGCCAGTGATCAGAAACTTTTTGATGTACAGAACAGAAATAAGAGAAAATTAAAAATTTCTCTTTCAGTGAAAGACAAAAGAATTCAGAGCTAAGTTGTAATTTATAATGTTACAATTTAGTTGGTGAGTGGTTTTAATTAGTCCCTGGGTAACTGTTTCTTTTAAAGTCTTGCTGTAGTTCATATATTTATCTAAAATGCATCAGTTAAATATTTATGTGACTACTTATATATTTATAATGTCTGCTTTTTTATGGAGTAGTTTTACAGAGAATATCATAAGTGACTCGGTCGAAAACAGTTTTAACTCTTTCCCAACTAACTATATCTAGAGAAGACCAAGCTAATTGGCTCATGAAGCTATGGACCAGATTGACCTCCTGAGTTCTAACCCAGCTGCAGACCTTGTACCTGGATAGAAATAACCAGTGGCTGTGGAGCTAGCTTAGCAAATACAAATACTTCAGGTATTGGCACAGATTTTTAGGTTTATTTTAATTCTACTTCCTTATCCTTTCAGCTCCTGAACATAGAGGCACATGCTGGTTTACTTGGATAACAGACATACGACTTTGTAGACGAGGAATGTTGTAACCAAACTTACATACACAAGACGAATACTGTGTGTGTCCTCATGCTACTTAGAAAAAGATTGTGTGTGGTATGGTACACATTTTCCCCAGTGAGTGTTGGTATTTTCGGTCATAGAAAGACTAGACTCCCAAAGAACTGTAGAGCTCTGTGACTGGAATCAAGTTTAGCTAGTTCAGAGTCTGGTTTAACGGGACGTATCGGATAAGTGACAGCTCCGGTAGGAGAAATCCAGGCCCCTCTTCTGCTGACCCGTTCGCTTTCTGGTCTACCTGTGGTATTGTGGAAAGCCCGCTGCCTTTACACGTACTGAGTAATGTACTTACATTGGGTTTTTAGCAGCCCCGAGCTTGTATTATAAGGAAACTGTTTTGTTCTGCTGAACTTCCAAAAACAGTAACATCTTGCAGCCCCTGCTTTTTCTGGTGACTTTGCTTTCCATTTTGCTTCTTCCTCTAAAGGCAGAGCACGTTCCACTCCAAAACCAAATAACAAGCATCTCTCTCCTAATTTATGGTTTTCAGCATTTTAGACTGTTTTTTCCCTTGCTGTCCAGAATGCTGTCTGAAAAGTCACAGTGATTTAAATAATTGATGGCTACTTTATGAAATTGTCAGCCTAGATCCATCCTCTTCCCTCCCCCAACCACAAGTCCTTGAGCAGCTAATCCTTTTATGTTGCATCTTTTCCCCCCCTTCCTGGTTTCATTTAGATAATTATATTATTCACCCTGGAATATAATTGCCGCTGCACTGTGGGGGAAGGGGGGCGGAGTGGGGTGGGCTGCCTGCTGTTGGCATCTGCAGGTTATAAAATGTCTGTTATGCTCCAGCCTCTAATTTCTTTGCCATCCCACCTTTTAAAGATTTAATTATACCTGTGTAAAAGCATAATTTGAAATATGACTTCTGATTCTTTGGGAAGATAAAAGAGAGATTAATCCATTGTTAAACACGAACAAGCATGGTACAGTAGAAAGAACTTTGGACTGGAATTCAGGGCTCTCTGTGCAGCTGGACAAACCAGGTCTGAATGCCTGCTGTGTACCGGGCACCCGACTGAGAGTTAAGAAGTGCAAAACTGAGGGGCGCCTGGTGGCTCAGTCATTTAAGCGTCTGCCTTTGGCTCAGGTCATGATCCCTGGGTCCTGGGATCAAGCCCCACATGGGGCTCCCTGCTCAGGGGCGAGCCTGCTTCTCCCTCTTCCCTCTGCCTGCCATTCCCCCTGCTTGTGCACACACACACACACACTCTCTCTCTGTCTCAAATAAATACATAAATCTTAAAAAAAAAAAAAAAAGTGCAAAATTTAAAATCAGAAACTATCCTCCAGGACTGCATATCTTGATGATCTGCTACCCACTCATAACACGACTTTGGGCAGTGCCCTTAACCTCTCTGGGCCTGTACATCTCATCTCTAAACAAAGGATACTGGTCCTCTTCAGAATGTCCTTCCAGCTGTTACATTCCCTGATGTTCCGAAGAGAGACCACCGAGTGTCAGCCACATTCCTTCTTCGTCAGATCTAATTCAAAGAGGGGGAGTGGTTAAAAAAAAGTATCAATTTTCTGTGACAGAAGTCAGTGTGTCACCTCTAAATCAAAGACGGTCCCATCTGAAAGTTCTTAAACAAAGGATTGCCTTTGCCTGAATTTATTTTCTACGTGGTGAGTCCAACATGCCCAACGCAGGACATGTTTGGGAGCAGAAGGTGACTGTCTCCGAGCAGCTCCCAGTTGTTATCACAGGAGCAATAATTTTTCCTCTCAAATTACTGCCTGACATCCATTTTTCCTTCTCATGAAGCCATTTTCCAGTGAGGATTTGGATTTTAACATGTGTTTTTCACCAGGCCGAACTGCGCTGTCTATTGGGTGGAAGGAGGATCACAAAACCGTTCTTGTGCTTCTTCGGCTGTTGTTATTTTTCTCTTTGGCGGTGTGTAGTTTGGATATGTGAAACTTGCCAACTCGAGAACTTAGAAAATATGAAGATATGAAATATAAACCTAATGATATATCAGGCATCGTAGCCATGAGAGGAAATGGTATTCCTCTCTGTCCGGGCCTTCCAGTGTTGGATAAAGCAAACCCAAAATGACAGCATATAGCCTGTTACAAATGGAACACAAATAACACATAATAAAATAGAGATTGAAAGTGGGCTTTATAACATGTTTATTTCAGGGAGCAAGTCATAACCCATTTGCCTTACTGGAAAAACAATTTTCCTGTTACCCAGGGAAAAGGGAGTATTTAAAAAGGAAATGAATATGACAACCAAATGGACTTGGTTGAAATGGGCAAATTTGTTTCTTACTTACCTGTTGTTGTTGCACTGGGAGACGACAGAGGACCTAGACCTGCTTTCAGTAGTAATGGTTCTTTTACCAAAATAACCTGTCGTCATCTGGGGTAAAGTAGCTTCTGTGTGTCCCAGCCTCTGTAGGGGTGTAAATGGATTCTAGAAATCCCTCCCCTTCATATACAATCTTTAATGCTCTCCATAATTTTCCATCTACCTCTTTCTTCCTCTTCGTCTTTATGCAGATCTTTGCCAACAACCCTCTCCTCCATTGTCCAGTAATAAAATATTGTCAGTCTAGTAGTAGGCCCTCCTTTTTTGTGTCACTTTATTTATCTCCAGTACTGTGTTCCTCAGAACCGTGCTTCTAAAAATTTAATCCCTGTGTTCGTCGCCGGGGGGGGGGGGGGGGGGTTCTTTGCTGAGTTTCTGCATTTTGAACCAGCACGCCAGCCATGCTGAAGCTGCCGGTCCGTGAGCCCTCCTTCGACGAGAAGGCTGTATACCACGGGCCAACAAGCTTTTTCTGTAAAGGGCCAGAGAGCAAATATTTCCATGCAGCTATGCGAGCCATATGGCCTGTGTTTGAACAGTTGGGCCATCATGGTACAAAAGCAGCCACGGACAGTGTGTCAACAGATGAGCGTGGCTGTGTTCCCATAAAACTTGCCTTAACAAAAAACAATGCAGCAGCCGGATATGGCTGGCAGGCCAGAGTGTGCCAATCCCTGCTTTAGACAGTGTCTTTGAGATGATGTGTGTATTTCTTTTTTTTTTTTTTAAGATTTTATTTATTTATTTGACAGAGAGAGATCACAAGCAGACAGAGAGGCAGGCAGAGAGAGTGAGAGTGAAGCAGGCTCCCCGCTGAGCAGAGAACCCGATGCGGGACTCAATCCCAGGACTCTGGGATCATGACCTGAGCCGAAGGCAGCAGCTTAACCCACTGAGCCACCCAGGCGCCCTGATGTGTGTATTTCTAAAACTTGAAGGTTTTAGTCCCAATGTTTACGCGAATTGTTGTACAATGACAACGACTTGAAAACCCACTTCCCGTTTTTGGCAAGCAGTGGTTTACAGTTCTGTCTTGGTCTAGGCATGTCTCTCTCCGAACCCTGACTCTTGCCTGCCTGTGTGCATTTCTTTGATCACATCCCTTGCCCTATCATTTGGCACCAATCCATATTTGGGTAATGAGATAGTTTGTTGTGCCTGCAATGAAGAAAATGATTTAAAATGTTTTTTAATAAGTTAACAGGAGCAAGTGTTGAAATTACTGTAATGAGATAATGACAGCGCGGCATATTGCTTTGAAGATTGTGCTCCGGTGAAGAATGTACACTCTTAATAAATTCATTTTCACTGTATTTTCCTTGGCGAGATCGTTTATCATTTGCCCATCTCCCGGCAGCCGAGAAATAGGTGTATGAGTTGGTAATCAACAAAGAATGACAACCAAAGGTGGTAGTGATTTAGGAGTGTTGAGCTTTAGGATATCAGCCGTGGAGGGCTCGTGCCGGTCCCCAAATCTTGCTGTATGGGAAGATTGAAACCCAAACTCCCGAATGTCAGGCCAGCGTAGCAGTTCAGCTTCTAAGTCTGTCTGTTGATCTAGGTCACGTGTACTTTATTTCTTTGAGGTTTCAAGTGTCAAACTTGAATGTTGTCTATGTCTCCTTGCATGTGTTGAGCCAACATGAATCCTGTAGATACTAAAAACAGAGCATGGTGTAAGTTAGGGAGCCACAGAAATGAAAAGGACCTGAGTCCTGCTGTCAAGTTTATTGTTGAGAAAAGAATGGCAAACACATCCACAAATCGCTATTAGGCCTGCCATGTTCTGTCTACATGTGTACTTGGCCTATTGGGAGTTCAGGAGGGGGCTGGTCATTCAAGAAAGGTTTCAAAAAGGAGATGATACTTCAGCTGAGTCCAGAAAGGTGAGACATATTCAAAGGAGAAGAAGAGACCTGAGCAAAATACAGAGGGATGAAATAGGGTAGGGCATTCAGGAACGTAGATACACTGTATATACCTGTGATGGAATTCCTTACAGCAATAGAGATGAACGAACTGCATGTTACACACCCTCGGAATGAATCTAACAAAAGAACACTCAGAAAAAGAAGCAAGACACAAAAGAATATGTAAATATCATTCCATCCGTAAGAAGCAGTTATACTTTATAGTTGAGCGAAGTGGTAAAACCCAAGTGGTACAATCATACAGAATAGCAGGAAAAAGATTATTACAAAGATTGCCACAGGTGGGAAGAGAGACAGTTTTGTCAGGGGCGGGGAGTGCTTGGGATGCCGGAAGGTTGTGTTTCTTTACAGTGTTGGTGGTTCCATTAGGGGTTTGCTTCATGGTTAACACGAACATAGGTTATCATAAGCCTTTTCATATAAATGTTACTGTGAAATATATGGGTTGTATTTAACAATAAGAGATTTTTTTTTTTAAGATGAAAACCTGAAATAGGCGGTAGAAAATGGAAGAGTGTTCATGAAAGGGGTGGGGCAGTAGAATCGCATGACCGCTGCTTCTGTTGGGCGTGGAGAGCCAAGGTCTGTGATGCACCCAAGTTTTTAATTGGGAGACTGGAAAGTTGGCATTTGTTGAGATCAGGAATGTTGTCCCCCTACTGGGTGAGGCCTTTTCTGCTATAGCTCTCGCTCCTGTCAGACCCATTCTTTTTCTACCCAAAGGTCATTATTCGTACCTACTTCTTTTTTTTTTTTAAGATTTTATTTATTTATTTGACAGAGAGATCACAAGTAGGCAGAGAGGCAGGCAGAGAGAGAGGAAAGGAAGCAGGCTCCCCGCTGGGCAGAGAGCCCAATGTGGGGCTCGATCCCGGGACCCTGGGATCATGACCTGAGCCGAAGGCAGAGGCTTTAACCCACTGAGCCACCCAGGTGCCCCTCATACCCTCTTCTTCAGGTGAGTATAAATCACCACCACTTCCCCCACAATCCTGTCAAGAAAATCACTGTTGCCCATCTTCCCACTCACTAATTCCAGCAGTCACCTCGAACGATACATACTCTATTTTACTTTCTTGTCCAGTGTAACTTCACTGAGCGTTTCCTCCACCACACATTGTGTTCTTACCAGTCTGACGTATGCAGTCCTTGCTCGGTCTCCTTTCCCTGTCCTTGGCCATCCCTCTTCTCATGCTTCCAGAAGAGGAACGGCATTGCTTCATCCTTTTCCTTAGATTCCACCCCATTTTTATAACCAGACCTAAAATCCCCTTCAGAAGGCCATTCCTGACTAAAAAGATCTACCCTACCTCCTGAAAATGTCTGTGTTTTACCTGAAAACCACACGAAATTTTCTGCTTTGATTGTGATAGATTCTGATTGTTCTCTTATGGATTTTGTTTTGTTTTAAAAGGGCCTTTCCTTAACTCAAACCTGAAAGTCCAAACTTAAAACGTCTTGAAATTAAGATCGGTGTGGTAGGTAGCCTCAGTGTCATGGGAACCTCGGTTTGGAATGCTCCGTGTTTTCTCTTTATACGGAATGGAGTGGCTGAACTGTCGTCTCTTTGGAAGGGTGCTGCGGAGGCCGACTCTGACGAGGAAGGCACATGCTCTGTGCTGTTTCCCTAGTGCGGGAGTGCTGCCACAGCATCCACACACATCTTGTGTCCTGCGCCGTCGTACGACGGGACAGAACATTCCATTCAGTTGAAATGTACTGAGTGTGGCCAACCAGCAGAGACAGCAGGGTGGGTAACAGAGCCTCTGCCCGTGGTACTCACTAGGACGTCTGTGGCTTCGACTGCTCCCGGACCATCCGAAATGGTTCTCCCAGAAAAGTGGGGCTTGGTGGGCTCTCGCCCTGACAGAAGCACTTCACGTGCGGCAGCCCCCTGGGGCACACCTCCTGCCACGTGTCCCAGCCACGCCATTCCCCTGTCCCCCAGCAAATCATATCTGCCCAGATACCGCTTGCTTGGGAGCTTGGTTGAAACAAAACACTACACTTCTTGTTGCCACGCACTGAGTTAAAGGAGGCTCTGCGCCCTGTAACAGATTAAAGGTTCATTTTCGAATCATGTCAGGAACACAGGCCACGGTAATCTGGTCTCGCCCCAGTGGTATCAAAGTGCTGACGGGGCACTCTTGGCTTTCGGCTGTGACGGGGGAAATGAAGTGTCTCTGCTTGACTGGCTGAACTCGTCAGTCTCAGAGGATTTTAAAGAACGTAAAAGGCAGGCGTCTGTTCACCATCAGAAACCAAGAGGGGGCGCCTGGGTGGCTCAGTTGTTAAGCGTCTACCTTCAGCTCAGGTCTTGATCCCAGGATCCCGGGATTGAGCCCCGCATCCAGCTCCCCGCTCAGCGGGAAGCCTGCTTCTCCCTCTCCCACTCCCTCTGCTTGTGTTCCCTCTTTCACTACCTCTGTCTCTCTCAAATAAATAAAATCTTAAAAAAGAAAGAAAGAAAGAAAACAAGAGAACCTTGCAATGAATTCTATGATGACCGCTCTCATCTCCTCACTCCCCCCACATACGTGCATGCACATTCACACGTGCACATACGTGTACATGCACACACGTGTGCACACACTGGGGAAGATTTTAATTTATAGCAAAAAAAAAAATAATGCTTATTTTATATCTCCATAGTTGGGCTTCAGTCAAGCAAAGAAACAGAGGCTAGAGTGAAAGGAAATCGAAGGAAAGACAATGCAAGACACAAGCTGAGCCTGGAATTTGATAAAATCCATTTCCATCCAGCCCTGTCAGCTGCTTGCTTCATTACGTTAGGCTTTCACTTCATCTTTAAAGACTTCAGTTCCATCTTTCTACTCAGTTTGTTTTCTGCAGTTTCCTGTAAACCTCAAAATGGCGATAATGGAAATCATAGGCCGTCAAACCACGCTAGTTGAACACCTTGGAAGCACACAGCCTCTTGCCCGCCCTTAACTGAGGTGTGGTTTTGTGTGGGTGACGTGCATCCCCCTGGTGGTGGTCGGGGCCTAGCGAGCCCCTTCGCAGGACCCGGTGTCTGTAGATTGCCTCGTTACAGATTAGACTGAAAAGGTTGCTGCTGTTGCTGATGGAAATTTAGGACCCCTCAACCGCCACGTGGAAGTCAGCAAACTTTTTCTATAAAGGACCAGATGGTAAATATTTTAGCCTTTGCAGATCACATGGTCTCTTGTGCAACTATTCAGCTTTGGCTTTGTAATGGGAAGGTTTGTAATGAATGCACATGGCTGTTCCAAGTAAACTTTCTTGACAAAAATAGGTGGCAGGCAGATTTGGCCCACAGACCATAGTTGAGACCACTGACCCCTGGTACAGTGGTAAGATTGCTGGATTGTGAGCTGGATTTTCACATGGACCTCAAACCCATATCATCACAATGTGGTCTTTAGTGGGTCTCATCACTAGTGTATTTATTCGTAAAATTTATCGTAATAGCACTTGTCATGCCTCCCGTAGAAAGTTAAATGGGAGAATATAGGTGAATCAGACTTACTCACTAGGAAGTACTCTGTAAACAGTATTTGCTTCTACTTTCCGGAAACTGTATCTTGGAACTCAGGAGCCCCACACTGAGAGAGATAGGCTGTTCCTGGAAGGTTCATATGCATATGATTCTAATACGAAATCCTAACAACATATCACATAGCAAAGGGAAGAAATCAGAAATGGCCCCTTTTGTCCAAGTACACAGCCTCAGGAAGATCAGGCAGGAGAAGGAAGATGATGTCCATGTGGTCTGTGATACCTTTTCCATCAACCCCGGCAGTCAGCGGCGAGATCGGTGTTGTGGATGGTGTCCTTACCATCTAAATGTTCTCAATTTGAAACTTTTAACCTTTCAAGGAAAGGTTTGGTATTCTCAAGGGACACCATGCTGAAATGTTCCCAGTTTCCGTATTTTTAACACCAGTGAAGCTGGCTTGTCAACATGTTTCATAAGGGACAGCAGTTGAAGATAATGGTATCTCACATAGAATGAAGTATCCTGTATAACATAATTTCTAATTGGTCTGATCGCTGTCTTGAAAAGCATACATGGCCTTGTCTTAAGCCCTTCAAGTTTTGCCTATGATATTTCTAATACATGTTTCTTGACTGAAAATGTTTTGTCAGAAGTAAATACATTTTTTTTTGGTATGGGAGAACCGTTCAGAAGCCAAGGATACCAGAATACAAAGATGTTGTTGTGTAGCTTTAACCTTTCAATGAAGGTCTCCTCTTTTTCAATCTGAAGCTTAGGGACTTGAAAGTAGTTTTTAATCCAGGGGTGTTTTGGTGAATATTCAGCAACTTGCTCTCTGGGGAAAAGAGTGGGGCAGGGAAAGGAGGTCAATAAATCAAACCCTGGTTTAGGGTGTTTGTGAATCTCTATGGTATAACTACCCCCAGCCCAAGGTAGGTACTCAAAAACTTGTTGACTGAATGAATCATTTTGATCTTTTGCATTCTCACCAAATTAACACACCATGAAACAAAAGATGAGAGTTTCTTTCCCTAAAAGCTACATTTTATTGGGTGCCTGGGTGGCTCCTTTGGTTGGGTGACTGCCTTCACCTCAGATCATCCTGGAGTCCTGGGATTGAGTCCCACATTGGGCTCCCTGCTCAGTGGGGAGTCTCCTTCTCCCTCTGACCCTCTCCCCTCTCATGTTCTCTGTCACTCAAATAATTAAATAAAATCTTTAAAAAAAAAAAAGAAAAAGAAAAGAAAACTCTACATTTTATTTTCTTGGCTTTGGTCAGCTCTGACAATATACTTTTTTTTAAATGTTCATCTCTCAACACTTCAGCATATGAAATATTTGTTTTCAATATTGTGCAACTAAGGATATGTGAGTTACTCATGGGCATAGTGTTCAAAGAAACAACTCATATAATATAAATATGTTCAGGAACTATTTTTCAATAGAATGTCAATTTCTTTGATCTGTTTGTGTTCTTCTAAACCAACAAACACTACCAATTCCTGTGATACGTAAATTACTTACCTTTATAAAACTGCAAAAATTTTTTAAATTTTCTCTGGGTCCTGCAGAACTCCCATGTTTTCAGCTTAAAGCTTTGTCACTGACCAGAAGTAGAAGTTCTAGCATCTTCTAGCAAGTTCTAACAACTTAGGGCATTCTAAGGAAGGAAGAATATTCTTCCCATAGTGTAGGCTGACATTTCCGTGCATTCCATAGGATCCAGTTGTGGGATGTTAATGGTGCTGCGTGAGAACCAGTACCAGGGTAAAAATGGGCTGGGGGACAAAATTACTTTCAACATTAAACAGGTATTTTTACAGTAGCACATTCCAAAAGTGGACACAGTATATGCTGTTTCCCAATGAATATGTTTTCAGAAGAGTATCACAAGGACCTTTTGTTTGAGAAGTATCATACTTACATATGAACAGACTTTCAGAACAACATAGTATTTAGAACTGAAAGGCCTTAAAGGTTACCTAGGTCACCTCCCCAGTGCACCTACTTGTCAGAATCCATTTTACTTCACCTCCGCAAGATGACCGTCCAGACTTCGCCGAATACCCACCTTAGCAGGAAACTTGGCACTCCCAAGGCAATCCACTGCATCGCTGCACTCCTGTCCTTTTTTGTTTTTGTTTTCATTTTTTTTTTTTAAACAAAGTTCCTCCTTGTGATTGAACCAAAAATCTGTTTCTCTGTACCTTATCCATTGTTTCTAGTTTTGCCACCTGGAATATTAGCAAAGCAAGTTCACTTCCGTTTCTTCAAGATAATTATCATGTCTCCCAGTAGCTGTCTCTTCTTTAAATGGAACATTCCCAGTTTGTTCATCTTTTCCTCATATGAGGAAGTTTCTCATCCTAATGACTCTCCTCTGAATAATTGATACTGACCCTCTCCAAATGAGATACTTAAAACTGAACTCAGTTGGCTGTGTTTGGCCAAGCACAGATGTTTAACTTTTCATTGAGCAAGTACTTCTAGATTCCCTGTTCTGCTTCAGGCACCATGTTCAACAGTGGGAAAACAGCAGGCAATAAGAGGCAGGTCAGAGTTTTCATGGAGCTTACAGGCTAGTGGTGGAAAAAGAAACCAGAAAATAAGTAAATAAAGAAGATGATCTCCAGTAGTCTGCACTGGTATAAAGGCAATAAAACAGGAACATCTGTTATGCCAGAAAGTGTTTCAGAAAGAAGTGGCTTGTTTTTGATCAGTGGTGAGGGACAGACTCTCAGAAGGTGATATTTGAACCGTTGAGTGATACAGAGGAACCAGGAGTGAGTGTCTGTGGGTAGTGGTGTCGCGGGGAAGAAGGACCACATGGTGGAGTGTAGAGAACTAAGAGAAGCAGTGAAAAGAACTTCTACAGGGTAATTCTCGTTTACTTGATCTCCCTTGATAGGACAGTGATCTACATGGGATAGTCTACTGCTGTTAATTCAGGTCAGAAATTTTTGGTTGTTGCTGTTATTTTTCTAAACCTGATCAAATTCTAAGTCCTGTTGATATTTGATAAATTAAAATCCTTAGCCTTTTTTTTAAAATGCTCTTGATAAAGCCAGCAGTTTGGAATGTAAGGGAAAAACATTTGATGCTCTTAAATTCCATAATTTTTGTTTCCTGCTTATCAGGATAATGTTGAACACTGGCTTTATCATCAATACTGATTGCAGTAGTCTTAGTTGTCAGGGTTTTTACAATTTAATAAATCTTCAATGTCCTTACTCAAAATTGTCAAAAAATTGTTGTACAAGTTATTTCCAAGGACTGTCGTCTATTGCAAATATTCCTTCGGGTTTAAGGAACCCAATAAGCAACCCTTCTCAGTAGATAGCTTTTCAGCTGCCTGCTAATACTTGACTCCATGAGCTGTCATCTACCCCATATTTTTACCATAAGCATAGCCCTCAAGATCCATGAAGACCCACAGATCACTCAGTCTACTAATCTTGTAAGAAAATAAAATTAACATAACAGCTTCCAGAATGTAAGATAGCTCTTAGATCATCACATTTGCTTTTCTGAATGCTCGTGACCCAAGAGATAATTGAAATTTAATCAAGTCTTTCTAAAATCCATTCTCTCCCATTTTAAAAAACGAATAAATAATCACAGCATCTTTGACTCCAGTCAGGGCGGAGGTTAGGGAGTAAGCGGAACTCGTGGGGTCGTCTCTGATAAAAGCATTGTCTCTAAGAGAAAGGAGAAGCATCATTTCTTGTCCCTTGACACCCTTGCCTCCCATGAATTCACCCAAAATGAGTTGGTATTTGTTGAGCCCTGTCATAGTGACCTAGGGGCCGGTCCCTTGTTAAGAACACAAAACATAATAATAAATACATACAGGACTGTCAGTATCTTGGCTCTGAAGTGCCCCCCTTATAGGCCTAGGAGATCTGAGATGGGCTAAGTTCCTGGAAGCGAGGTTGAGTCAATTAACTGCCTTGTTGCTTCTCATGTTCAGAATGCAGTAAGCGATTCTAGCCTGAGGTTAAGCGCAGTCCGACTGGGTGTCAGGCAGTTACGGCGGGCTTGGCTTCTTGGGAACCGTGCCATTCTTCAGCATGCCAGGGAGCTGACTGTGTGCCTAGTCACCAGCAGGAGCACCTACTTCGTAGAGCTGGCTGGGTTTTCTTGCCTTCCGCTCCTTCTTAACCTTGTTATTGGCAGGAGTGCATCTGTGGTTTTCGTAATCACCGCCTTGATTTTATGGGAAAAGAGAATCTTTCTTTGCCTTAACATCTGAGTTGCTTAGCATGAGGCTTGGGCATCCCGAGTCCCTGCAGACCGTCCACAAATGTTGCCGTTCAGACATCTTGAATCTGTTTGGTCCAGTTCAGCAAGTAAGTGTTCATTGAGCCCTTCCCGTGTGCTCATGTTCACCTTCATCTCTGGGGGCACAGAGATCCTGTTCTAGAGACCCTTCCTGCTTCACGGTCAGTTTTAACCTCAGGAGAACCCGTCTCTTTGTGTCGGCTGAACGGCGTCCGTACTGCACCGTTCCTTACTGCAGGCTTTGCTCCTGCCTCCCCATCGAGAGCCCCTGTCCGGGTGTGTTCCTTCCCTGGCTTGTCTGGGAGCACACAGGCACTCGTTAGCAGGTTCTGGCAGTTCACAGTCCCGGTGGTTACACTGTGTTTACGTTTGTCTTACGGAGGTAGAATGTCAAACGCTCGAGATGGGCTGCGCACAGAAGCCACAGCCCTCCCCAGGAGCTGATGGGCAGCAGCCCCATCGGAGAGAGGCAGCACTCCTGGAGGGGGGTGTATGTGACACAGTCCATCCCATTTGACCCTGGGGGGAGGACTCACAATGACAGACTGGCAGTGTCCCCGTACACTTGCCTCTCCAGGCACGGACCATCTGGCTTCCTGTTTCTCTGTGTGAGTGGGGGTGGAGCTCTGAGACACAGGGCTTGTGGGGACCCCTGGGGACCAATGCAGGGAAGGGCCCCGAAGACCCTGAGGACAGCATCCCCTCACACGTCCTTGCCCTCTCATATTGGTGTCCTGGTTACAGGGTATTTTTCTAGCGCATTCTCCTCCTGGGCTCAACTGTTCAAAAGAGAAAAAAAAATTAATCTGTACTTCATATGCTCTGAAGCTAAGAAGAGGGCAAGAGGGAAGAAGTTTACATCAGACCTGACAGTCTGACTGATCATTGCCGATAAAAACTGGCAAAGGGAAAGGTAATCGGAGCCTCGGGAATTCAATTCACTCTTTTAATCCACTCAGCAGATATTTTATTTTTAAAACACAAGTGCAGCCATCAGCAAAATTAGAGACTCTGTGGGGCCCCAAAGCACTTTAAACTTTGGAGCCTCTTAACCTCACCCCATCCCTGTCTTCTAATAGTCCTCAGCTGCTGCTTTTGGGGGGTGTCCTCCCCACTATTTCTTTCCTTTACTCCCTAGAAATCAAATTTTTAAAAAAAGGACTTGTCTTTTGGAATTAATTCCAAAAAAAAAAAAAAAGATGGAGCTCTGTGATCTAGACCATCAGCTAGAGACCCGTGCGGTATATGACCCCTATGTCTTGCGAGTCACTAAATGCCCCGTGTCTTTCTTATTTGCAGGAAGTAGGTAACACAGCGCTGCCCTCCAGCTGACCATGGTATTGTAAATACCTCCCCCCATTCCTAGGGTCCTGCCAAATCAGCTGTTTTTAGCCCCCAAGAGAACTGGGCAGTTGCTTTTCATGTTTTATGAGCTTTTCCCAGGCATTATTAATAGAGAGTAATTTTGCCACTTTCTATTCCTTGTTCAACCCCTCTCCAGTCACCAGCCGTCCTAGAATGATCTAATAATCTGAACCAGAAAAACGACTTAGTTGCACCTGTGAATTTTAATTGTTATTCTCTACTCTGATAGAAAGATCTCTCCTGTCCAATAAGGTATGAAAAGAAGATACAAGAACAGCCATGTCCATACGTCCTCCGCTGGCTGGGCGGACACGATTGCTTCTTGATCTCTATTCTCGTCATGCCGGCACTATTGCATTTGGAGGTATATGTCTGAGAGTAGGGCCTTGAGATCCATAGTTCAGCCCAGAACCTTCAAATCTCCAAATTAATGTTCTCTGCACTAAGTGCCCAAATGGTGATGTAATAATATTCTTAACGTAGAATGATGAACGATTCTAAAAAGCATAATGTCTACCTTTTTCTTTGGGGAGAGGGTAGAAACAACCAGTGACAGGAGGGTAGGCATCGCGTCAGCTTCTGTGTTTCATCTGCAAGTCGAACTAGTTAACCCTGCATTCCCCTTCACACTTGAGAACGCTGGCAAACTGTCGTTCCATGTGTACACCATAGTGGGACAGGCTTCGATTCAGATTCTGGGACCTGGTTGTGAGACTTTAGCTTTACCCCTTTTTAGCCATGTAAATGGATACTATCCCTTAACACCACTGAGTCTCGATTTCTTTGCCTGTATTCTGAGATATTTACCTTACAGCCTTGTCTGGACCTGGAACATGACCAAGGCCTGAGTGAACATTGATTTTAAGAAGCTGGCCTGTATAGTTAAGAAAGCATAGCCTTCGGGGCGCCTGGGTGGCTCAGTCATCTGAGCTGGGTGGCTCATTCATCTCTTGATTTCGGCTCAGGTCATGATCTCAGAGTCATGAGATTGAGCCCCACATGGGGCTCCATGCTCAGCATGGAGTCTGCTTGTCCCTCTTCCTCTGTTCCTCCCCCCTACTTGCTCCCTCCCTCCTCCCTACTTGCTCCCTCCCTCCTCTCTCTTTTGCTCAAATAAATAAATAAATAACATCTTAAAACAAAAAACCAAGGCCTTTGAAATTAGAATGGGGATGGATCCAGCCCCTACTACTCATGAGCTGCGTGGCCTTCCACAGGAAGCCAAACTTCCTTGAGCCTATGCCGTTGACCCTTGAACAATGTGGGGGTCAGGGACGCTGACCTCCCCCCCAGGCAGCAAATCCATGTAAAGTTTTGACTTTCCCAAAGCAAATTTCTGGGAGCCTCCTGTTGACAGGAAGCCTTACATGTAACATATCGTTTGTGTTGCATATATTATATAATGTATTCTTAGGATAAAGTAAGCTAGAGAAAAGAAAATCATACGTAAGAGGAAAATATATTTACAGTACTCTACTGTATTTTAAAAAGTCCATGTATGAGTGGACCCACGTAATGCAAACCCATGCCGTTCAAGGGTCAACTGTAATTTGACCCCTATGGCATCTGTATGGGGATTAAATAAATAATGCATAAAAGAATACATTACGAATGCAAGTTCTGCGCACGCATAAATGGGAAAATACACGTGTGGTGCTGTAGTGACGAGTTGGTTAAGCACCTGGGACAGACTGCCCAGGCCTTATTCCTGACACTGTCATCTACGAACGTGTGACATCACCTCTTTTGTAATTGTTTATCTTCTTCTCTGTCACCCACAAGTGTGGGAACTAAAGCTGGAGAGACTGTATTCTCACTGCCTGTGCATCTCCTTAGTGCCTTATCTGCCGTGTAGAGAGCTCAGAAAAGGTTTGTTGAATAAACACATACGTGATGTTTTTAATCTGCTATCCCTTTTATACTGTAGGTATCACTTTGGTTTGTAAAGGTGGCCATCAGTTGGAATTGGTGGGGCTGTGGCCAGTTCAGGTGGCGCCTCTGAAACCCACAAGGCTGCTTCCTTCCTGTCTCCCCAGGCTCCAAATTCAAGTTCCTTCCTTGGTAGGTTCTGATCCAAAGCCAGAAATGCAGTGGAGAAGCAGAACATTTTTGAAAGTAATACCTCCCCTTGATCTACCTGGATGATTGCCTTCTAAGGCCCTGAGACGTCTTTTGTTTGCCAGATGGCTCTGATGTTGATGCTCCGAGAGCCTTGTGGAAAATGACTTGGATGCTCCTTGAGGGTAGGGATTCGGCATTTTGCAGGTGCTCAAGATGTGTTGATTCTGAAATTAAGTGGGGTTCTTTTCAGTTCCTAGGCCCCAGAGTTTTCCTGTGCTTCTGCCGCACGGCACTTAATCCACACCCTGTGGTATTAAAGTATTTTCAAATAAATCAAAACAGTGTCACCTTCTTAGGCATGTCTTCTGCTTCATCTGTTTGGAACAGCTGCATCCTGTTGCAGCTTGCTGTCCGATCCCAGGGTGCATTTCAAATTCTGATTGCTCATTCTGTGACCACCTTCCATTCCAGCAGGTCTCTCTGCCGCCATCTTTGGTCCCTTCTGGCCGCTTGACTCTTCCCCCCAAAACCTTGCAAAACCCCACCCAATGGCACCGATTTGTTTTCCCAGTACTTCAGTCCACTTGTCTCCTTGGTCCTTTCTGGTTGAGCTAAATCTGTAACCATTGTTTGTACAGTCTTCGTTTTTCCAAGCAGCCATTACAAGTCACCACAGCTCCTGCTACACTTCAGGCACGTATCCCAGAGGTAGCCCGGGCACAACATCAATCTTCGATGCCACCTGGCTCCCTGATAAGCTTTTGTTTGATATGTGGCTGGATTGTCAGGAGCTTCCCTTCCTCTCTTCCCACTCCCTCACCCTGAGAGAGCTTTTCTGAATATGACAACCATCTAAAGACAAATTATCTCCTCACAAAGTTAATTTCTGTTTCTCAGCAGGGAGCCACTGGTTCCCGCTGGGTTTGCAAGTGCTGCTGTTTGGTTAATGGATGAGCAGCTCTTGGATCCGGGTACCCACGCTGAAACTGCCGTGGCGCCTGCCTTCCCATTTACTCTAATTTCCTACTTGCAGCTGGCGTTAGGAGACCTAAATGGGTTTATTCACAGGGTAGTGGCTTCCAGTCATTAGCGCGGGGAGGAAATCAGATTGAAGTCAAGGACCAGAGAGCTGCTTTCATGCCATCCGTGATCAGTTAGGACAGTTTGCTGGGTTTTTTTTTTTTTTTTTAAAGAGAGTGAAGTCACAAAATCCTTCTAGAGACAGAACAAATGACCTAACAGTAGAGGTTCGTCCCAGAGCTTGAGGAGTTGAGAAAGCAGGGCGCGTGTGTGTGTGTGTGTGTGTGTGTGTATTCAGTGTGCGTGTGTGTGTGTGCGTGTGTGTATTCAGTGTGCTGGCTTCTGAAGCTGAAAGGAGGCACGGACTGGAAAAGGCACCAGGTGCTCTGAAGTGTAGCTGTCATCGTTTTGCTTGCTGGGGCTTTTTAAAATGCAGGAAAGTCTGTAACAAGTAGTAGTACCACCATCTAAAAAGCAGAGCCAGAAGCGATCTGGAAATTCCTTAGAACCTATCCAGAATGCTTCTGGGAAGTTAGAAAATGGCTCCTTTTAGAGGTCAAACAAGTCAATTATTGGCCATTTCACATAGTCCAGGCTATACTCTGCTGGCTTTTCAGATACAATTCTGAAGGCCAGCCGCCCCGTAGATATGTTTTCCCCTTTGAAAAACTGCAAAGCCTGTAGGCCAGTGCCCGTATGTCCTTGAGAGGTGCCCAGCTCGAAGCTGTAAACGGCGCGAGTCAGAATTAGGCCTCAGCATTGCAGTGCTGGCAGCAGCTGGTCACGCAGCCCGGCTTGCCTCGGCCAGCTCACGTCTCCTCGCTCAGCCTCGTTTCCCACAGTGCTTCTGCGAGCTGCAGTCAAGCTAACGGAGCAGAAGAGACCATCAGCTAGAATTTCTGAAAGAAAGGAAGCCAGCCAGCAATTCCTCCTTCCTCAAAAGTGCCACTTACAGTGAAAAACTTTGGGGTCTCCGGGGAGGTGTTTGGCCATTTGCAAGAGGGAAGAAAGAACCCAAATTAAAAGCAAAACTCATCCCCTCACCCCCCACCCCCCCCCAATATAGCTGCCATGTGACTTTGGACAAATATCTTGTGGTCTGATAGTTTGAGTTTCACACTAAGGAAAATACTATTTCAGAAAAATGTTGGCAAATTGAAGAAAGTCAAATAGTAAAGTGTCTAGGATATAGTCAAGGCACAGAAATGCTTAATGGATATTGTTGCTCTTTTCCCTCTTTATTTCCAAGTTTTACTCTTGATTTCAGCTCAGGTCGTGATCTCAGGATCATGAGATCGAGTTCCGCATCAGGCTCCATGCTGGGCACGTGCTCTTTCTGTCCATCTCAAAAAAAAAAAAAAAAAAAAATCTGTAGTCATGAAAGAATACTAATACTCATCATCTAGAAAGCAGAGACAGAAGTGATCTGGAAATTCCTTAGAACCTATCCAGAATGCTGGACAGCACTTTTTTTTTTTTTTTAAGATTTTTATTTATTTGACAGACAGAGATCACAAGTAGGCAGAGAGGCAGGCAGAGAGAGAGGAAGGGAAGCAGGCTCCCTGCTGAGCAGAGAGCCAGATGCAGGGCTTGATCCCAGGACCCTGGGATCATGACCTGAGCCAAAGGCAGAGGCTTTAACCCACTGAGCCACCCAGGCGCCCCAGCACTTAAACTTTTAAAGAGCCTCAACATACATGTAATTTCATCATTGACATAAATGCACTGTATGCAAGCCATACATGGTATCAACTTGTATATGTTTTTTTCTCTTATGTATCACTAGAAATATTTCAGGGATCTCAGCCAAACACAGCCAGTCCCTGATATGTGGAGAGCATTCTTTTGTGTTCTTATTCCTTCACTTTTCTCTATTGGGATGCCCCTCCACCCACCTTCAAATACCTAACTATTACTAGCTCAACTGTCACGTCTCTCATAAGGCAACGGTTATTTCAAGAAATAAATAATAATCAATAGCTAACTATGTGTAGGTGCTCAGAGGTACATAGAAATGAGTAAGACTGGGTTTGCTTTCAAGAAATTTAAATTTTGACACAGGCATCTGAAAAATACATCTAGATCACGAATCCGCTCTCATTCACCAAAATATTCATAGTTCTCTGTGCACACTTGGCTGTTGCACACCTGGTTGTTAGAGAGGACAGAGATGTCCTTTGATTTTTACTGCCTCTCAGTAGGGGATTGATTAAGAGAACAAGTGCCAGAAGTTGATGAGTATAAGCAAAATTGAAAGCTGCCAAGTTTCATAAATAGGGGCCTTCATGAAGGCAGGTACCAGAGCCCATATGCTTTACCCACAGACCCTAAGTCAAAGCCTATTCTGGACAAGTATGTCTGATTTTCTGGTTCCCAATATTTTAAGCAGCAAATTAGCAATTGCAGAAATCGACAACAGTGAATCTACTGCTACTTTCTATTCAAAGCACTGAGGTTTCATAGCTGCTGCTCTCTGTAAGAAAAGCTGTATAAAATCATAAAATAACATGCTGGTCTGGAGCCGTTTAAGTGGCTACAGACTTTTCTTCCTGGTATAATCGTCTTTAAAGGCATGGTTTATTGCTAAATAGAAAGGTTGATGTTGATGATGGTGAGTTGTTGATTTGTAATGAGTTGTTATGAGGTTACATTCAGATGTATGGATTCTGCTTCAGTAGGCAGGAAAGCAACATAGTAATTCCACAGCTCTACGCGTTATGCTGTGTTTGCCACAAGTACAGCTACCGTCTGTCACCACACAGTCCTTTCACAGAATCACTGACTGTACTCCTGATGCTGGGCCTTCTGTCCCCGTGACTGACTCATTCCACACCTGGAAGCCTATAAGTCACCACCCCTTCACCCATTTTGCCCATCTTCCAACCTCCCTCCCCTCTGGCAACCACCAGTTGTCTATGTTTATGGGTCTGTTTCTGCTTTTCGTTTGTTTTTTGTTTTTTTGGGGGGGGGTTTGTTTTGTTTTGTTTTTTGCTTTTTAGATTCCACATTTGAGTGAATCATAAGGTATTTGTCTTTCGCTGACTTATTTCACTGAGCATAACACATCTTCGGTTCACCCATGTTGTCGCAAATGTCAAAACCTCCTGAATTCCACATTATTATTTTTATCAGGATTTAAGCTTTGGATGTTGTATCTAAATCACAAACCAAAATCTATGTAGATTTTCCTCTACTTTTTAAATTTTAAATTCAGTTAGCCCATATATAGTAATGTCATTAGTTTCAGACATAGAGTTCAGTAATTCATCAGTTGTGTGTAGCACACAGTGCTCATCCCATCACGTTCCCTCCTTGATGCCCGTCACCCAATTATGCCGTCCCTCCACCCCGCTCCTCTCCAGCAACCCTCATTTTGTTTCTGGTAGTTAAGAGTCTCTCATGGGTTGTCTCCCTCTCTGATTACTCTGTGGCTCAGTTGGTTAAGTGTCTGCCTTCGGCTCAGGTCATGATCCTAGGGTCCTGGGATCAAGCCCCACGTAGGGCTCCCTGCTCAACAGGAGCCTGTTTCTCCCTTATGTTTTTAATTGGACTTTATAGCTTTGCATTTACATTTAAGTATATGAACTATTTTAAATGAATTTATGTTTTAGGTGAACGTTTGTGTCGTTATTCACTTTTTTCCATATTCGAATATATTTTAGAAAAATGAGACATGGGAGTGTAAGAAATTATATAACATGTATGGCTATACTGGAATTTTATTTCACTAATTATTATTTTGAAATAAGCAAACCACCTATTAGGAATTGGGATTTTATTTGGGAAATCCTAGTCTGAAACATGAAAGTGATTAGTGAAGAATTATTGTGCATGTAAAATGGCAGTAACGGGGGCCCCTGGGTGGCACAGTTAAGGGTCTGACTCTTGATTTCAGCTCAGGTCATGATCTCAGGGTCCTAAGCCCACATCGGGCTCCATGCTCACGGGGAGGTAGGGCAGAGTGGGGGTGTCTGCTTGGGATTCTCTCTCTGCCCCTCCCCCCATGTTTGCATGCTCTCTCTCTGAAACAAAACAGCAGTAACAGTACTTTCTTCACAGGGCTGTGTAAGAATTAAGTAAATTAACATGTCAGTTTCTAACTTGGCTATTACTATGCCCACTGCCTAACACGTGGCCAGCACTCAAAAGAAGCTTGGTGTTGACATCATCGCCATCACTGACGTCATCCTTTTGAAGCACACAGACTTCGTTCTGCCTTGCCCAGAGACCCAGGTGGTAGATTTGCTTTTGGGGAGCTCCTTGAGGCAAAAGGAAGCTCTTAATCCTTTCCCCAGAGAAACAAATATTTGATTCTTTGTTTTTTTACAAGTGGGAGCAGGGAAGGAGAAGAATCTGTCTTGGGTCCATCTCCACCCCCCCACCTGCCCCCTGCATTCCCGTGGCAGACCACGATTTAGTGTCTCAGAAGATGATCCTGCCACATCCACTTAAATGTGATACATGGTATGACTTGTAGGGTAATAGTGGAAAATGCTAATCACTTACTTAAACCCCCCAAAGACTAATTTTTAGAAGCCTCAGAGGTAGGTGTGCGCGTTGGAAGACACCAGGTCCTCTCACCAGAACCCCGAGCAAATGTGTATTGATTAACTTAATTAAAGGAAGAGGGTAGCGTGTGCACTGAGCTCTGTGAGTTATCTCACTGTATGATTCCGAGGGATCTTTAAAGCATGTGTGCTAATGGCCTTTTCATTTAAACCAGCATGAATTTGAGGTCATTTCATCCATTCGGTAATCAGATAAATCACCAGGAACACAGAAGGTAAAAAATAAGAAGGATTTGCTCTTGTAGGTAAATTATAATACTTTACATTGTCTTTTGTAATAATTCTAGATGGAGTTTGGTTCAAAGAGATCCTATTTAGCTTTAGCTTTTCTTTATTCTTCTGATCTCACTTCCTGGATTGGGCTGGGGTTATAGAACCATGAAGATTTGACTGGGCCATTTGTTTGGGAAACCTCCAATGTGAGTATCGTTAGGTCATTCTTGGACGAGGCTCCACAGAGAAGGATTTTCTGATCTGCTCTCTGGAGACCAGAGGCCTCCCTGCCAGCATCCAAGAAACCAAATGGGAAGAGGATGGGAGACAGGGCTGGAGGTTCTCTGCCTCCATCTATGCATCAATATGCATAGATTCGCTTAATTCTGCAATTGTTGTCCCCCCCCCCGCCCCCTCACTCTTAATTGTTTATCCTGTCTCCTAGTCCAGAGATCTGTTTTTCAGAGAATAAACCTTCAGGTTTTTACCAGGGTAGAGGAGAGACTGCCCTGTTTTCCAGTGGGGGAAGGGATTGGAGAAACTGACCACCTTCTCAACAGACTTTGAATTAATCCTTTTAGTAACCACCCTTCCCCTCTTACCCCCACATCCAGATGTGCCTAGGGCTGTCAGGAATTCACAGCCAAGATCCGTTTGCTTTTCAGCTTTCCACTTCCTGACCTAGGATTGCACTTTCCTGCATCTGTTACAGCCGATGACTACTCTGATGGGCTTTCCAGCTTCCAGACTTGTGTTTCCTTTGTCTTCTCCCCTCCTGTTCTTCTTAATCCTTATACGTGTTTCTCTTGGACAAAAATAATCTCTTTACTGTCGCTTCAGAAATCTGGGGAGCAAGAGGGAATAGATGTGTTTGTTCAATCTGCTTTCCTCACCCAGAAGTAAATTCTCCCTTAGGTACGTCGTTCTCACTGCTGCTACCTGTGCCTTTAGTCAGAAGGCCCTGCCCTGCCTCTCCTCTCAGGTAACTGGAGGAATAGGGAATACCTGTCCCCTATCTTTTCTGCCTCCCCGTACCATTAAGGTCCATCTTTTCTACCTACCTTCCCTGAAGGCCCCAACTCAGATGAAACTTGTCTATAAAACCTTCGGCCATGATGAAAAGCATTTGTTTATACCACGCAGGTAGCTGAATTTCTGTGTGTACCTCTTTTATAGCCTCTCCAAGAAGACTAAAACCAGGCTGTAGTTTTCTAAGGCCCTCCCTGGCCTGAGAATTTGGAATTTAAGTTGCCAAGGGGAATAGTGGAAAGAGCATGGGTTTGGAGTGGGATGGGTCTGAGGGCAGCTCTGGGCCCCACGACCTACTGTGTGATCTTGGACAGGGGCTTCAGCTTTTCTGAAGCTCCCTATCTTCTCTGTCAGATGAGTTTTGTGAGGACTAAGTGAGAGGACACGTGTTGCCCTGCTTAGCATAATCTGGGGCACACAGAAGGTATTTAATGAAGCTTGGTTTTCCCCACCCCCCCACTTCTGTGTTTACGTCTCCTTAGCACAGTAGGAGATGCTGGTAGTAAATGCTCAAGAACAGTCACTAAGCGATTGTTCTGGAAAAAGGAAGTTGATAGAGGTTAGACATTCTTCTTCATTAGACATTACACTTTTTTGTATCCAAGTTGTACCACATCAACCAGAGTTTTATGGCAGGAAATCCTTACCGCTCAAGCAAAGGAGAGCCAGGGGAGCAGGAACACAATATTCAATAACACCGGAAGGACCTCAATCTCAGTATTGGCTTTACCAAAGCCGTCCTGAGGCTTACAGCTGGGCTTCCTCTTTGCAATTATAAAAGTGAGAACTACGTTAACTAACTTCCAATTCAATCCACACTCCGCCCCTTGGGATCTAGAAGCTAGCTGATTTTTTGACCCGAGGTGCTCTGCTCTGTAGGGTTGCCAGTTATAATTATATGTTCAGGTGTCAATTAGCGAAATAGCCCATTATTTGGCAGTTTAGAGTAATGAGATGAATCTCGCACTAATCTTTGAATTCAGCAAGCATTTGATAAGTGCCACGTACATAAAAATTCTGTATCGTGCTGCCCCCAGTAAGGTGGTAGGAAGAGCTGGAGGTCAGACATTTTAAATGTGCCTTCCTTTGTGAGCTCATGAATTCTCAAATACTACTAGAATCTTGAGCAATAAAGAAAAAGGCAGAAAGTTTTCCATAAAAAAGTAGTTCTCGGTCACACACACAGCATCCCTTTGTATTCAAGTGACAAGAATTTCAAAGACAGCTACCTCGTGGAACAGATAGAATGGAAATTCATTTAGTGACAAATACATGTACTGAGTATGATTGTGCTTGACTCCGGGGAAGCCTTGCTGAGTGAGACAGACTGGCTTTTCCCAAAGATTGCCAGTTCCCTGTGATAGTTGAGCTTTTCTTCTGTGTGGGTGAGCTTTGCGTGCACATTTTTCTCTGTGCCACATCTAGATGTGCGTACAAACAGGATTTCTTGAATTCCTGGTCTTAACATTCTTTTTGCCCAGGTTATCATTAATGTTCACCTAAAGCTTGCCAGTTCATGAGGTGTCCTGTGTCTCCTCCTTGACCTCTTTCCATACCCAGAAATAGAGTCAACATAGAACAGAGAATGAAGATGCAAAGCCTTTGCTTGGGGAGCATGAGAATGGATGGCCCCATTCCACAGGGTTCTCTGGTTTGACACTCGTGGTCTGTAGCATCCTCAAGAACGCAGACTCGGGCCTCTAAACTTACCTTCTCAGACTCTCTTTTTCACCCTCGACCTTGACCTCTTCCTTTGTTCCTCAGATTAGATTTAGATACTCTGTTTTTCCTAAGCTCTGTCATATTTGTTCGTCTCCCTCTCCCTACATTCATTTCCTCATTGTGGCGAATCTGGGATTTGATGAGGTTCAAGTCTCCAGACCCCTGTCCATCCACTTATCTGAGAGTAGATGTATTCAGTGAGTCACCCCCGGTGGTTTGTGGCTGCTGGCTCCTACAGGCTTCTAAGAGCTGTTGTGAAATTTTCAGAAATTTTGTAATTTTAGACATTATTACAAGGTAAGTCTATGGGTGCCTAGGTGGCTCAGTCATTAAGCGTCTGCCTTCAGCTGAGGTTATGATCCCAGGGTCCTGGGATTGAACCCCCATCGGGCTCCTTCCTCAGCAGGGGGCCTGTTTCTCCCTCTCCCACTCCCCCTGTTTGTGTTCCCTTTCTCATTCTGTCTCTCTCTGTCAAATAAATAAATAAAATCTTTAAAAAAAAAGTAAGTTCTAAAATACTAAAAGCAAAGGGAATAAATACTCAAACTCATCACTCCTTGATTCTTTTACCACATTTTACTACTATCTTTGCTCTTGGGTTTTTGCATCTATTGAGCTAATGCCAGAAATACTTATATTCTGGGCGTTGCTGGGCATCTCTCCCCAGCTCGAAGGTCAATGACATCACATTGGTAGTGAAATCGTCCATGCTGGGAGTGTGTACACATGGAAACCAGCAAACGCTACTGATCGGGACTCCTTCATCTCCTGGGAGAGCCAGTGGCTAAACATTTCCCATCACATTGCCAGTCATGTGACTCTCTTCTACTGCTGCCAATAGTACCGTCACTGATGACCTTCAGCACATGAGTGACCATTTATCTTCAAGGTCACAGAACTCTTCCTCCAGTATGGCCATGTCTGCCTTTCATTTCCTTGCCCAGAGCCCTCGTGAACGCCAACCCAGATTTTTACGGTAGGTCCATGGCTACTCCTAGGCTGCCCTTCCCTCCTCCTGCGTATCATCAGAGAGCCAGTCATGAATTCTCTCTTTGTTTCCCCTTCCCCATTTTCTCCCTCTCCCTTCCTTCTCCTTCCTTCTTCTCCTAATTCTTCTTGAAAGCAAGGACTCTGGAGCCAGACTGACAGGCTTTTCCTCAGATGGCACCATTCACTATATAGTGTGTCACCTCCGGTTTTTCCTGAGCTTTGTCTGCCTCAGTTTTACCATCTGGCAAGTGGAGGTAATTGTATCTACCTCATAAATAAATGAGTTCACAATTTAAGAGCACCTGGAATAAAGTGTGGCATACAGTAGGCAACCCATGCATCCTTATCTACAAAAATCTACACCGCCAGCGGTTACCCAGCTCTGACCTGCACACTCGCTGTGCGGTAGAGCGTTGAAGTTTTCTATTCTAGAATAACAAAAGAAACACATGAGAATAAGGAAGAGAAAGCCTGGCTTTGGGTGGTGACTCAGGAACAATAGCTCTAGGGGACTGAGAAAAGGGTTAACAAAATAAACCAGAGGAAGAGTTGAGAGCAGGAAGGGAGACAACAAAGAAAAACAGTCACATTTCCAAATAGTCTGCAAAGATTCAAATATATGTAATGTAAACTTTTTCTCTTTTATTGCAAATATATGTAATTGGAAAATAAAGGGATACTTTAGAAAAACATTTTAAAAAGTCCCATTTTGACTGAAGCAATGAAGCCAATTTGGATCCTCATTCTAGGCAGAAATGTGGTTGTCACACACTGAAGGTACTTAGACTAAATCAGATTTGTATTGAGCAAGAGCCACGGAGACCGAGTGAGAGAAGCCTGCCCGTGTCTATGAAAAACGCAAACCCAGGAGCCTCAGGACCCATTTGTCTGACCATCTGGAAATCTCTAGTGATCTAAGCACTTAATTTTACCCTCATTTTTAGAACAAAAGGGAAACAATACAAGAAGAAAATGGGCAGCAGGGACATTCTACTTTTCATTTTAAAAAAAAATCATAGTGATAAAAGGAGCAGAGAGTTTAAAAGAAAAAAATGAGAAACCATTAAAATGAATTGAATGCTCTGTCTGTATTTTGCAGTAGGCTCTATTGTTTCCAGTTACATGGGAACTGTGGTAATTTTATGAATCATTAGAGTTTTCTTTCCAAATTGTATCCACATGCTCTTACATTGCCTTCTAAGTTACCCACAGGAGGAGACTTTGAACAATTTTATTATTGCATTTAATACTTTTGAGTTTTATATTAATTTTGTGTTTTAAACAAATTTATACTTAAGATCCAAAGATAACATTGTGACAGCTGAATCTTTGTGTACTTAATTTCTCTTGCTTTTAAAAACATGTGAGCCTGTCTCGTGTTCTCATCTCTGGTCTATTAAGAGACTCTAGAATGAATATGAAGTCCCAGATTGGTAGAATGATGACTTCCCACTTAAAATCAAAACCCACCCCACCCCAAGGCTGAGCATATTCACAACCGTTCAACATTGTCCGTTGGCATTTGTGCCTCATTAGGCATAGTGATCTGGAAAGCATGTCCTCTGCTGGTGATTCCTAACCCCTCCATCCTAGCTCCATCCTAGGACCAACCTGGTCCCCGGTCCAGTCCAACCTGGGCCAGCCATTCCAATATAGGGTGCACAGGAAATGGGAAAACTAAGGTCAGAGTGTGTGTATGTGTGTTCTCCAGTTTACTTTCTTAGAAAGGACTTTTTTCTGATATTTTCCTCCATTTTCTTAGTGTTAAAATACTCATGCTTTTAATCATACTTTTATAAAGACAGTGGTATTGTAAATGATCTGTTTTTATTTTGTTTTATTTTAAGCACCATAACTTGGCAAAATAGTTGGATCTATGTTGGTTCATTTTTTTTTCCTGGTTGGTGAAACCTTCAAGTTGGGAAATTATTGTACATGTGTTGGCTGTATCCTTCCCAGTGGCGTGGGTGTTTGCTGTGTGAAGAGATTGTCTTAGAAAGAAATACATCAAAGCTTCCATATTCTGATTTTTTTAACCACTAACCATTCTTGGATTCAGGAGCAAAGCTGCTTCCCTGGGCAGTACGTTCCATTAGCACAGACTTTGGTAGGGTGCCCTTGAGTTTGGTTTATCAGGGTCCATTGTGGTAATTTCTGATCTCGTGGAGGCCTTGGTAGTGAAAATCCAGGAAGGGTAAATGCAAATGACTCATCTCTTAAACTTGGGAGAATGGGTTAAAGGTGAAGTTGGTGGGCCAGCCGGAGACGTCTCCGTGGTTCACACAGACTATTACACTGCTTGGGAACGAAGAAAGGAAGACTAACTTGTTCAGTGTCTCAAAGTTAGTCTTTTTTTTTTTTTTTTTAAAGATTTCATTCATTTATTTGACAGAGAGATCACAGGCAGAGAGGCAGGCAGAGAGAGAGGGGGAAGCGGGCTCCCTGCTGAGCAGAGAGCCCAATGTGGGGCTTGATCCCAGGACCCTGAGATCATGACCTGAGCCAAAGGCAGAGGCTTTAACCCACTGAGCCACCCAGGTGCCTCTCAAAGTTAGTCTTAAAACCATATTCAGAGTCCTGGGTCCTAGTCACTTGACTTTTGTCCAGTGGCACATACTGATTTCCTCAAAGTACAGCGATCACATGGAGCCATTCACTTTATTCCTACAAGGGGCTGGAATGCTGGGTTTGCAACAGCCCGTTTTATCAAAAACAAGACCTGCTCTTAAAAAATACATGCGCTCTTCACAAATTTTGTCGTCTCTCCCCATATGAGGCATATCTGAGTTGTAGCTCTACCCTTGAACAAATTTTCCCTTGTGTGTGCATGCTTGCATGCTTGCTCAAACGCTGCCTCCCTCAAACAGTTCCATATGTTCTATTTTCCTGGAAGCCAAGCTCCTTGCTCATTCTTCTCCTAAGGGGGCCCCAGATCTCACCTCTGAGCTCCATGAATAACTGAGGCTGAAACAATGTGTAGGGGAACTTGTCAGCATAATTGATTGTTGGGTGGAACGATAGAATGAGCCACCAAAGACAGGTGAGTCCGCATGGAGTGGAACAAATGTGTGCGTAGCACGCGACTCCCACTGGGTCCGGCCAGACTTCCTCCTCTGACACGTTGATTTACATATCCATGACTCCTCCCTGATGACTCGTGCCTCCTTGTGGGTCATGCGCCTCCTGCTGAAGAGACCCGGCCTTTGCCGGCAGAAAAGAAGAAATATAGGGGCACCTGGGTGGCTCAGTGGGTTAAGCCGCTGCCTTCGGCTCAGGTCATGATCTCAGGATCCTGGGATCGAGTCCCACATCCGGCTTTCTGCTCAGTGGCGAGCCTGCTTCCCTCTCCCTCTCTCTCTCTCTCTGCCTGCCTCTCTATCTACTTGTGGTCTCTCTCTGTCAAATAAATAAATAAAAATCTTTAAAAAAAAAAGAAAAGAAATATAAAGTTCCTGCTCTGTGAATTTCCAGCTCCGTTTGTTGGCACTAAATGGAGTGGCGAAGGATGTGAAATCTTTAAAAGGACAAAATAATCACAGAAAACGCTTGAAGGATACTACTACCTCAAGAGAAGGGTTTCTGTGAATGCAGCCGCATTGTGGCATGACAGAAAGAGTCAGAGTGGAACGAGAATTTGAGAACTATAAAGAAATGCAGACACTTAAGGCCACTTTGGTGGCAGCTTGATGTTCTAGAGTTCTTTAAAAACCTCTTCCTAAGTGTTATACTTGTTCCTTGAAACCGCTTTTAAGTGTTAGACTTGCTAAAAAATGGGGATGATAATGACTGCTCTACTTTCTCACAATCTGTTGGGATATTGATTGAGATATTTGCGAAGTACTCTGAGTTCTCAGGAAGAAGGGTGTTAAAAATCGCTATGGTGATGTTGTTAGCAGGGCATGGAAAATTATGCAAAAACATAATTTCAGAAAGATAACTTTAAAATAGTTTGGATTATTAGCCTGAGCCTGTATGGCAGTCTTGGGTCCATAGTCCAGGGCTTTCGCACGAGATGGGCGTTCTGGATGAACTAAAGAGTCCAGGTATGGGGAAAGTATGAAGAGACGGAGCCTAGATGTATGTATGAAGAGATGGAGCCTAAAGTATGAAGAGTCTCTTGGCTGAGCTGCTGGCATTGGAGTGGCCTTGGCCTCCAGAAGGCCGGTCATAGAGTAGCCTGGTGACCAGCAAGAGAGTTCCATCTCCACTTCCTATCCTGACTCTGTCCTGTCTGCTTGCTGGGTCACTTCCCACCTCCCTGTCACTGACAGATGTCTCAGAGGAGCATCTCTGTCCCCTCACCACACACCGCCTTCACAGCTCCTCATAAATCTGGTTCTGGTTCCACTAGCTGTAACACTGAAACCGCTGTCTGAAAGTCATGGTGACATCTTTCCACAGTCGGTCCTTATTCACCTTGACCGGGCCGCACCTGGCTTCTTAGACTGCCTGGAAAGATTAACTCATCACTCACTGTTCTTGTTTTTAATAGAGGCAGCAAAAAGTTCAGGCTGCCTGGATTGACATCCTGACTAAAGCTACAGTTTTCTAGTTGCATGTCTTTGGACAACTCTTTGATCTCGTAGTACTTCATTTTCCTCGACTATAAGATAAGGATAATAATACCCATCTTATAGATAGTTAAATAGAATTTATAAGGAGTTAAATGAGATGATGCCTATAAAGCTCTTAGACCTCTGTGTGACCCACTTCTTTATAATTGTTGTATTCCCAGAATACAGTGTAGGGGTAGTGCCTGGCACATAGTAGGTGTTCGGTAAATATTGGATAGATTGACAGGTGGGTAGATAGGTAGATAGCTTGTTCTCACATTGATGTTTATACTCTACAAATGCCATTTATTTTTGCAGGTATATCCAAAATAAGAGAAAGGAAACAAGGGTACTTGAGTGTTTTACCTTCATCAATCAAGTCACTAAGGGCTAGAATTTGGTTAACTTTGAATATATATATTTCATTTAAGTTCATCTATATTTGTTGTTTTTCATGCCTTTTTACTTTTATGCTGCTTCTTGCTATTACGTTTTTCTTTGTGTAAATTATCTTTCTTATTTTTTTAAAAGATTTTATTTATTTCTTTGACAGGGAGAGAGAATATGAGCAGGAGGGGAGTAGCAGACAGAGGGAGAGGGAGAAGCAGGCTTCCCACTGAGCAGGGACCCCAATGGGGGGATCATGACTGGAACTGAAGGCAGACGCTTAACCGACTGAGCCACCCAGGCGCCCCATAAATTACCTTTTTAAAGAAAACAGTTTGTGTTGGTTGGGTTAAGGAAAAGAATGAAGGACGGTTGGGTTTTTTTTTTTTTTTTTTTTAATATGTAATTAGACATTAGCACATGGAATAATATGGGCCCTTTAAGCAGAAAGAGAGTAAAATTCCAGGGCACACTACTACCTGGGGTCAGTCTAACATTGGAGATTTGTCCTTCTCCAGTGGAGGATTTTGTGAGTGGTTTGTTTGTTCATAAAAATCAGAGGACTTCACACTACCCCTCTTCCTTGAAACTCTTCTTTCTTCGCCTTTTCCATACTTTGTTCTCCTCACTTTTTTTTTTTGTCTCTGTCCCTGTTCTTTCTTTTCTTTCTTGGATCCTCTGCTCCCCCATCACCTCTGGCCAAGCCACCCCAGACTCCTTCCTGGGGCCCCAGCTGGCCAGCTGGCTGTCATGTCCTGTGTCTCTTACCGCCCCCTCCTCCTCGTCCCCCTCCATCTCGCACCACCTTCCCCAGGACCGGGCACAGTGCGGGGCACTAGAGAGAGCCTTGAGATGGGGGTCAAAAGGCCTGAATTCTTCATTTTTCCTTTCAGACTTCATTTCTCTTTTTTCTTTCTGTTTGTAAGATTCTTTTCTGTTAATGTCACCGGTTTTCAGCAGTTTGATGATAACGTGTCTTTCTGTAGCCTTTGTCACATTCCGTTTGAAGTTTGCGGAGCTTCTTGGATCTGTGGGCATAAAGTTTTCATCAGGTGCGGAAAATGTCCAGCCATTATGTCTTTTTCCTGCCCTCCACCTCCTTCGGGAATGGTAGTTACATATATTAGCTTGATATTGTCCCACGGACAGTTCCTGACTCTCTGTTTCATCACTGTCATTTGTTCCCGCTGTGTTTTATTTTGGGGAGTTTCTGTTGCTGTGTCTTCCATTTCTCCTGTCATGTTCACGTTTTGCTTTATGTTCTTGAACATCAGAACGTATTTATCACGGTGGTTCCAACCTCCTTGTCTACTAATTCTGTCGTCTGTGTCATTTCTGGGACTGTTCTTCTGAACTGTTTTCCTTTTCCTGATGTATTCTCCCACGTCTTTGCATGCCAGGCAGACTTCTGTTGAATGCTGGGCATGCTGATTTATTATTACTATTATTTACAATTCTGGTGCTGGATTGTGTTGAAGCGCTTTAAATATTATTGAGATTTGTTTTAGGACATGTTTTAGTGATAGAATTACACTGATCGTTTCAAGATGTGCCTCCAGGCTTTGAGACATGTCCAGGGCAACCTTTAGTCTAAGGCTAGTTTGCCCCCATTCCCCCTTCTACCTGAGGCACAGTCCTTTCCCAAGGACTCAATCCAATGCCATGTCTATGAGGTGGCTCATCCACTCTAGCTAATGGGAACCATTCCTGGCCCTGTGTGAAGTCTGGGAATTCCACCTGCTTTTTTCAGGTAGTTCTTCGACCGGCATTTGTAATTCCTGCCCCACAGGCACAGATCAGTACTCAGCCAAAGATTTGAGGGGACTGTGCTAAAGACTTCCAGAAAGATCTGGAACTCTCCCTCTCCCTTGGTTTTTCTGTACAGCTCCCTCCCCTCAAGTATTTCACCCCGCAAAGGCCTCCTTCCCTTAACCTTCCAAAGCTCAAGATTCTGTGTCCTCTACTCAGTATGAGTTCCAGATTCCCTATGGGCGCCCGCCCTTCCCTGCATGGTGGCCTGGAATCTCCAGCTGGGGCATTCACCGGGCTCACCTCGTTCACTTTCTCCAGCGTCTGAGAACTAATGCTTCCTGTGTTTCCTCTGGGTTTCTCAGGTTTGAAGCAAGGCTTCAAGCTCTTTTATACCAAAATACTTTAGTATTACTCCTCTACAAAATAAGGCCGCTTTCTTCATTATCACAATGACATTGTCACAGTTATGAGTGTGAGCAGTAAGTTCTTAATATCTTCTGATATCTAGAAATTTGAAATTTCCCACATTTTGCAAAAGTGTTCTTTACAGTAAGTTTAGCCAAACTAGGATTCTATCTATGACTGTAATTTTGACGTGGCTCTTTTAATCTAGAACAGTCCTTTTCTCCCCCTAACATCGATGTGTTGAACAGAGCCAGCCACCTGTGCTCTGCACTGTCCTGTGTTCTGTATTCCTTTCATAGCTTCCTGTTTCCTCTTACTTGATATAGATCTAAAAGTGTGATTAGATTGACGTTAAGTGGTGTCAGTAAGAATATATAATAGATGATAGATTTCATGTCCCATCACATACGCAGACCTTCCTAACAATAGTGATGTGACAGTTGACCCCTGGATGGGAATTGCAACCATCTTGTCCCTCTGCCATCTAATTATAGTTTTCCCCTTGTGTCCGGAAAGTAATCTCTGCAGTGTATTTTTGCCACTACAAAAACGTTCATTTTCCCTATCAACTTTCATCAATTTGTTAAAACGCAATGGATAATCTTTGCCCAAATCAGTTGTTTTATGAAAAATCAAATGATTTTCTAATTCTGTTTTTCCGTACTTCCTAGTCGGCATTCTTCATTAAAGGAGAGCTTTCCCAGGCACCTGGGTGGCTCATTGGGTTAAGGCCTTTGCCTTCGGCTCAGGTCATGATCCCGGGCGGGGGGGGGGGGGGGGGGTCCCTGCTCAGCGGGGAGCCTGCTTCCCCCTCTCTCTCTGCCTGCCTCTCTGCTTACTTGTGATTTCTGACTGTTGGGTAAATAAATAAAATCTTTAAAAAAAAAAAAAAAAAAGAAGAGCTTTCCCTATTTGGTAATCCTGAAATAGTAACGGTTCCTACCAGAAAGAGTAAAAGAGTAATTCTTTCTCTTTATCAATTTTCAAAGAATTTGATTCAATAGTCACCTCAAAGGGTGAGGTGAGTTTTTCTCTGTCTCCCTATATTGATTTTTCTTTTCTTTTTTTTTTTTTTCAATAAAAATCATCAACTACAATAATTGATTCCATTTGATGCTCTAATCATCAGCTTTGGCCAGAGGGAGCTCAGAGACCTGGATTCAAGGTTTTGAAGTATCATAAGCCAACTGTGTACCCTTGACAGGCCCTTTAATATTTGTTCTGGTTTTCCTTTTTAAAGCCAGAGAATTGGACTGTGGATAGTTGCTTTCAACTCTAGGACTGGGATTCTGAGCTCCATCCACCACCTTATCCACTGCCCTGCTTCTGTCCCCACAGGAAGAAGGCCTCAGCCTGCCATCCAGGCCTTCCTCGGGTGGGCGCTCCTGGCCAGTCGGTCCTTTCTCCTCTGGTTCCTCCACAATAATCTCCCCTTCCAGCCTCCCTCGTCTCCTGTTTGCCACACAAGACCAGCTTTTCCCAGGTCTGAAATGCCTTGCTTCTCCCTCCCCATGTATTCTGAACCTCCCCCGTCTTCCAGATCCCAGTTCAGTTCTTCCCACCTTTTCACTGCTATTCCCCTACAGTTTGTTTGCTCTTAACTGGCATCTTTTTCTCTTGGAATATCACTTGTTTCAAGAGCATTGCTTGGCACAAAAGAAGTACTACAACTGCTAATGTTGTTGAACTTCTGTGTATTTTGCTGAATAGCAGTCTTAAGATACTTGGGTGTATGTGTTGGGCTAGAATCTTGTAAGTGTCCGTGTTCACCTTTTCATTGATATATTTCCACTCCCTGGGTTCCCTTACCTATCCAGGGGAACCAATAACCTGGACACACAGTCATATTGATCTGAAGCGTGTCAGGAAACAAGGATCATCCCTGGTATCTCGCAGTCTAACTAAGCACAACTGTTGTATACTTTTTTCCCCTTTTCTGCTACATTGTTTTATTTTGAATATGAAATCACAAGCCCCTAAATAAACCTCATAAAGAGCCAGCTGTGCTGATAAGATATGTTAGGCACAAATTTTATTCAAGCAGAGTGATCCTCTAGCCAAAATGTTAAGAAGATATTAGGAGTAGTTTACGTAACATACATTTCCAAGTTATTGACTGACAGGTAAATTTTATAATCACTTCTGTGAATTCTCAAGAGATACAGTATTGCTGATTGCCCAAAATTTGACCTCGTATTCTTTGTTTAAGCCTATTTATGAGCTATAATTCTCTTCAGCTTGCCAGAATGTGTTTCCCTGTTTGTTATAGAAGTTTGCTTTTTCTCAAGAGTAGAACCTTTTGAAATTACCTTCCTGTAGTTGGAGTAGATCATCTAATAATTAGTGACATCCGACAGGATTAGTCTGTTGCATTTTCGTGCTGGAGAGGGTAAAAGAGGGATATTCCAAATGTGTAGGTACCAAGCACACATTTGTTATGCAAGGACCGCCAACATTTATCTCTGACTTCCGTCATAGCCTTCCCGATCGAGACACACACACACACCCCACGGACACACACACACCCCCTTCATCACAGCACTTCCCTGAATCTCATGCTATTTCACATTCATGCTGCTCTTTCCACCTGAAGTGCCCTTTCCCCATTTTTGTCAATCTATAAGTCATCATCGATCTTTCAGAAATCAAGTCAAAGATAATTTCCTCTTTCCTACCCCTCCCCCACCCCTACCCCAGTGCAGTTAACTTCCCTTCTCTCTGCCTCTGCTGTACCAGGTACAGATGCCCAGGATAGCACCTATGAGCCTTTATGGTCTTTATTTGTGAACTCACTGGTCTCCTCCTACTAATATCTAAAAACCACTGGAAGGTGGAAACCTTGTCTGATCTGGCTTTTTATCTCCTGAAGTTATCTCTTTTTGTCTCCTCCTCATATTTGGGTCAGAGAAGATCTTTACATGAGAAATGTGTATCTCTTTAATAATTAAGTTTCCTGCCCTATCCGCAGACAGTTTCTCATCCTTCCCAAAGTTGGCATCCAGTGGTCTATAATAGTGTCGCCAGCAATATTGCTACATCTTCACAGTTTAAACATAGCCCGTGAGGGAAAACCACTGTCCTGGAATACTTACACACGTACAGATGGTGCTGTCAGCCAAGCGGTTGAAGGGTACCTATTCTTCTGTGTAATAGTTGGACAGAATTGTGCCTGACTGACATCTAACATGCCTGTACGTCACCACCAACCAGATGTCCCTCCCAAGTCGGGCTCTCCCCCGCCCCTAGCAAAAGTATATTCATCTACGTTCTCCAGACAAGTAGAACCAAAGGGGTAGGAGAGAGATATTCTAGGTATTTTTAACAGGAGTGCCTAATGTAGGTTGGGAAGAGCTTTTCTACAGAACGGAGGTTTTAGCTGGGATCTGAAAAATAAGAGTACCCTAAGAAAGGAAGAAGGGGACAGAACTTCGTAGGCAAGTGCAGGGCCTGAAATGGGAGCGAAAAACTGAAGAAGCCCCAGGTAGGAGGATCCCAGAGAGGCAAGAGGAGGTGGTAGCCGGTAAGGCTGGAGGAGGAGACAGAAGCCCAGTCATGACGGGCCTTGCTGGTCTGAAGAATGAGGACCCTCGTGCACTCAAGAGCTTTAAGTTGGTGAGAGACATAATCAGACATCACTTTTAAACTTAGAAACTATAAACCATACAAACCTTAAGTGGGAAAAATTTGTACGTATGTGTTTACTCGTGAAACAGCTGCTCAGTCAAGATGTTTCCAGTACCTGGAAGGTTCTCGCCTTCTCCGTCAGGACCTGTGTCCTCCAAGGGTGGCCACTGTTCTGACTTCTGCCACCAGAGATGACTTCTGCTTGTTATCGAACTACAATAAGAGCCGTCATGCAGTTGTCTCGCTTCGTGACTTAATGCTTTGCTCAGCACACGGTCAGCGAGATCCACCCGCGTCGTCACATGCTGTGGTGGCTTGCCCTTTTTCATTGCTCTGTAATATTCCACTGTGTGACTACACCACATGGTCTCGGCCCCTTCAGCTACTGATGCACGCGACAGTCGCCTCTTTTTTTGCAACTGCTGTCACTCCCGGTATTCATGTCTTTTGATGGACTTAAGCTCTCATTTCCGTGGGAGACGGAAGTCTTTAACAGATCGCTCTGCTTGTGAGGTGGAGGATGATGGGGAAGAGAGTAGAAGGGCATTTGCTCAGGTGCCAGCTCCCTGGATGCACAGACTTTTACCAGACAGCTTATTAAAGGAGCAGACCCGTTGAGAACGTTTTAAACCTCACACAGATCAAAGTACGGATTAAGAAATGGAAAGCAAAAATAAATAAATAAATTAAAATAAATTAAAAAAAAAAAAAGAAATGGAAAGCAGACTTCCTTTTGGCTTGCAACACTATTGCCATCACTGTAGCTGTTATTGTCCCAGCAAGCGATCACGTGGCCCTGATAATAGTTAGAAGGACGGCGTGCTGTGACACGCCTTACTGATTGGTAGTTGAATTTATGTCCCAATAAACAGAAACATTATTGTCTTCATCTAACATTTGTGAAATCCCCTCCCTCCATAATGGCTGGTGCGTGTGTGGGAGGGTGATAGTGTGGTGGTGTGTCTGAATTTACTGTTTCCTCTCAAATGCTTCCTAAAAAGTGGTTTTCAAGAACCTTGGGTATCTCTGAACCATTCCTGTTCCAGGGACTAAAACGGCCCACTTACAGAGACTACATTCTCCAAACTCAAGGTTTTTTGGTTTGGTGGTTGTTTTTTGTTTTTTGTTTGTTTTTTTTTTTTGAGATTTTATTTATTTGACAGAGAGAGACACAGCAGGAGAGGGAACACAAGCAGGGGGAGGGGGAGAGGGAGAAGGAGGCTCCCCGCCAAGCAAGGAGCTTGACACGGGGCTCGATCCCAGGACCCTGGGACCATGACCTGGGCCGAAGGCAGACGCTTAACCAACTGAGCCACCCAGGCACCCCCAAACTCAAGGTTTTTGGTTTTGTTTTTCCTGACTTGTGAGTTTATTTATATTTCTTTAAACTTTAAAATTGGCACAGTTTGTTGTATGTATAATGGGTTGCCATTACAGAAAATGTTAGGTGAAATTCAGAATATTTTTTTTTGTAGAGAAATATAAAATTTGTACTCACAGTAAATATTCAGCCGATAGAACTGTGGGAATTAAGATACAGTAATATAGTAATAAAGAGGCCGTGGGTCTGATTTCACGGCACACATCCGGCTGTTAGCTCACTATTTTGCATCGTAATTCTGCTCTAAATCTGTCTTTTCACCATCCTGAATGTGCTATGCATTTTCATTAATTGACACTTCTTGAACACCTGCAATATGCCAGATTCTTTGCTCCTAGGTCATAGAGATATGGAGGTGTAGTAAGGGAATCGATGGTCTAGCAGAAGAGACAGTCAAGTGAACCAATGGGTGCCATACCCCATTGAGGGCTTGGACTAAATTGTGCCTAGGGTGTTCTGGTAGCACTGACGAGGGGCATTTGAATCAGAGCAGGTAGCCTTTGAGCTGACTTTCAAGAATGGCAGACATGTGCTAGGAAGGGCATTCCAGCCCCAGAGATTAGGAAACTCAAAGATACGGGGGCCAGAAGTAGCTTGATGCAGTCAAGGAATAAATAATAGCTTCTTATGGTTGACGCACAGAGTTAGCATGCTTGGAGAAGCCGTAGAGAAGGTTAGAGAGGTAGGCAGGGGCCAGAACTTAAAAGGCTGGGCATATAGGAAAGGTTTGGACTGAGGTGGAGGCTCAGATTCTCACCAGGTTCCTAGCTGGACTCCCTATGAGTCTTCAAGCATGTCGCTGGGCGTAGGGTCCTCATCAGTATGACCAGAGAACTGGGGAGTCATTCCCAAACCATGTTCTGGAAGTACCATTCCAGATGTGAAAAGATCTATGCTGTGCTGTGAAAAATGTTTTCTTAAATAATTAAGGGACGATTGAATACCACATTTGCCTCTTTCAGATTCACAGTGACACTAGCATGGTAAAAGTTTCCGAAGTCATCCAGTGAAGAAACCACTTCAATTTTCCTTAACTCAGCATTTTCCAAATTACTTGAACTTAGAGTCCATTTTCTCTAATGTTACTATTAGTATCCTGCTGCAGAGCCCCATTTGGCAAACAATGGACAAGGTCTTAAAGGTCCAATCATCTTCATTCATTTGTTAAATTTTTTTTAAAGCACAGAACCAAAAAGCTGGTCCTTATATACCCTCTTCCTATTTTAGTCCGCTGGTGCATCTCTATAAGAAACTTTAGCTATTTTTCATAGCAATGGCTTTTTTATTGCATCCGCTATCTTGGGATTTTTTTTTTCCTTTTCTCATTTTTCATGTCATGCCCAGACTTTATTACCTGGTAATAAGTTGCAAGAAATGAGAATTAAGTTGCTTCTAAACAAATATCAATCACTTGTGATATGTTTAGTAGAAATTGTAATGAATATAATCAGGGTTTTACTTATTATAAAATCATTATATTCACCATTGGCAAATACCAAAATTAATAACAAGTTAATACATCATTTGAGGTGCCAGAGAGATCAAATAAATAAAAACAGAATTGACCTTGTTAGAAATTTGATATTTTCAACACTTAACTGTCAGAGCCACTGATTTGGAAATTGTAATAAATTCTTGGAAAATGGGAACTTTTCCACCCCACCCTGTAAAAATACCCATCATTTGGCAAACTACACTGTCATTTTCCTTGAAGAGAATATAGTGATTGATTACCCAGAGTGCTACCATGACAAGGTAAGCCAACCAAATAGCTGGAAAATTGTGTGTAATCATATAGCATCTCATAGGCTTTTTGTCGATCACGATCATTAGAATTAAACTACGACCTTCTAATCATTCCCTGTAGGTACTGCCTATTTACCCCAAACCCTTATCTCAGGGGGATGTTCCCGGGTACTTGCATTTTCCCCTCTGACGCGGTCACAGGAATAAACACAGACCACCCTGAACCCACCCAGCGAGACTGTGGAGTGCAGAAATGCCGGTGTCTAGCATCCCTGACGTATGTGACATTCAGAGAGGCTCATTTTTGTGTGCTAACATTATTAGTACTGTTCCCTTATTAGTTGCATTGTCCTGAAGGTCCTGAGAAGTCGTCAACCAGTGGGGGAGGGGAAGGATGGGAGATGGACAAAAGGGAATGAAGAACGCCTGTCTTGCTTTCGAGAAGTTGACCATCGAATCAGGGAGACCAAACACACCTGAGATGATCTGAGAACAATTAGGTAACTTCCTCTCTGTGTAAAAGCACCACCCTGCCAACTGGATCCCGGAGTGATGAAGGCCAGTCTAGGAGCCACCAAAGCATCCTTGGTTATTAAAAGACTAAATTGAGTCTTAAGAAAGGAGCGGTTACCCAAACCGACCCGGAGTTAATTATCAATAACTTAATTGGAAATAGAACCAGGACCTTTCTCTCAATAAACCCGAACAATTTCCCCGTGCTCCTTCCTCTTCCCTGCGGTGTTTTAGACTTTAAGGGGGCTTTGTTAGGATGGCTGACTCCACTCTGCTTTATTAATTGCTTCCACGTGTTGTAGGATATCCTGTGTTCTGAATCGGGATGAGGATTTTAGATGCTTCTGAGCAGCATGGGGACATGTAGCGAAGCCAAATCAATTCCTGTCACTCACACACAAACACAGAGGCGCGGGATCACGGATCAGGGCGAAGCTGCACTGCTTTATTCTTAAAATCAATACAGAAAAGGAAGTTGAACTTGTGGGGATTCTTTGGAGACCATAATTTGGTTTCCTGTGAGGTTTAGCCTTACAGAATACAACCGTTCCTTCCTTTTCACCTTCTGATTATTTTACTTCGGGAGGGGGGAGGTCGTGGGGGGGCAGGACAGAAGATAAGAAGCCTCTGCAGCCACATAATCTTGAATAAGCACACAGGGGGAACTCATAACTCAAGCTGATCCTCCCCATTGTGTTGAGAAAAGCTGTCCAGTTGTAGCCATTCTTTGTATTTTCAGAAGAAAAAAAAAAAATGAACCAAGACCCTGTACTCCATAGTCTACATTTAAGCAGAATAAAATGCCTTTGATTTTTGTCAGCATAGAAAAAAAAATTTTTTTAATGTTTACTTTTATGGCAGTGTCTACCGTAGCTTCTGTAATTCTGTGTAAATAAACACATCTTCAACAAACCAATTGTTGATCAAAGGCTTCCAGGGTGGAAGGAATGTGATTAATGCTAGGCATGTGATTAATATTTACTCCACGGTAATTCTGCTCCTTCTGAAAGAGGCAGGTATTAATGGTTTCAACAACACGGTCTTGTCTTCATCCAAGATTTCGAGTTGATTGAATATGCCTCTTTACAGATAGAACGCCGACCGCCGCACAGTGCTATCAGTCTCTAGCTGCAAGATGGGCTTATTATTATTGTTTCCCTGGGATATTTCTCTAATTCCATTCTTAAAATATGTCCGAGTCCCTTTGGACACTGCTTTTGCAGCGGTGGAAACGGTAGGAAATGCTCTGATCTAACGAGGAAGTGGTGGGGCTACAAGCAGGGAGACTCCGGGCTAGCTCTGAGGCAGAGGGGTGTAGTTAAAAGGGCGCGGCTTGCAGCCCTTGGCTCTGCTGACTTCCTTCTCTAAGCCTGTTCCTTCATCTTTTATATCTTTTATTCTTTTTATTTTTCAGTGTTCCAAGATTTATTGTTTGCATATAACACCCAGTGCTCCATGCAATACGTGCCCTCCTTAATACCCATCCCTGGGAGGCACCTGGGTGGCTCAGTGGGTTAAGCCGCTGCCTTCGGCTCGGGTCATGATCCCAGAGTCCTGGGATCGAGTCCCACATTGGGCTCTCTGCTCAGCAGGGAGAATGCTTCTCCCCCCCTCTCTCTGCCTACTTGTGATCTTTGTCTGTCAAATAAATAAATAAAATCTTTAAAAAAAAATTCCCATCACTGGGCTCTCCCATCCCCCTACTTCCCCTCCCCACTAAAACCCTCAGTTTGTTTCTCAAAATCCACAGTCTCTCATGGTACATCTACCCCTCTGATTTCCCCCAACTCACTTTTCCTTTCCTTCTCCTAATGTTCTCCATGTTATTCCTTTTGTTCCTCCAGATCCTGGAGGGCATTTTTCTCTGAGTTGCCTTTCGTAGGTCCCTAATCTCAAAATACAGCTTTGGATGCAATAACTCAGTCTCCAGCCAAACATGCATTTTCTTTCTTAAAAGCCATAGCCATGTCTCGTGGATGCCAAGAATCTCATGAAACCATTTTGTAAACCCCTGCCCTGCGTCTTTCCACAGAAAGTGCTTTCTCAGGCCTTTGGAAGACCAGCATCATGCAAGTTAATTATTTGGTTGTTTTTAATTGCTATTTGTCAGTGTCACCTCCCCCAGGAAAGCTCGTGTCTTAGATGATGGCATCCTTGCCGTTGGCCTTCCTTGTCCTACATGTGACTTGAATTTAAAAAGAGAGAGAGAGAGAAAGCAACTCATGAATTTCTGTGTCCTCTCACAGAGCACGATCATTGTGGAGAAGACCGTGCAGGACCTCATGAACCTGATGCACGACCTAAGCGCGTACTCGGATCAGTTCCTCAACATGGTGTGTGTGAAACTCCAGGAGTACAAGGACACCTGCACCGCGGCCTGCAGGTAGACCTTCGGTGGCGACCCTGACCAGTGTCCTGCTTGGGGATACTGTTTCTCCACCATTCTAGAGAAGGACCAATTTTGCACTTGGCCATGGCATTGACAAGAGCACGTGCCTCCTAGATGCATGTGTGGTCACGCCAACGGAGGGAGTGGGAGGGACCAAGGGACAGAGCCACTTAGGACTACTGCTGAATGGCAGAGACAAGGTGTCAGCCTGGACTTCCATGAAAACCTGGAATCGTTAAGATTTGTCTTTGGGGAGATGCCAGATCGTGGTCAGTCCATCTCGTGATCCTGAAAGATCTTTAAAGGAAAGCAATTTGAAATTCTTGGGATCCCTTAATAATCTGTAATATAGTTTCTTTTTAGTTCTTTAAATGTGCTTCTCCAGATGCTTGATCTGTAGCCTTCCAACCACGATGACAGGACGGTTAGGCCTGTTTCCAGCATCCACAGAACTGAAACACCATTGTTATGAACTGGAAAACCTTTAGTTTTCCCTCTGATTTCTTTTCTCTGGGCTCAGAAATCTCACTGAGCTATGGAACAGATCCTAGCACTTCTGGTAAGAAGCTAATAATAGGAGCAAATGATGGTCTAGTTAACAAGACCTGAAACAATTAGGGAAGAAAAGAGTATATGATAAAACACTAAGATTTATGTGATCTGTAATTAAGGAGATATAGGAAAGTACAGTAATCAGGAGCTACTTGCACAATATGGGACAAAAGAACAGAAGGAAGGAAAGATGAGAGAGAAAAAGAAGGGGAGACGAGTCAGAAAAGATTTCACAGGTGAGATGTGTGGATGTGTGCTGGCTTTAGAAAGACAGATGGGATGAGGGAGGCGGACAGAATAAAGGACATTTCAGGGACACAGGGGACGTATCAGCATCGTTGCCTGTTAGTTCAGCAAAATCATTACTTTCCTTGTGTAGGACCCATTGCTGGACACGGTGCTTCTTAGTACATTCTGACATCACCTTTGCCAGAGATTTATTGAGCATTTACGAGGTCTGAGACAATGTGAGTATGTGAGGATAAAGTAATCCGTCAGTCAGAGATTATAACTCGAATGAGTTTGCCTTCTTGGTAGAGAACAGAAAAGGAAATCAGAGACCAAGACATTCTCTTGGTAGAGAACAGAAAAGGAAATCAGAGACCAAGACATTCTCTTGGTAGAGGACAGAAAAGGAAATCAGAGACCACTGTCCACGGTGTTAATTTGTGGTAGAGAATATAAGATAGTTAGACATGCTCAAGGAGGAAGAAACAAGCGATATGAGGACAGGAGACCCTCCATGACAGGTAGGAAGTAGGCCTTGTGGAGAATGAGGAGGGCTTAGATAGGATTTGGGCTAAAGAGCTGAAGGAAGGAACCAGAGCAATGTCAAGGAGGTGGGAAGAGTAGGGAAAGAAAGAACAAATGACGAATATTTGGGTTTGGGAAAGGAAGGCTGAGCCAACATGGAGGCTCTTGAATACAGGCGCAGGGAACTTGGCCTTGTACAATTAGGTAGTGGGGAACCACTGATTAAGAATAAATGGGAGTACCAGGCACAGACCTGTGCGTCAGGGAGACTTTTCTGAGCTTTGTGTGTGATGGACAGGAAAGGCAAGAGTGTGGAGGAGGAGGGAGAGAAAGAGAGGCAACGTGTTTCTGAATTGGAAAGAAGCAAAAGAGATACTCTCAAAAGAGAGTGGGGAAGAGACACGAGGAGGCAAATTTGTAGCCACTGGTTGGCTGTAGGGGGTAAGGAAATATCTGAAGAAATAGTAATTGAAATTAGCTTTATCTTTTCTGTGCTGTATTTGTAGAGAATTTTTTTAAACTTGAATTCAAGATCTCATATTTACCCATTAAATTTAATGTTATTTTTAGCTCATTGTTTCAGTCTTCTGAGGTATTTTTGAGTCCTCATTCTGTCATCAGAAAATCTTAGCTCTTCCCCAAATTCCTTGTCATTCTTGATTTTATAAGCAATCTTTTAGTTTCTTTATGTATGTAATTTGAAAAAAAAAATGTTCACCAGGACAAGGCTAAGTTGAGAATTTGGGGGCATACCTCTCGAGACTTCTTTGAGATTCTCATTCCTACTTTACCCAGTATTTCAGAAATTCCTGGGGTTTTCTAAATGTGAAATCAGTCTATACCCCAAGAGCAGGCTCTGGAACCTACATCTGAATGCTGACTTTGCCACTTACTAGTTCCTGTGACCTTGAACAACTAGTTACTCAGCCTCCCTGTGCCTTAATTTTCTTATCTGCAAGAAGGAATAATAATAGATCTCCCCTCATAGGGTTGTTTTGAAAATGTTAGTCTTCTAGAGCTGTTTTTAGCAAAATAGTAAGTTTTCCCCAAGATGATTAGCTGTGATTCTGATGACAAAGATGACCCTTACCACCATTCATGATAGCACTTCCTGTATTTTATCATCTGCCCCCATAAGAGACTTGTTAGTTTTCTTGCTGGTGTCCTTCCAGTCCTAACCTTTATAATGAAGCTCCCGCTCCCTCGGATCTCCCCAGAGTGGGCACATACAGGTGTGCAAAAGACGGTACGAGGTATCCTTCTACTTTCAGGACCACTGCCCCTGCTGTGCAGAACCTTTGTTAAGAGCTCTCGCTCATCTTTGACAGCTTACAAATTACCCTTCGAAACCAGGACTCTTGACCTTGAGCCAGACTTGCCATTTCCTATGTCAAATCAATGAGTTAGGGTAGGAACAAAGGCATGTGACTTGTGCGTTGGGAGGTCTTCCTGGCTCTGAGTGAGGACCACTTCCTAATTGTTCACAAACCATCTTGAATAATCTGTTCTAGAATTTTGCCTCTAACTCCAAACTCACCTGATTTCTGTCATATACTTTCTTTTCTTTTATGAACATCTTTGCTCTTGGGCATTTTTCACTGTTTGCCAGGGTACCTCTAAGATGATTGGGAATGGGACTGTGATTCTCTGCTCTGAGTTATTTCTGGTGCCCCGAGGTCCTTGCCTAAATGTATTAAGCCTGTCGGGATATTCTTTAATTCCAGTAATTGTTGACAGTTTGTTATCCCGTCCTTAAAGCAACATACTGGTTTCTAGGATTTCATTCATTCAGCAGATGTTTCTTAAGTACTTGTAGAGTTTGTAGAGACAGTGATGAACCAAAAGACAAGATGCTGCTTTCATGAAGTTGACATTCTGCTGGAGATGGAAGAGAGAAGACAGACAATAAATAGAATGAGAGAAACAAAGAATTTTAAGATAATAAGTACTATGGGGAGCGGTGGGGAGAATGCAATAGGGCAGATAGACTCTGGAGTGTAGGAGAAGGAGCCCGCCATTGTACATAAGGTGGTCCAGAGGGCCACTCAAGCTGAGGTTTGAGAAGAGGCTCAAAGGAATTTGGGGAGTTAGCTGAAGTATCTGGAAAGAATACCCTGAAGAAGGCAAAGGCCCTAAGGCAGGGCTCTGCATGTGACTTTCCAGGAGTCACCGCTGGGAGGCCAGTGTGGTTGGCGTAAAGTGAGCAAAGAGGGTATGAAGTGGACGTCCCAAAGAGCACAGAAGGCCAGACCATGCAGGGCCTTGTAGGTCACAGTAGGGATACTGACTTCTACTCTGAGTGAAACGGGGAGCCCCCTAGGAGGGCAGCATGATCACCATGACCTACACTGTACCAAGCGTAAGCTGTGTGGGGACAAGGATGGAAGCAGGGAGCGCGGTTAAGGGCTATCGTGGCAATCCGGGTAAGAGATGAAGACCGCTCATACTGACGGTAGCAGCAGGGATGGTGAGGACTGGTTGAATTCTGAATCTGTTTGGAATTCACTGCCGTAGTTAGAAGGTGTGAGAGGAAGAAAGGCGTTGAAGATGACTCCTAGGATTTTTTTATTTGAGTGATGGAAAGATGGAGTTGCCAGCTATGGAGATGGAAGACACCACAGGACCAGCAAGCGAGGACTTACAATTGGTGGGGGGGGTGTCTCTGGGGCATCCACACAGAGATAGGAAGCAGGCATCCAAAGGAGAGGGGTCTGGCCATCGACATATAAATAGTATGTGTAAATGGTATTTAAAACCGTGGACGAGATGAAACCTCAGGGGAGTGAATGTAAGCATGACAGAGAGGAGGACTGTGGACTTGAAGAAGTTTGCCAGAAGAGAAGAAACCAGCAAAGGCAACTGAGAAGAGGCAGTCAGTGACATAGGAGGCAAATTCAGAGCGGGGTGTCCCGGAAACCAAGGAGCAGAGTGGAGGGAGGAAGCTTCGGGTCAGCATTCGAGCTGACGGAGTGACAGATCTGACCTCACAGAGGTCGTCAGTGGTCGTCACAAGGGGTTTCTGTGGACCTGTGGGTGGGAAACCCAGAGGGGCCTGCGCTGAAGAAGGAAGTGGAGAGTGGGGGACGTGGAAGTACAGGGGGACCCCTCCAGTGAGTTTTGCCACCACGAGGGCCAGAGAAAGGAGGTGGTAGCTGGAGAGTTGAGGTCGTAGGAAGCGTGTTTTGTCATTTTATATGTTATTTTAATGAGAAGAAATCAGGGCGTGTTTGGATTTGAAGAGTATTACTTGAGACAGGGGGAAGTTTGCTGAGGTAGGACAGAAAGGGGCGAACGGCTGGTCCGCAGGAGCCGGATGTACCGCCCAGGCGGAGGGACTGACCCAGGCGGGAACATGGATGGTTTTGTGTGCTGTGGTCTGTCCTTCCAGGGATTAAATTCTTTCTCTGCCATCTACGTTTCACCATTTTGTCCAAACAGCACAACTCTGTCTCCATTGTATGTATTACTTCTTCTCGGAGCACAGCTCTTGCTTTCGGTCGGGTTCCTGATGTATTGTGGTCATATAGAGCCTCTTGGTTCCTTCCCCCAGCAATCCATACCACTGTGGTGTCCCTCCTGGCCAAACTGTCTGGAATGGTGTCCACTTACTGGTGCCCATTATCCGATCATTTCATGCACAAGGTAGTATCTGTAGCGATCTACCACAGTCGCTGAATTACAGGCCTGGGATGAATTATCTCAAGGATGGGAAAAGTAATTCCGTGATGCTTTGAGGGGGAAAAAATAGAAAATCGTTTATATGGCTGTTATAAAGCAACACACACGCGCGCGCACGCGCACACACACACACACACACACACACACACACACCCACCCATATATAACCCCATGGTGCCTGTTGCCCATTACTTAATAAGGTTTTTCAAGCTAGAGGGAAAGTGTTTTCTTACTGTCTGACTCTGAAGATGCAAAGTGTCCTTACTTCCTCTCTTCCCATTTACTGCCCTCCCCCAGATTGGCACCTGCTGTGGAGTAATTAGGGCAGTCCTAATTTGGACAGCCAAATCCTGATTACAGTGAGAGGAAAAACAGGAAATGTTCTAGTTTTGCTGCCAGCAAATGACTGACTTAAATAGAAAGCCATATACAATTCAAATGATCCAAAATGATATAACATTGGGGAAGGAAGAAGGGAGCGGGGAAACATTGCGAATCTGATTCTTTCTCAGCAGATATCTTTTGCAGAAATGATCAAATCCACAAGCTCACAATGCCCTCTGCTGAGAGCTGACTTGTTTTCTAAGTTTACCCCAAGAACCAGAGCATTCACTGGGAGTTGAGAGATCTGAGGGAAGGTCAGGAACATCTCACCTTTCCGGGAACACCTCACTCTGGAGAGAAAGACCGAAGTGTCTAATGATGTCATGTTACATGCTTTGGATAAAGAGAGATTTCCGAAAAGGGTAATGAGGACTAGAAGTCTTTTCCTTAATTAGTCCCACCCCTTGGGGCTTAGAGGAAAACTCAGCTGTGGGTTCTCCAATGAGCTGCATTAGCAATCAGCCTGTTGGTCCATTAGCCTGCTGCTTCCGAGCTGAGTGCTTCTCTGCCTCTGCTTGTCCTCTTTGTCCTGGGGTCCTGCCAGCAGCTTAGGTGTCCCAAAATAGTCATTAAAAGACTGGAAATCACAGTTTTTTAAAGTTTCTGCCTCTTCCAATTCAGCATCAGTTTGTTTATTTTATTTTATTTTATTTTATTTTTTGGTCTCTCTGCCTTGGTTGGGCTTGGTAGAAAATACAAAACATCTTCTAATCTTTGTGGCTCCGCTGATAGAAAGCACCAGTATGTTTTGATTAGGAGAAGGTATAACCATCCTCAGGGTTCACAGAAGACCGAGAACTCATGCCAGAGCATGAAGAAAGGGTGACATTGGGGTAAACTTGAAATTGCTGACGGCAGAAACCAGGTCTGGCTCCAGGCTAGGCAACTCCCTGACCCTCGGGGTGTTTTGTTGGGGAGGTTGAGAAATTAAAATGACTAGGTAGACGGTGTGGCTGGGTAGAAATGGGCAGAATAGGGAATGCTGACGACTTCCCACATGAAGCAAGGGAATACTATCCTGGCAAGGAGGTTTTGGTAAGGAGGATGATCTGCCTTCTCCATGATCGAAGCGGTGTTCTAAGATCTCAGTGGCCACACTGTGTGACAAAGAAATGAGAGACCAGGACCTGTGATGGGTCTTGAAGCCCCAGGGTTTCCAGAGTAGCCAGAGGCCAGCGTCCTGCAGGAATGAGAGAGTGGTTGAGCTTGCCTTGCCAACTTCATAACCCAGCTAAGGTCACAGGGGTTGGGAGTGGGAGTTGCACGCGCCAGAAGCTAAGTCTGTCTGGCTCTAAGCCCAAAGAATCAAAGAGACAGTGGAATCAAAGAGAAAAAGCTGGAAAACCTAAGCTAAACTTTTTTTTTTTTTTTTTTTAAGATTTATTTGTCTGAAAGAGAGAGTGAGTGAATGCAAGTGTGGGGAAGGGCAGAGGGAGAGGGGGAGAGAGAATCTTGAGCAAATTGCCTGTTCAGCCTGGAGTCCAACGCAGGGCTCAGTCCCAGGACCCTGAGATCATAACCTGAGCCAAATCAAGAGTCTAAACTAACTTTGAACCTCAGAAGAGCCAAGGAGGGGTGCACAGTGGTGCCGTTGGTTGAGCATCTGACTTTTGGTTTCAGCTCAGGTCATGATCTCGGGATCATGAAACCAAGTTGTCCCTTCCACACACACACCCTCCACCCCAAATCAGGCTTTGCGGTCAGTGTGGCGTCTGCCCAAGAGTCTCTCTCCCTCTGCCCCTCCCCCTACTCATGTGTGCATGGTCTCTCTCTCTCTCTCTCTCAAATGAATAAATAAATAAAATCTAAAAAAAGGGAAAAAAAGAATCAGAAAAAGAGCCAAGGGAACTCTCTGTAAGCTCCACACAGGCTTGTCTTCTGGTTGCCTCTTGAAACTATGTTCTGTCCCTTACCCGCTTGGCTTATGTGGCACTGATGTATTCATTTGTATGAAATACTGAGGAAATACAAAGGAACACTCATAAAATATGTACACTGTCTGGTTCATAGGAAGCGCTCTGCAAACGAGAGCTGACATTCGCTCCTCTAATTTATTATGCATTACCCTATCCCGGCATCCCATTGTATTACAACTTACAAATTTTTTCGATGCACGATCTGATCAGTTATTGGTTTACGTGTCTTTTTCAAAAACATTGTTTTTCAACTGTGGATTCACATCGACTTATCTGGGGAGATATCAAAGCACCCATACAGGATTTCCCACACTGGGCCCACTGAGCCTTGGGCCTGGGGAAAGAGTCGTTTAAAATCTCCCAGAAGTGGTTCTCATGGTGTTAACTTCACCCATGATCTAAACTTTGGAAATCTAGGAGGAAATTCTTATGTCTTTTCCCACATAGTCATCTCTAACTTTTAGCCTGATGCCGGTCTGGATGCCTCTCCCCCATCTTTCCTGATGAAATGAGGAGCTTCCCTCTGCCTTTCGGATGCACGTCGGCTGACACAGATGCTGCCCACGCAGCCACGTGTCCCACGGACTCCACAGCAAGCAGCCAGTCATAATTTCTCCCCCACAAGTCAGCCGACAGCGACATCAGACAGGAGCCTCTTGCAGTAACTTTGTCGCAAAGTAATAACGACCTGCACTGGAATGGGGTCACACTCAGGAAAGCCCGCTCCGCCACTGTGCAGGGGACTGTCAGTCACTCACCCGTCTCTTCAGCTGCAACCGTCCAGAAGACGGGACTCCCCCGACCTCACCTATAAGAAAATGGAGGTACAGAAAGGTCCAGAACCCAGCGAAGGTCACCGCATGAGGGTGGCTTTATGTCAGGCTCTAAAGCCCAGAGAAGAGCTAGTGGAATTGAAGAGGCAACAGGGGACCTGAGAAATGTTGCCAATGATTCAGAGAGGCGTTCTAGCAGGAGTGCAGACTCAGGAGCAGTTGGTACAGACCCGGTCCCAGCTCGGCCCTCCTCAGCTGCTGGATCCTGAGCAGGCCTTGGGATCGCGTCCATCAAATGCGAATGATCACCCCACCTACCGCACAGGATTGTTAGTGGGATTGTAAGAGTTAATAATACAGGTGAAGTGTTGAGAGCAATGCCTAGGAAATGCCAACTGTCAGCTGATAGTTATTGCTGCTGGAATTTATTATTTATTTTTATATCAATTCATTGGTAATATTGCTGTTCACTAATAAGATGGCCAAAGAAAGATTTTTATTTTATTTATTTTTAGTTTTTTATTTTAATTTTTTATTTTTTATTAACATATAATGTATTATTAGCCCCAGGGGTACAGATCTGTGAATCGCCAGGTTTACACTTGACAGCACTCACCATAGCACCTACCCAATGTCCATAACCCAACCAACCTCTCCCTATGCCCCTCCCCTCTGCAACCCTCAGTTTGTTTTGTGAAATTAAGAGTCTCTTATGGTTTGTCTCCCTCCTGATCCCATCTTGTTTCATTTTTTCCATCCCTACCCCTCCAGTCCCCCCAACTTTGCCTCTCAAATTCCTCATATCAGGGAGATCATATGCTAATTGTCTTTCTCTGATTGACTTATTTCGCTCAGCATAATACCCTCTAGTTCCATCCATGTCATCACAAATGGCAAGATTTCATTTCTTTTGATGGCTGCATAGTATTCCATTATATATATATATATATATATATATATATATATATATATATATACCACATCTTCTTTATCCATTCACCTGTTGATGGACATCTAGGTTCTTTCCATAGTTGGGCTGTTATGGACATTGCTGCTATAAATATTTGGGTGCACGTGCCCCTTCAGATCACTACATTTGTATCCTTAGGGTAAATACCCAGTAGTGTGATTGCTGGGTCATAGGGTAGCTCTATTATAAACTTTTTGAGGAACCTCCATGCTGTTTTCCAGAGTGGCTGCACTAGCTTGCATTCCCACCAACAGTGTAGGAGGGTTTCCCCTAAGAAAGATATTTTTATAACCTCTGTTATTTCCGTGGTGCTTCATGTGTCTCTGCTGTCATTCATTCATGCATTACTTTATTTATTCCAGTAATTTTGAAGCATTTCTGGGGCCAGCATTGTTCTAGATCTAAGAGTATAGAAGCGAATCCACCAGGCATGGTCCTGCCTTCATGGACTTCACATCCTAATGAAGGACACAGAATAAATCAAGTAACAAACAATAAATTTCTCAGAAATAAGGGTGATGTGGTTTTAAAAAAAAAAAAAAAAGGTTCAAGGTGAGGGACAGCATCAGGAAAGACCTCAGAGAGGACCTGATATTCAAGCTAAATTCTGAAGGTTGAGAAGGAACCACGTGGCGATATGGGAAAGAACATTTCAGGCAGAGGAGGGAGAGGTGTGAAGATGGCAAGAGGCTCAAAGCTTACGTGCATTAAGCTTCGTGTAACTGGAACAGAGGGAGAGAGAAGAGAGAAGTGAATACTGAGGAAGGATGGACAGGCGCAAGGGGCACATCATTCAGGTTATTTCTGGCTACGCGTTAGAATCATGCAAGAGCTTAAAGCTATCCGTGCTAAGCCCCACTTCAGAATGTGTAACTGATACACATTTAAAACACTTCCCAGGTGTTTTACTGCATCCCAGAATTAAGGACCATTGCAAAGGATCTCAAGACCAGGGAATTTGAGTTTTATTCTAAATCCAATAAGAAAGCATGCATTTAGGGGCTCCTGTGGGTTAAGCTGCTGCCTTCGGCTCAGATCATGATCTCAGGGTCCTGAGATGGAGCCCCGCATCCGGCTCTTTGCTCAGTGGGGAGCCTGCTTCTCTCTCTCTCTCTCTCTCTCTCTCTCTCTGCCTGCCTCCCTGCCTACTTGTGATCTTTCTCTGTCAAATAAATAAATAAAATCTTTAAAAAAAAAAAAAAAAGACAGAGAGCATGCATTTAGAGTTGAGACAGGCAGTTATCTGGTCTGATGTCTTTCCATCAAGGTCTTCAGTGTGCTTATAACAAAAATCTGAACATTGACAGTTAAGACAAATTTTATATTAATTTATGGTCCTCTGTTCCAATATAATTCTTTTCTTCTTGTTTTTTAAAAAATATCAGCTATGACCCTTCTTCCGAGAACTTGTCTATGTAAAGGTTGTTATTAAATTATGCCCCAAGAGTTACCTTCTGCAGACTCTCAAATTTCAAATCCTTTTCCACTGGGGGTGCCTGGGTGGCTCAGTCAGTTAAGCGTCTGCCTTTGGCTCAGGTCGTGATCCCAGAGTCTTGGGATTGAGCCCCTTGTCAGGCTCTCTGCTCAGCAGAGAACCTGTTTCTCCCTCTCCCTCTGCCTGATGCTGGGCCTACTTGTACTCTCTCTCTCTATCTCTTCGTCAAATAAATAATTTTTTTTAAAAAATCCTTTTCCACAGGTCCCCTTGAATTGTTTCTGCTTCCCGTGAGCCATCTCCAAAGTAATCAGATGTTTCTGAAGTTGTGATTCTTAGGTAGAAATCCAGACTGTCATCAAGCTCTCTGACCAGCCTTGAGAGTGATAAAAAAAAAAAAAAAGAGCCTAATTTGCTTATTCTGCCTATTCTTGTTCTGCTCCATCTCATCTTAAGGGATTTGGGGGTTTTGTTTTCGTGTTTGTTTTGTTTGAATTGGCGGCATACCATGACCTCTTATTTCTGCAGCCCTCATTGTCACGATCACTGTGTTAGTGGACATTGTGCTACCCTTTGGCCTGCTGTAGGTCCAATCATTCACAGCTGAAAATCCACTACAGCAGCTGAATTTGAACCGTCCGTGACTGGGGGTTCATCTGTCTACCTTGGCTCCTAGTTTTTGAAGTATCTGGGAGATTCAGCCTGGGAAAGCAAACGCCATGCCCTGGCTGTCACTGAACAGTTGAATCCAATTAGCTCCACCTGCCCCGGGTTGTTTACCTAATGGAAGGCTCAGCACCCCAGCTGTGTCCAGGGACCAGGCACACTTGCACTTCCCAACTGCTCCAGAGAGGAAGCCGTGCACACGAGAGCCAGTCAACACCAGCAGATGTTTTCTGAAGGAAATTCACTCAACTGTGTCTAGAGGGTAGACCCTTCTCATGGCAGCCTTATCACCTGTTTCAAGAGGTATACTCGTTTTCCTCTTCCTCCTGGGAACGGGTACAAATAGTTACACAGATGGCTCTGTCTGTGGCCCATTGAGCTGTGAATTAATTAGTAGATTATGGTTCTAGTACTGTGATTAACCCTACTCCTCTTGTGGAATAATTGTTGGAAATTTAGCTCTTCTTTTTTGGGGCTATTTGGATATGTCCTAGAATTTTGTAGCCCACACCATCCAGCTTATCACAAAATGATAAACTAATAAATGCAGTCGGTGAGGATGGAGACTTTTCCATTTGAGTGAAAAATTCCTTTTGGGCTAATTGTACGTCACTGATCAATGTCAATATTTCCAATTCGAAACTTGGAATGACATTCAGGATTGATCTTCATTTCAGTATGAATTAATAATTTATTGTTGAAAGCAGTATATAGGTAGCATCTTAGTTCCTTTTGATTTCTGTTTTTTTAATAAAATAGGATCTATGAATATTAGTGAAGCCAGTAATAAAATATTGATTATTGAATTAAGCCAGTCTTTTAAAAATATATGTAAGTGAACAATGTGGGTACTTTAAGGTAGTGTTTCACTAAGCAATTTTTTTTTTTCATTTCAGCTAGTGCTAAAATGAAAAATTCTACAAAATTCTGAACCTCAGGGCAACTGTGGGATTCCCACAGAGGACAAGTCCTACCGAGGGGGAGCTTACAGACCAATAGCAGATGACATGAGAAAACTCCTTATCATGAGAAAAGGAGGAAAATGCAACTAACAGGACATTTGACATCCACTGAACTACCAAAAAATATAAAGCCACATGAAAGGAACTTTAAAATTGCTGCTTTTAAAATATTCAGAAAGTAAAATAAAATAAAATATTCAGAAAGATAAAGAATAGAACCCGTAATACAAGGGCAGATCATTTTGGAGGAGGGAGGCCAGTGGATTTCTAAAAGAGCTAAAAAGAAAATCTAGAAAGGAAAAATACAATAATGCAAAGCATTTCAAAAAAGCAATAGCTGGGTTCAATCCTAGAGTAGATCCCGGAGAGAGAGTTCATAAATGGATAAAATGAGTGAGAACTGAGAAAGAGAAGTCGGTGAGTAAAGGCCATTCACTGGGTGCCAGTGTCTGTGAAGGGTGGAGAAGAGCTTCCCTGGAGAGAAGTGCTGGATCGAGGAAGAGACTGATTCATTCTTTAAAAAAATAATAATAATAATAAAAATAATGGGGGTTAGGAAATATATTGAGAGAGATACAAGATATCAAAAAGTAGATTTGGGGGGCAGTAGGGAGGATCCCTAAGGGCCTAGGTAGAAGGATTAACCGGAAGTGAATGAGGATGAGATAGGTTTGAAGATATTTCTGTGGGGAAAAGAGGGGGAATGTTTGCAAGTATATAATTAAGAAGCCTCCCTGCTGTGTCAGATAGGAAGACTGTAGGGGGTAAGCAAGGGGGAGATAAAAGGTGAAGGTTTAAAAAAGAGCATTGAGGGACTGCGAGGGGAAGTTGAGCAGAAGCGGGTAAAAGGAAGGCCTAAGAACATTGACAGCCCGCCTGGCACACATCATGAATGTGATATGGTACCCAGCACCCCACATCTGAATGGGTAAAAGATTGGGGGACTCATCCATAAATACCGCAGAAAATATGCAAGAAAATAACAGAAGGAAAAAGAGAATAGGAGGTAGCAGGGAGAGGGATTTGAGAGACCGGAGGAAAGAAGGTTCTGTAGTCTAATTTCTGTATTGCTGACCATAGTTACTGTTAGAAACCTTTTGCTTATCATGAGTTAGAAGAATGCCAGAAGTCAGCTAGTAATTCTAGCCTATTTTCAGAGAACAGAGCGATACTGCTCCCTACAACCCGAAATCCTATTACCTCGAGTCAGGTTGCCATGAGTCAGTTTTTAGGTTTCAGCTTCCTTTGTTGACAAGAATTAAATTGTCTGTTGGGTAAGGAGATTTTATCGTGCATACCCACCATACATATATTGTAGATTAAGAAGTGCGTAATGTCCTCTAGTTGTGACTCTTACACCAACAAAAATTCCCGCCTGTGAGGGGGGAAACTTCTGGAGTCTGGGTCAACTTGGGACGGGGTAGCCAGCTAAGTAGCACTCCCCTCATCAATAAATGTCATTCCTGTCACCTAGAGTTGCTGATGATTTTTAGACCATTGAAATTAGTTATAGTGACAGAAATGTTGAAAGTAGGAGAAGCTTTTTAATTAAGTTGAAATTGAACGTTTAAGATGAATTTACAGGGAATGTCTGGTAAGCGCAGTGTTAATAGCTCACCCCTGGGCCCTATTAAAGGACTTGAAGCCTGTCACTCTAGGTCACCAGTCAAAGCCCACTGGAGAGAGCAATAATCAAAGACTTTCTCTGCCTGACATCAGGGGCAGAAGGTTTCTCTATGATGGTAGATTTACTTTGAATATAGGGGTGTCCCTAGTTCAAAAAGTACCTTGAAGTAGAGCTGACGGTTGATTTAAACCAAGAAGTCAGAGAACAGCCTTTTGTAACACTTTGTCACCTTCCCAATCCCATTCATGTTGTTACTTCATTTCATAACATTCTTATTTGTTCAACATCTTTCTTGAAAGATACCCCCCAAACCTACCATATATGTTTATTTATCCTAAGGGATTAACTAGGATAAGGGTGACGAATTCATCTTATTATGACTTTTTCACAGTTACTCAGCAGTGAAAAAAACTATGAACAAAATCTAGAAATGGTTTTCCAGTAACGTGACCTATTAATGGATGTCATCACTCCAACTCAGATCATGGGTCATGTTAATAAGAGAAATGGCGGTGCTATTTTTTTTTTTCTGCTGCTTCTAAGGTAGATGAAAAATGCTAACTGGACAGCAGGCAGTGTGCTGAAGTATCTCTTTTCCACTGATTGTGTTCAGGGGCATTGTTCAGTCAGAAGAGAAACTTGTCATCAGTGCATCGTGGGCAAAAGATGATGACATCAGCAGACTCCTGAAATCTCTGCCAAACTGGATGAACATGGCTCAGCCCAAACAGCTGAGGCCAAAGAGAGAAGAGGAAGAAGATTTCATAAGGTAACAGATTTCTTTCCTATGTTGTATTAAACATCGGAAGTGAAAACATCCATTTAGCTAACTCCTCCTTACATGAAATTTGAGGCAATTCTAAATATCGAACAGCAATGAACTCAATAAAGTCTGTTTCTATCCTAACACACCTCATTTCCCATGTAAATATGCCTCATACTCAGAATTTTAGAGGGGGGCGTGTCTGGGTGGCTCAGTGGGTTAAGCCTCTGCCTTTGGCTCAGGTCATGATCTCAGGGTCCTGGGATCGAGCCCCGCATCAGGCTCTCTGCTCATCAGGGAGCCTGCTTCCTCCCTCTCTCTGCCCGCCTCTCTGCCTACTTGATCTCTCTCTCTCTGTGTCAAATAAATAAATAAATAAAATCTTTTAAAAAAAATTTTAAGGGATTAATATGGATCAAATTTAGAGAATTGTTAAATCAAGTTAAAATATCTTTTAATTTGTAGGTCGTTTTTTCCTCTAAGGGGAAGCATGTGATTTACTCATTAACACATTTATTTATTCAGCAAAGCTGTATTGACCTTATTATGTGCCATACCTTGGAAAGATGACAATTAATGACATAAAGTTCTTGCCCATACAGAGTCTTTTAAAATTGTTCTTAGCAATTGCAGTTCCTAGAACTGTTAGTGGAACTTTCTGGAAATATAAATGAGCTTCTCATGAAGCTCAATTTGTTGTTCAAATTCATTGTATTATCTCTGATTGGTTCCTACTTATTTTGAGAAAAGTAAGGTCTCAACTTTATCACTCAACATTTAACTTTGTACAATTTAAATTATTTACATAGCCATGACACTGTGGCCTCATTCAATGACACTACTCATTTTCACATGGCCACAGTGAAATATTTCACCTCTGTCACTGTAGAGCTGTGTAAAGTAGGGAGAAAAATGAAGTAATACTTTGTCACATTAAAATTAGGTTTAACCTTACTGCTTTTTGCCTATCCAAGTGAATGAATAAATAGTAAAAATAAAACCAGAGCACTTTAAAGAAGCAAAGATCAAAAAAGGAATAAAGAACGTAATGGCCAATATTTTACTTTTAACTCATCATACAACTGTGGGCTCATCTTTTTCTCAGAATGTGGGTTGTAACTGTAGGTAAATAGGTTTTCGCTGCTCATGAAGTTACCTGTATTCATACGTAAATGATAGTGCCACATTTTTCCAGCCTTTTATTATGAAAATTTGTTAGAGTGCCATTTAATACCATATAAAAATTGTGAAACTCACAAATTCACCTATAATTTAACTATATATATATAGAGAGAGAGAGAGAGAGAGTTGACTTTTTAGATTAATAGACTTTATTGGGGGGGGAGTTTTAGTTTACAGAAAGTATTGAGCCAAAAGTATAGTGTTCCCATCATGTACTCTTACCCACCATGTTCAGTGTCCTGTGTTTTTAACATCTTGCATTAAGTGTGGTACATGTGTTGTACTTGATGAGCTAATATTGATTATTATCATCTGAAGTCTATGATTTACATTAAGGTTTACTCTTCCTGTTGTACATTCTATGGGTCTTGACAAAGATAAATGGTTGTATTGGTATCATTCAGATTTATATAGTTGCCTTAGAACTCTTCTGTGTTCCCCATATTCATCCCTGCCTTCCTTTCCCCAAAGCCCTGCCAACTGCTGATTTCTTTTTACCATCTCCATAGTTTTGCCTTTTCCAGAATAGCTGAGAGTTGGAATCACATGTGGCCTTTTCAAATTGGCTTGTTGTGCTTAAAAATATGCACTTAAGATTCCTTCCATGTCTTTTTGTGGCCTGATAACTCTTTTTTTAATCCCCGAGTGATACTCCATTATAGGGATGTACTATGGTTTGTTTAATCCATTCACCAGTAGAAGGACATTTTGATTGCTTCCAAGTTCTGGCAATTATAAATAAAGGTGCTCTAAACACTCGTGTATAGGTTTTTGTGTTGATGTAAGTTTTGATTCATTTTCATTCATTTGGGTAAATACTACAGAATGTGATTGCCAGATCGTGTAGTAAGAGTGTATTTCGTTTTGTAAGAAATTGTCACTGTTTTCCAAAGTGGTTCTATTTTGCATTCCCGTCGGCAGTAAATGAGAGTTCCTGTTGCTCCCCATCCTCTCTAGCATTTGGTGCTAATGTTGTGGAGTTGGTACATTCTAACAGGTGTGTAGTGAAATCTCGTTGTTTTAATTTGTATTTCCCTAATGGCATATGATGTTGAACTTCATCTTTTCATATGCTTATTTGATACTGTATATATATTTTTGTTGAGATACTGCTCATTTTTTAATTGGGTTGTGTTTTCTTATTGTTGAGTTTTAAGAGTTCTTTGTATGTTTTAGATGCTGTCCTCCATCTGATATGTGTTTTGCAAAGATTTTCTCCCAGTCTGAGACTTACCTTTTCATTCTCTTCACAGCTTCTTTTGTAGAACAAATGTTTTACATTTTAGTGAAGTCTAACTTACTGTATTTTTTTCTTTGATGGGTTGTGCTTTTCTGCTTTCTGGTTTTAATTGACTATTTTATATGATTCTACTTTCTCCCCTCTCTTAGCATATAAATTATACTTTTCTTTTACCTTTTTTAGTGGTTTCTCTAGCGTTTGCAATATACATTTATAACTAATTCAAGTCCACTTAACACCAGCCCACTAAAACAGGTAATGCAAGTACCTTATACAAAGTGTTCCTAATTCTCCCCTTCCATCCCTTATAACGTTGTTGTCATTCGTGTATTTCTTTTACCATAAGCAATAATTACTCCATATAATGCTGCTATTATTCTTTTGATCAAATTGTTATCTGGTAGACCAGTGAGGAGTAAGAGAAATAAAAGATTTTATTATTCCTCCTTTAATGCTCTTCCTTACCTAATGTAGAGCCAAATTTCTGAACTAAGTAATTTTCCTTTGCCCTAAAGAATTTTTTAAACATCTTCTGTGAAGCAGGTCCGCTAGTGACAAATTCCCCCATTTTTTAATTGGCTTGTTAAATGATTTGTAATTTGGGCAGCATCCTACCTCACAAGTAGTGGGGAACTCCCAAATTCCCTCAATTTTTGTTTGCCAGAGAAAGTCTTTATTTCTCCTTCGCTTTTGAAAAATAATTTTGTAGGGCACAAGATTCTAGGTTGGTGATTGTTTTAACACTTTAAATATTTCAATCCACTATTCTTGCTTCCATGGTTTTTGAAGAGAAGTCTAATGTAACTTTTATCTTTGTTCTTCAGTAAGTAACTTTTTGCCTCAGTCTTCTTTCAAGATTTTATTCTTCGTTTTTTATTTTGAGCCATTTGAATATTATATGCCTAGGTGTAGGGGTGTGTGTGTGTGTGTGTGTGTGTGAGAGAGAGAGAGAGAGAGAGAGATGTTTGGTGTACTCTGAGCTTCCTAGATCTGTGATTTGATGTCCATCATTGGTTTGGGGAAATTCAGCCATTATTTAGTCAAATATTTCTCCTGTTCCTTTTTCTCTTTCTTCTGCTTCTGGTATTCCCATTGTCCAAATACAGTACCTCCTTTAATTATTCCTACAGTTCTTAGATATTCTATTGTCTTTTCATTCTTTTTTCTCTTTGGATTTCAATTTTGGAAGTTTCTATTGACATTTCTTCTAGCTCACTGATTCTTTCCTTGATTATGCCCTGTGTATTGATAAGCTCATCAAAAATACTTTTCATTTCTCATTCCACCCGAAAACAACAGAATACTCATTCTTCTCAAGTGCACATGGAACCTTCTCCAGAATAGACCATATACTGGGTCACAAAGCAGGACTCAACCGATACCAAAAGACTGACATTATTCCCTGCATATTCTCAGATCACAATGCTTTGAAACTGGAACTCAATCACAAGGAAAAGTTCAGAAGGAACTCAAACACATGGAAGCTAAAGACCACCTTGCTTAAGAATGCTTGGATCAACCAGGAGATCAAAGATGAACTTAAACAATTCATGGAAACCAAGGAGAATGAAGACACTTCGGTCCAAAACCTATGGGATACAGCAAAGGCGGTTCTAAGGGGGAAATACATAGCCATCCAAGCCTCCCTCAAAAACATTGAAAAATCCAGAATACACCAGCTGTCTCTACACCTTAAAGAACTGGAGAATCAACAACAAATCAAACCAACTCCACATGCAAGAAGGGAAATAATCAAGATTAGAGCAGAGATCAATGAGGTAGAAACGAGAGATACAGTAGAACATATCAATGAAACTAGAAGCTGGTTTTTTGAAAGAATCAATAAGATCGATAAACCATTGGCCACACTAATCCAAAAGAAAAGAGAGAAAGCCCAAATTAATAAAATTATGAATGAAAAGGGAGAGATCACAACTAACACCAAGGAAATAGAAACAATCATCAGAAATTATTACCAACAGTTATATGCCAATAAGCTAAGCAACCTAGATGAAATGGATGCATTCCTGGAAAACTACAAACTCCCAAAATTGAACCAGGAAGAAATTGACAACCTGAATAGACCGATATCTAGTAATGAGATTGAAGCAGTGATCAAAAACCTCCCAAAAAACAAGAGCCCAGGACCTGATGGATTCCCTGGGGAATTCTACCAAACCTTCAAAGAAGAAATAACACCAATTCTCCTGAAGCTGTTCCAAAAAATTGAAGCAGAAGGAAAACTTCCAGACTCTTTTTATGAAGCCAGCATTACCCTGATCCCCAAACCAGGCAAAGACCCTACCAAAAAGGAGAATTTCAGACCAATATCACTGATGAATATGGATGCAAAGATTCTCAACAAGATCCTAGCAAACAGGATCCAGCAGCACATTAAAAAGATTATCCACCATGACCAGGTGGGATTCATCCCTGGGTTGCAAGGTTGGTTCAACATTCGCAAATCAATCAATGTGATAGAACAAATCAATAAGAGAAGAGAGAAGAACCACATGGTCCTCTCAATTGATGCAGAAAAAGCATTTGACAAAATCCAGCATCCGTTCCTGATGAAAACGCTTCAAAGTATAGGGATAGAGGGAACATTCCTGAACTTCATAAAATCTATCTATGAAAGACCCACAGCAAATATCATCCTCAATGGGAAAAAGCTTGCAGCCTTCCTGTTGAGATCAGGAACACGACAAGGATGCCCACTCTCACCACTCTTGTTCAACATAGTATTAGAAGTTCTAGCAACGGCAATCAGACAACAAAGAGAAATAAAAGGTATCCAAATTGGCAAGGAAGAAGTCAAACTCTCTCTCTTCGCAGATGACATGATTCTTTATATGGAAAACCCCAAAGACTCCACCCCCAAACTACAGAACTCATACAGCAATTCAGTAACGTGGCAGGATACAAAGTCAATGTACAGAAATCAGTGGCTTTCTTATACACTAACAATGAAAATACAGAAAGGGAAATTAGAGAATCGATTCCATTTACTATAGCACCAAGAACCATAAGATACCTGGGAATAAACCTAACTAAAGAGGTAAAGGACCTGTACTCGAGGAACTACAGAACACTCATGAAAGAAACTGAAGAAGACACAAAAAGATGGAAGACTGTTCCATGCTCTTGGATTGGAAGAATAAACATTGTTAAAATGTCTATACTGCCTAGAGCAATCTATACTTTTAATGCCATTCCGATCAAAATTCCACCAGTATTTTTCAAAGAGCTGGAGCAAATAATCCTAAAATTTGTATGGAATCAGAAGAGACCCCGAATTGCTAAGGAAATGTTGAAAAACAAAAACAAAACTGGTGGCATCACGTTACCCGATTTCAAGCTTTACTACAAAGCTGTGATCACCAAGACAGCGTGGTACTGGCATAAAAACAGACACATAGACCAGTGGAATAGAGTGGAGAGCCCAGATATGGACCCTCAACTCTATGGTGAAATAATCTTCGACAAAACAGGAAAAAATATTCAATGGAAAAAAGACAGTCTCTTCAATAAATGGTGCTGGGAAAACTGGACAGCGATATGTAGAAGAATGAAACTCGACCATTCTCTTACACCGTACACAAAGATAAACTCGAAATGGATAAAAGACCTCAACGTGAGACAGAAATCCATCAGAATCCTAGAGGAGAACATAGGCAGTAACCTCTTCGATATCAGCCACAGCAACTTCTTTCAAGATATGTCTCCAAAGGCCAAGGAAACAAAAGCAAAAATGAACTTTTGGGACTTCATCAAGATCAAAAGTTTCTGCACAGCAAAGGAAACAGTCAACAAAACAAAAAGGCAACCCACGGAATGGGAGAAGATATTTGCAAATGACAGTACAGACAAAAGGTTGATATCCAGGATCTATAAAGAACTTCTCAAACTCAACACCCACAAAACAGATAATCATATCGAAAAATGGGCAGAAGATATGAACAGACACTTCTCCAACGAAGACATACAAATGGCTATCAGACACATGAAAAAATGTTCATCATCACTAGCCATCAGGGAGATTCAAATTAAAACAACATTGAGATACCACCTGACACCAGTTAGAATGGCCAAAATTAGCAAGACAGGAAACAACGTGTGTTGGAGAGGATGTGGAGAAAGGGGAACCCTCTTACACTGTTGGTGGGATTGCAAGTTAGTGCAGCCACTTTGGAGAACAGTGTGGAGACTCCTGAAGAAATTAAGAATAGAGCTTCCCTATGACCCTGCAATTGCACTGCTGGGTATTTACCCCAAAGATACAGATGTAGTGAAAAGAAGGCCCATCTGTACCCCAATGTTTATTGCAGCAATGGCTACGGTCGCCAGACTGTGGAAAGAACCAAGATGCCCTTCAACGGATGAATGGATAAGGAAGATGTGGTCCATATACACAATGGAGTATTATGCCTCCATCAGAAAGGACGAATACCCAACTTTTGTAGCAACATGGACAGGACTGGAAGAAATTATGCTGAGCGAAATAAGTCAAGCAGAGAGAGTCAAGTATCATATGGTCTCACTTATTTGTGGAGCATAACAAATAGCATGGAGGACATGGGGAGATGGAGAGGAGAGGGAGTTGAGGGAAACTGGAAGGGGAGATGAACCATGAGAGATTATGGACTCTGAAAAACAACCAGAGGGTTTTGAAGGGGCGGGGGGGGGGGGGGGAGGTTGAGAAACCAGGTGGTGGGTAATAGGGAGGGCACATACTGCATGGAGCACTGGGTGTGATGCCAAAACAATGAACACTGTTATGCTGTAAATAAACAAATAAAGGAATTTTAAAAAAAATACTTTTCATTTCTATTGTGATGTGTTTGATTTCCAGAATTTCCTTGTGATTCTTTCTTAGAGTTTCTGTTTCTTTGTTTACATTACCTATAGTTTATTTTTTATTAATAATTTATTTTTTAGTTTGAGCATAGGTCAAAGGCACATCTTGGTAAATTTTCATACTTTTTATTGTGTAACTTATACCCAGAAAGCATAGCAACAAGGAACCTTCTCATGCTACCTGCTACTAGTCTCTACTTGCATCTCCAAAAGTTGCCCTCATCTGACTTCTAAACACAGATTAATTGAATCTGTTTTTGGATTTTATATAAATGAAATCAAGCACTTATGTATTCTTTTATGACTGGCTTCATTTGTTTCATATTCTGTTGGCAAGATTCTTCCCTATTGTTGTGTATAGGTCCCCATTACTCTATAGTCTGTATTAAATTGTGTGGTGTGTGTGTGTGTGTGTGTGTGTGTGTGTGTGTGTGTGTGTTTATATGTGTATATATTCATTTATTCTGCTGATAGGCCATAAGTTGGAACTGTTTCATGTAGTGTTGCTATGTATATTCTACTACATGTATTTTGGTAGCCATATGTATATATTTCTGTTGCTTATATTCTCAGAGTAGAATTGCTGGGTCATAAGGTATGCATATGTTCACCTTAGGTACACAGTGCCAAACAGTTTTCTAGAGTGGCAGTGAGAGTTTATACTCACAGCAGTATGTGAGAGTCCCAGTTGCTCCGTATCTCATCTGTACTTGATATTTCCTTTTTTTACATGTTAGCCACCTTGTAGGATCGTAGAAGTCTTTCATTGTGGTTTATTATGCATTTCTCTCATGACTAATGAAATTTAGCACCTTTTAATGTACTTTTATGTATTTATTGGCCATTTGAATATGCTCTTTTGTAATATATTTGGTCATATCTGTCGCCCATTTTCACTAAAGTTATCTGTCTTTTCCCTACTGATTTGTAGGCATTCTTTAAATATCAGGATGCAACTCCTTTGTTAGAGAGAGATTGATATTTAGAAATCCGTAAGTATACCAAAGACTCGAGATGTTTTTCTCGAAAACCTTTTTTGTGCTGAATATATTTTTCTCTTTAAGTGTATCCATTTAATCATATCTATAACCTGAATAGTTTTATTAGAAACAATTTCTAGAGGATAAATTATTGTTTCCCAACTTTTCAGATTACTTTAAATGAATGTTAATCTTCCTGTTTCCTTGGCTTATTATTATGTAGCTTCTTAATTGTCTTCTATGCTTGCAAAGAGATTTTCAGTTAGTTTTATTAGTATCTCCGGTAGCTTAAGGGGATGGGCTTCTAGCCCTATTCCAAAAAAGAGAATGCCCATCCCAAGAGCTGCATATTGGTGTACCACCTCATGCTTCTGATACAGAAAAGCTAGATTAGGTCCCTCGCTTTCTTATTCCTGCTTTGTTCACTGAAGCATATCACCTTTCACCTTAAATTTGAAGGTAAAACAACTTATACATACATTTTTTAAAAATTTTAGTGAACTACAATATAGATGAAGTCAAATGTAACCTAAGGTATATAACTCAGTGAAATGTTATATATGATTATACCCATGGAATCACCTCTCAGATCAAAATACAGAGCCCAGATAGCCCCCCCCCCCCCGCAAGGTAACCACTGTTCTGACTTTGATCACCATAGATCAGATTGAGTGTACCCAAATTTTATATAAGTTTAATCATAGTATGGAATTTATTTTGCTGAACATTATGCCCAAGAGATTGGTCCATGCTTTGGCATGTAGACATAGTTTGAAAACAAATTATATTTACTTTAACAATAGAAAAATAACTTTTCAATCTGTTCTGTTTTGTTAGTGATTCTTTCCTCTTAATCTTTCACATTCTTTATCCTGATTAGTCATAGAAGCGAGGATAGGTAGGAGAGATCACCCTTTATTGATATGCCAATGCGGTAGAGTTGATAGAGCCTTGAGCACGTTAAAGTACCATACAGCATGGCAGGAGCCGAAAAGACTGAAAAGTCACACTCCCCTCCTATAATTAGTTTTTAAAGCTCAGAGGGCTATTTGACACACGGATGAATATAGAATCCAATGCCCTTTGCATTGAATAAAGGTTACGTTCCCTTCATTACTAAATGAGGCCCTTTCCTATTCTTGTTTTTTTAACTAAAAAATAAAGTATGTTATTTCCAGGCTTAACTTTGAATAGAGGGGGAAGAAATAGGTCAAGCCAGGGTTTTATTTTTATTTTTTATTTTTTTTTCAGGGCTTTAATAGAAAAGGAAAAATAGCAAATATCCTTTTGTTCTCCAGGAAGCTGAAAGCGGGCTTTGTAGCCCATTGTCTTTGCATCTGTCATATATATGTATATATTTATCTTTTGAGATCAATGAATATCCACTGATAAAAGCAGTCCCGCTTTCTGGAGATAAAATTAACAGAAGACATAAGGTGTTGGGACAAGTAACAGGAGTGAGGAGGGATTGTCTAGGAGTCGGGGAGGCCATCTGTATTAGAAAGATCATCCCCAAAAGTCTGTGACCCTCCATTTCATTCAGTGACCCAGGGTTTTAAAAATAAGAATCACTTCTCCAGAGCCAGGTTTAAAAACCCTTAAGCAGATAGATGTGATTGGTGAGACCAGGAACAGAGTCTTCAGTTGATAGAAATCAAGGAATATATAAAGCCTACAAATTACAGTCTTGAAGTCTAGCAGGCAGTAAGATGAATGATAAAAAAAAAATCATACAATCTGTTTGAACAGTTACAACCATCAGAGTTGATGGTATCTGGCATTGTATATAGCAACATTGTTTTCAAGTATGATGAGGAAACAGAGGGGTAGAGAAATGAAGTAACTTCCTCAGATTGACAGAGCTACTAAGCAACAGAGCTAAAAATTGAGCCCGGAAGGTCTAGCTCTAAGAACTACCCCAACATGATCGTCCAGCCTCAAAATAGATCAGGAATTTATAGGTTTGAACTTTTGAGTTATTCCTTCATTTTCATTGATCATTATAATCTTGACTGGTTTTCTAATCATGTTATGCTAATGTCAGACATTTGTCATATAAGTGCTTTCCCTCTGGGTTTAGTTTGCAATTGTTAATATTCATTGTATTGCATTGTTATGAATTCTCTGAGTTTTATGTTTGCCTAATCAAAGAAAAGAAAAAAGAAAAAGAATCACTGTTGAAAAAAGAGAGATGACACAAAGAGAGTGAAAATACAAAGATGATATAAAGGAATTTATGTAGGTTTCAGAGAGAGTGTAATGCAGACCTGAACAGGGAAGAGAGAGTAAGGATATTTTTAGCTATATTTAGTTACTGAGTGTTTTAGAAGATAACTTCTTGTTTTGTCTGTAGAATCAAGTGAATGCCATGTTTATTAAGGCTGCTTTTTGTTGTCTTATGAAATTAGGGACTCAGTGTTACTAAAGAACAGCAAAATACTATTTCAAAGAGCAAGGCCATTCCTGAGATTTGATTTGGTATGAGTTCTGTATTAAATGCTTAGTGAAAAAAAGAGAATGAAAGAAGAAAGGTTTGCACCTTCACCTACCTAGTACATCACAGATCCTCGGTAAATGTTGGATGAATGAAACTAATTTTAAAATAAGTAAAATCACCCATTCTTCAAATGAAAAGAATAAAACGTAAAGAATGGTGAGCCAGTGTCTTAATTGAAAGAAAGTGCCTTCAGTGGCCTCCCTAAAAGTTGCACATGTAGGACCATGTTCCTTTTGGAAGCTCACAGGCCCAGGTTCTAGTCCTTGGTATGGCCACTAATTAGTCTGTTTTATTTCGGTTTTGCCTTTAGTAGGTCTTTACAAACCTGTCTGGTTTCTTCAGCCAGCTCAGATTAGACAGAGAGGCCGAAATCTAGTGGGCTTAGAAATATGTTTAGATGAAACATGGTATGAATAAAGTAGAACATAAATAATTTTTCATAAAAATTCCATCTGGAAATTTTAAAAAGTTCTCAAAACAATACAAGCAATAGCTGTTAAAAGGTTCCCAATAACAGGGTGCCTGGGTGGCTCAATTGGTTAAGTGTCTCTTGAGCTCAGCTCAGGTCTTGATCTCAGGGTCCTGAGTTCAAGCTTCACACTGGGTATGGAGCCTACTTTTAAAAAGTGGGGGACGGTGCCTGGGTGGCTCAGTTGATTAAGTGTCTGTGTTTGGCTCAGGATCCATCCCGCTGCCCCCCTCAACCCCCATCAGGCTTCCTGCACAGTGGGGAGTCTGCTCCCTCTGCCCACCCTCCACCCCCCACTCATGGTCTCTCTCTCAAATAAATAAATAAAATCTTTAAAAAAAGCAAAAAGATTCCCAGTAACTACAGCTGTTGAAGAATCTTTAGATGAATTTGAAGGAACAAGTAAAAGATCCAGTGCAGGAGAAAATAGGCTAGCTAGCTTGAACAAAATGTTCATTAGCATGGAGACATATATTCCACTATCTCTGCAGGCTTAATGTGACTTAAAAATATAATTATAAAAGGAAAGATGAATCAGAAAATATGAATATATTAAGTGAGTACAAGGGTAGAAAATGCTTTGCTAAAATGTTTTTTTTTTCCCCTCGATTAAACAAGATGAAGGTCATAGATGGATGTAGGGCACCGCCAGGCAAGACTAGATGAGAAGCAGACTTAATCTCAAAATTAAACAAAAAAGACAGGTAATTAACTGGAGACTCAGCTACAAAACATATCAATTAATGTTCAAGACGATTGCATTAGGCACTTTGTTATTATATTAAAATGATATCTGTCTTCTTAGCATAAGATTGTCAGTAAATGAAAAAGACCTTAAAATCTCTCCTATATATTGCATAAATGCTAATCTATGTAGACAATTATTGGAGGATTATAATTATTCATTAGTATTGGTAAAAAGTCGCTGATAGAGTGTTTTCTACATTGTGTTTTTTTGTATAATTTCAGATCGTGGAATTACTTAACTTTTTAAACTTAGATTTTAGTTCATTTAACACCATTCCTCTTTCTCTCATTCGGAGTCTTAATCAAAGAGAAGATAATGATCTGCCCAAATGAGTCCCACTCAGCCCTTCAGAAAGAGGCTGAGAATAGTGTTCTGTGTTGGGAAGGATACCTGTTACCTAGCCTGGGTAGGAGCAGGAAGAGGTGTTCCTAAGACACCGGCCAGCAGTGAGACAGTCCAAAACCACTGCCAAGAAGGCCTTGCCTGCTGTTGTCTTTCCCCAGCTCTGTCTCTACTCACGGACGCTCTCTGCTACAGGCTGACATCCTTCCAGATGATGAACCACTCACCTTCTCACCCACGCCTTTTTTTCCATACTGAACTTTTTCCAGTTCTCCATCTACCGTGCTCTTTCCTCCCTCTATGGGTTTGCCTTGCCCATTGCTCTTCCTGGAATGTCCTCTGCTCATCCCACCCCTGCCTCCTTCCATCCTGTCCTGTTCTGCTTGCAAGATTCAGCTCAGGTATCAGATGCCTCTCCAGCATTTCCTCCCCAAAACTCTCTCCCGCTCTGCACTCCTCCCTGCTTCCCTCCTGCCTTAGGGGCTCAGAGACTAGGAGGGTAGTTAAATAAGCAATTTATCGTGTGGGGAGTCTGCTAGCGGTAAAGACATGCATAAAAATCTGAGAGACCAGTAGATAAACTAAAAATAATCATGTAACTCCATTAAGAAGGGGAACTGGATATAATGAGGGGAGGGGGGAAGAAGGGCAGTCAGAATCAAAGTATCTAAAATTAACACATCAACAAGTAGCAATTTCCACGTGGATGTAACCACTGGAAGAACTTGGAACAGAAATAGTTGGTTTTTGTAAGCTATAGGTACTTACTTCAGGGGCACAAGACGAAGGATGGGTAGGCGCCGGACAGGGGATCACTGCTGAGCATTGTAAGTTATTTAACTATGAGTAGTTATCACTTAGGCTTTAAGTTTTTGTTTGAAAAAAAAAAAATTCCACATATTCTCAAACCCTGTTACTGTTCACTGCCTTTTTACTAATTCTCTGCAAATACATCATCATTCTAACATTTTTTTTACCCCTGCTAAAAATCTTAATCTGAAGCCATCTTCACTTTTCTGCCCATTTGATGCAAAGCATTTACTCTTCTCTGTATTATCTCACTTAGTCCCGGAGGTCCCCATCTCTTTCTTGGTCTTCCATATAACCCCTACACCCCAGCCATTCCTCAGTTCCTTCCCCTTCTCTGTTCCAAGAAAGCTACTTTGAAGACAGACCACTTCATTGTTTAGTTTGGGAGTCATTGCCTTTGCTTAAGATCAGTTGTTTAGTGTCTCTACCCTGAGTAGGTTTAATTTATTCAAAAGGAGATTGTACGGTAATTTGAGAAGTAACCAGAATGATCGGTGAGCTGGAATACTCAGGTGTGGAGGCTCAATGATACATGAATTTTGACTTTTAAATCTGCAATCATTCTCGGTATTTGAAAAACTAGAGTATGTGTTCAACTTATAATTATTGGTTATTTTAATCCTACATGTGATCATCTGTTTTGAAGCTTAATAAATGTTCTTTATGGCAAACTATTGCTATTTGTATAAATGCATAACTTACTTACTTATGTTACTTATGTTACTTACTTATGTTACTTACTGTCGCTCCCGGCCAAAAAACTGTATACCTCAGAAGTCCTAGCACCTATAGGAAAAGCGTGTGCCTTATTATTAATATCCAGTGTTGAATGACAACATCCTACAAAGAAAACTTAGCTAGCCAGGCTTATTTGAGTGGCTTAGCTGAACAGAGCATGTTCGCGCTATCAAAGCACTTCAATACAATTTTGTTCCAAGTGGATTCTTTATCAAAACTTGGAGCAGGTGCCATGAGCCTGAAAATAATGTGCTATTCACAATTAGCTCTTTGCTTGTTGTAACCTAGTATCAGTTTCTCTCTCTCTCTCTCTCTCTCTCTCTTTTTTAAGATTTATTTATTTGAGAGAGAGTGAGTTGAGAGCAGGGGAAGAGCAGAGGTAGAAGGAAAGAGAAGGAGAGAATCTCAAGCAGTCTTCCTGCTGAGTGCAGAGCCCAACACAGGTCTCAATCTCAGGACCCTGAGATCATAACCTGAGCCAACACCAAGAGCCATTCACTTAATAGACTGAGCCACCCAGTGCCCCAACCTAGTATCAATTTCCATGGAATTCTTCTCTTACTCACTGATACATCAGTGTACTTATCTGCTTGTTTCCAAAAAGGGGGTAAAAAATGTGGAGAAAACCCTAAGACTGAGATTTGGGCTTCTGCCTCACCCTGCTCCTAGGCTAAAGCTGTCTTTAGCCAGCGCCCCTTACTTCTCCGCACCTCTGCCCCTCCTCTTTAAATGACAGTCATTAATTCTAGAACTTACACGCTGGGAGGGTGTGTGTGTGCGCATGTGTGCACGTGTCTACTACATTAGGTCATGTTTAATGTCCAGCAGAGTTGTATTTTCATGTTGTGTGTTTACATTTTAGAGTAGGTGGAGCCCTTTTGTAATCATATACCTAGTACATTCTGTCCATGTTGTAGAATTTTTAGTATAATTTTACTATGTTTTGGCTCTACTCAGGGTTCTGGTTTTAGGATGTTTACGTTTATGGTGTATTTTTTGCAAACATTCATCATTCATTTGATATCTCTAAATCATAACCTTGAATTATTAAGCTGATCTTACAAGAAAATTTGGTCAATTCTTCAATGACTATTGTTTTCCAGAAAAATGTTGTCATAAAAGCATAGGGTGCCGAAAAGGCTTTTGAAATCAAGTCCCAATCAAAGTAGGATTTGACACCTGATATCAAAAGCATAGGATTAATGACCAGAGTACTTACAAGTATCATTGCTCTAGAATTTGGGTATTGAATGCCAGACCTCGTGTGAGCCACACAGTGGTTGCTCAGTAAATGCTTGTTGCATGAATGTATGTCTGTATTCATGTACTACTTGATACAGTAATGGAGTTAAAGAAGAGAAAGGATAGCATAGAATGAGTCTCCGAGTATGGGGTATGTATTAGTCAGCTCAGGCTGCCATAACAAAACACTATAGATTGACTGGGTGGCTTAAACACCAGAACTTTCTTTCTTGCAGTCCTAGAAGCTGGGAAGTCCAAGACCAAGGTGTCGGCCAGTTCAGTTTCTGATAAGAGCTCTCCTCCTGGGGGCGTCTGTGTGGCTCAGTGGGTTAAGCCTCTGCCTTTGGCTCAGGTCATGATCTCGGGGTCCTGGGATCGAGCCCCACGTTGGGCTCTCTCCTCAAGTGGAGAGCCTGCTTCCCCCTCTCTCTGCATGCCTCTCTGCCTGCTTGTGATCTCTCTCTGTGTGTCAAATAAATAAAATCTTTAAAAAAAAAAAAAAGAGCTCTCCTCCTGGCTTGCAAAGGCCCGTTTTCTTGGTATACCCTCACACATCAGAGAGAGAAAGAGAGATCTCTCTCAGGTCTCTCCGTATAAGGGTATTAACCCATCATGAGGGCTCCACTTTCATAACTTAATTACCTCCCAAATATCCCACCTCTAAATATCATCACTTTGGGGTTTAGGACCTCACCACATGAATTTCAGGAGTGGGGAATACACTTCAGTCCATAACAGGGTGAAAATACTTAGCTGTTTGCCTACAGTCTAAGTCATAATTTTACATTAGTGACTGGAAATGAGCCAGAAATTTTAAAAAGCTAACTGTTTAATGTGTAGAATATATTGTTAGTAATACAGGCAAAAGAAGAAATGTCATGCTGCTGGAGAAGAAAAATGATGAAACTATAATTACAGAAAAAATTTAAGGAATTGCTTGTCTTATGACTTGCGTAGTTCCTAATCGTATAGGAACAGAGGTTTGTTGTGTTGTGTTGTGTGTTTTTACATAATGAATCTCCCGTTGTGTATTTAGACCTATCACCCAGTCACTTCTAGTGACCTGTGATTAGAATCTTGGCCTCTAATTGGAAACTCACTATTTGAACCCTAGTGTTTTGCTACCAGCCCAGCCTCTATGGGCTTCATGATGAAAAAAGTGATCTTTTAGTGTCTGTCTTTTATTTTTTTTTAAAGATTTTATTTATTTATTTGACAGAGAGAGATCACAAGTAGGCAGAGAGAGTGAGAGGGAAGCAGGCTCCCTGCCGAGCAGAGAGCCTGATGCGGGACTCGATCCCAGGACCCTGAGATCATGACCTGAGCCGAAGGCAGTGGCTTAAACCACTGAGCCACCCAGGCACCCTGTCTGTCTTTTAGACAGGGAACCCACATAGAGGTGAAATTGCCTTTAGCAGAATGGTGCCTTTGCCCTGCTGTCACCTTGGTGGCTCCAAGCCCTTTTCTTCGAGAAGAAAGTTATTTGAGCATAATAGTTTTTCTCACCCATAAGAATACAACACATAAACTATTCCAGAATTCCTATACAAGGACAGAAAGATGGACTGACAGAAGAAATTATGCATTTATGCCTGCACGGATTAAACATGTCAAAACATAAGTGGCTGTCATTCTAAATTTTATCTCTTCAGATCTGAAATAAGAATGGCAAAGACAGTTTGTGAGAGTTCTGATTGCTTTTATAATATTGTTCAAGTTTTTAATTTGGCGCATTAAAGTCTCATCGTACGTGTTATGTTATACCCTGTACGAAGCCTTCATTCTCAGAAACTCAGTGCGCTGGGAAGAAACTTCAAGAGTGATTGCTGGGAGACTGCTGTCCTAGGAAGTGTTTTGGGCAGTGATTTTGAAAAGCACAGCAATTATCCATCTCTTCCTCGCTTATTTTTTTTTAACTTTAACTTTTTTTTCAATGATAAATTCACAAAAAAACTGAAGTAACCATCCAGTGAATGCTTGTAGGCTTTGACTTAGATTTACTGACTGTTAGCATCTTGCCATATCCACTCTGTTCTCACCAAATAAATGCACTTACTTGTCTCTTGCCAGACCATCAAAAAGTAGACTACTGACATGGTAGTCATCTTTAAACACACGAGCATTTATCTCTCAACGACAAGGGCATTCTCCATGTGCCCTTCATTACCAGATATTTTCTTTTCTTTTTTCATTGCTGCTGTAGCAGATTATCAGAGACTTAGTGGCTGAAAACAACACAGACTCATTTTCTTACAGTTCTAAAGGTTCAAAGTCTAACCCAGGCCCCAATGAGCTACAACCAAGGTGTCGGCAGGACTGTGTTCCTTTCTGGAGGTTCTAAAGAAGACTCCATTTCCTTTCCATTTCCAGCTTTTAGAGGCTGCCCTCATTTCTTGGTCTCTTTCTTCTATCTTCAAAGGACTCTCTGACCTTCTTCCATCATCACATCTCTCTCTCCGACCACAGCTAGAGAAGGTTCTCCAATTTAAGGACTCCTGTGATTAGACTTGGTTTTATAAAGTAGAAAGGTGCCTGTTATTATGAAGGGACACCACTCAGATTTGACAGATGCCCTTTAGCACTACTTAGAGTAGAGTACTCAAGAAAGTCTAATTCCTTGATAAGAAGCCATGTTTTTGTATCTTGAGGCAGCAGGACTGAGGGCTGTGGAATCCCTGGGCAAAGTGAAATCCTAAAGCTCCTGTGACTTGTGAGGGACAGTGGTGCTGTGGCCCTGATTAGTAAACTAAGGACAGAACCGGCTCTGTTCCCACCTTTGCTACAGTGAGCGAATGCTCACATCTTCCTCTGTGTGTTTTAGTGTCTCTATAAAACTATTGGTCAACGTCCGCCATCTTTGGAAGACCCAGTCAAGGAACACATTTACAGAGGTAGGCAGACTTTAACACCATGTTTTTCAAACTCTGGGTTATGGCATATTAGCGGACTAGGCATTCATCCCAGTGGCTTTTGCCCCCACCATTGGATCTAGGACAGAGCCCAGCTAATGGCACAGATCCCTAGTATACATCCAGTAAAGAATGGATGACTCAATAATTACAAGACAGATAACCCAATTAAAAAATGAACAAAGCATCAGAAATGACATTTCTCTAAAGAAGACGTAAAACAGTCAATAAACACATGAAAAGAAGCTAAATGTCATTAGCCATCAAGGAAATGAAAATCAAAACCACAATGAGGTATATACCTGGGATCGAGCCCCGCATCAGGTTCTCTGCTCAGCGGGGAGCCTGCTTCCTCCTCTCTCTGACTGCCTCTCTGCCTGCTTGTGATCTCTGTCAAATAAATAAATAAAATCTTTTTTTTTAAATTTCTCTCTTCTTCTTCTTTCTCTGCCCCTCCCTCTACTGCTTGCACACACATGCTTTTATATATATATATATATAAATAAATATATTTTATATATTATATATAATATATAAATATATATTTAATAAATTTAATAAATATAAAATAATAAAATAATAAATATAATATATAATATATATAAATATATAAATATATATATATACACATATATATATATATATATCTCGATTCCCTGGACCCTGAAAAGCTATTACAATGCCCCTATGATAAAAACCACCAGATCAGGGCCTGCAGGTTTCCTTATCATCTTATCAAGTGCAGAAAGAATCATCCTGATGTCGCAAACAAATTGGCTACTTGTCCCTTCAATGCTCGACACCAGGTTCCTCCCGCCAAAATTAGTCATCATATCTCAAGCTGTGATGATAAAAGTTGTATTGAGCAGGATGTTGTCAACCAAACTGGGAACCTTGGACAAGAGACTCTGGCTGAGAGCACATGGCAGTGCCCTCCTTGCGATGAAGACTGGGATAAAGATCTGTGGGAACAGACCAGCACCCCATTTGTCTGGGGCACAGCCAACTACTGTGGCAACAACAGCCCTGCGAGCAACATAGTTATGGAACATAAGAGTAACCTGGCTTCAGGCATGCGTGTTCCCAAGTCTCTGCCGTATGTTCTGCCATGGAAAAACAATGGAAATGCACAGTAACTGAATATCTCATCAAATGCCAGACCCTAGAAGACTCTTGCTTCTTCCTGCTACCAGTGGGTTCTTCGTGGTTTTTCCTCGTAATCTAATTATAGAAAGATAAACTGTCTGTGACTTTCAAACTGAAAAAAAAAAAAATATATATATATATATATATATATACATATATATGTATGTATTTCTTCATGTCCATTAAAATGACTGGAATTTTCAAAAGGAGAGATAATAGCAAGAGCTGGCAAGGATGTAGAGAAATTGGAATCCACATATGCTAGTGGAAAATGGAAAATGGTGCAGCCATTTTGGAAAACAATATAGCATTTTCTTGAAAGGTTATAGATAGTTACCCTGTGACCCAACAGTTGTACTTCTAAGTATATATACCCAAGAGAAATGAAAACACATAATCACACAAAGCTTTATACATGAAAGTCCATAGCAGCAAAACTCATAATAGCCTCGAAATGGAAACCAACCCTAATGTCTATCAGCCAATAAATGTGTAAACAAAATATGGTATATCCATACAATGGAATATTATTTGGTAATAAAAGAAAGGAAGTACTATGATAGGCTTAGACATGGTTGAAGAAACCAGTCACAAAAGAGGACATATAGTGTGATTCCATTTTTATGAGTATAAATCGCATGAATGTCTGTCTCTATAGAGGCAGAAAGTAGATTAGCATTTACTTAGGGCTGGAGGGTAAGGGTCAGGAATAAGTATGAAGTCTAATGGGTACAGGGTTTCTTTTTGCGGTAATGAAAATGCTCTAAATTGTGGTATGGTCCCATTAACTGTGATTATATATAATGACATGACTGTGATTAATACTTTTGAGTTGCACATATTAAATGGGCAAATTTTATGACATAGGAAATATATCCCAATAAAGCCATTATTTTTTAAAATGCCCATGCCTGAGCCCCACCCATGACCGATTAAATCACTTTTTACAGATGGAGTTTGACATGGGGAATTTTTTTCACACTTTTCTAGTTCAGCTTTTAATGTATAGCCAGAGCGAGAACCACTGGTTTACACTAACACCAACTTCCCTCTCAGGACCAGAATGTCATAAATCCATGCATCCAGCATTTTGTGCCTGTCGTGATGAGTGAGCTGATTTAAAGAAACAAGAGGAAGAGCTGGTGGTCAAACCCCCACCCCCTTGATGGTCTTGATTGATTTTTCTGGTTGTCTTCTGTGAGAAACCCAGAAACTACAATTTCCCTGAAACCAGGAGAAAAAGAACAATAAACTAATATTATTCTAAGCCCCAAGCAGGACCCGGGGGCAGAGAAATTGCTGATATTTTATATATTCAGCGTGATCGCAGAGAACACCCTCGGACCCCTCCCGGACTCATTCCCTGTCTGTCCCTGCACAGAGCTGTGGACGGCTCGGCGTCATCCAGCCAGGCTGGAGCAATGCAAGTTTTTACATGGCGGACGGACGGTAGGCAAAGAAAGCAACTGAAACAAATCCTTGATTGTGATTATGGACAGAGACAAATTTCTAAAAAGGAGCATTTACTTACTAAATGTGAAAAATAGCTGTTCCCATGAGAGTGTGTGATGAAATGCACACGCATGAAAATGATTGAAGGATAGACTTGGGGATGAGTTTTAGCAGTTTCGAGGAGGAAAGAAATAATATTGTAATCAAGATAACTGGGCTGTTTTATTCTTATTTATAAGGGTTTAGCCAAGCTCATTTTAGAAAAACAGTTTTTGAAAACCTGATTAAAGAACCCATCAGAATGCGTGCTACCCCCATTATTTTTGACACAGACGAATTAAGTTTTGAAAGGGTTGAAGATGGAGCAGTTGTAAAAAGCAGAAGTGATAAATGGATGTGTCATTGTCAAATCTCAATAGAATCAGTCGGTATTATTAGGAATCTAGGTAGGTGACCTGACCTTTTTATAACCTTCATCAGTTTAGGCTCTGACAGATAATGGCTAAGTGATGTCTACCAGTCACGTTAACATGTCTCAGTTTGTCTGCTTATACAACAGGACTAATTAATTCCCATGCCAAATAATTGACTCAGTCCCCAATAGCAATGAACATGACCAGACGTCGTTATTAGATCTAATGTGTAAGTCAAGGCCTAACATGGAAAATAGAAACGATGCCAACTATTTACCTCCAAGAGAATTTAATGTAAGGAGTTGGTTATACATTTTAATGAGGGCCTATGGAATAGGAACATTCAGATAACCCATAGGTTAGCAAGAGCAAGAAGCTACTCCCCTCCCTTTAGCTGGAATGCCAAAGGACAGAGGAATGTTGTAGACCACAGCTGGGTAGGAGCTGGAGCCAAGGAGATGCATCCGTTGCTGGAGACATGATTCAGAAGGCGGAGAGGGCAGGGGATAAATGCCCTGCCTTCTCCTCTCCCTTTGCCCTTCAGTGTCCCTCCCACCGAGGGCCTCCCAGCGTCCGTACCCAGCTGGGAGCCTGGAAAGCAGGCTGCAGAGATCAGCCCCTGCCTCGCCCCAGTACAGATCAGAGCAAGGGAAAGATGAGGAATGGATCTTAAGGCAAACAGGCCCAGGAGTTTTAGTCTTACCCTTGTGTTGCTCTCTATCCATCCTCACCCTTATGTGCGTATTTTAGAACTTTATACTTCTGCCTCGGATCAGGTGCTGTTCATCATATAAAGGTGTTCCCTCCCTGTCTCCCCAATAAGGGGGACCCTGGCTCATCACTCATTGTATTCATCTCAAGTCTAGGATTGCCCCTGTCCTCCGTGGTCATGTCTCAGATGTGACTCCTCATATCTGGTGACCTCTGAATGAACGTAGAAAGTTGGGGCATCTGAGTGGCTCAGTTGGTTAAGCTTCTGATTCTTGATTTCGGCTCAGGTCATGATCTTAGAGTTGTGAAATTGAGCCCCAAGTCAGTCTCTGCACTGGGTGTGGAGCCTGCTTAAGATCCCCTCTCTCGCTCCCTCTCTCTCTCCCACTCCCTCTGCTTCTCCCCAGACCTCTCTCTGCATCTCTTAAAAAAAGAAAGAAAGAAAGAAAGAAAGAAAGAAAGAAAGAAAGAAAGATGAAGAAGAAAAGAAAAATTGGGAAGTTGATCACCACCAGCTCCTCATATAAAATAGTAAGGTAGAGACCACCTCAAACCCATTAGGATGGCTACTATTTAAAAATTAACTGGAAATTTTAAAGCCAGCAAATAGCAAATTTTGGCAAGGATGTGGAATAATTGGACCCCCTGTGCATTGCTGGTGGGAATGTAAAATGGTGCAGCCACTGTGGAAAACGGTTTGGTAGTTCCGTAGAGAGAGAAACACAGAGTTACCATATGACTCGGCAATTCCACTTCTCCATATGTACACAAAGGAATTGAAGGCAGAGGCATAGATACTAGTACCCCAGTGTGCATGGGAGCATTATTGACAACCAGCCTGTGCATCAGCCAGTTAATGGATAGACGCTACGTGGTATGAACATAATAACAATAAATTATTCAACCTTAAAAAAGGAACGAGTCTCTGATACTACACCGTGGATGAACCTTGAAAACATGTTAATAAGCCAGACAGAGAAGGATACGTATGGTGTGATTCCATGTCTGTGAGATGTCCAGAACAGACAAATTCCTATACACAAGCTCGAATAAGGGTTGCCAGGGACTCCGCCGGGGCGGGGGGGCGGGGGAGAGGGGGAGGAAGGGTAGGGAAAGTTACCATTAAATGGGCACAGAGTTTCTTTTTGGGTTGATGGAAAAGATCTAGAAACAGATAGTGATGATGGTCACACATTGTGAACATACTTAATGCCGTGGAACCGTATACTTAAAAATGGTGAAAATGATCAGTTTTATGTTATGTAGATTTTAATACAAATAAAAACTAGTAAGGAAAGTGGAAAACAAAAAGAAACCATTGGTTGATATATGCGTAGATATGCCAGGCGGTTCCCAGGCAGCGGGAGCTATTTCCTCCCTCCTTCTTCTACCCGCCTGTCCCACTGTGCGCTCTTGGCCTCTGCTGCTACCTCAGCTCGACAGAGGTCACCACCTGTATGTGTTAAACTAAGCCTTTGTTCCTAGAAGAGCTGAGTTCTTAGCATTCCTGCCTCTATCGGGTTGCCCTGAGTTTTCCCTTAATTTCACCATGGACGTAGAAACGCTAAGATGGGTCCCAGTGAATCTGACGTGGTCTGCCTGCACTTACAGTGTCGAAGCCACGGATTTACCCCTTGGCATCACAGTCGGCCCTCTCGGCCTGTTGGTTCTGTGGTGAGAAGGCCAAAAGGCTAGATGGCCGTCTCTGCTACCAGTTTTTGGTTGTTGTTGTTTTAGGATCTTTTATTTATTCATTTGACACAGAAAGAGAGAGAGCACAAGCAGGGGGAGTGGGAGAGGCAAAAGGAGGTGCCCTGCTGAGCAGGGAACCCGACATGGGGCTCAGGACCCTGGGATCATGACCTGAGCTCAAGGCAGCCGCCCAACCGACTGAGCCACCCAGGAGCCGCTCCTCTGCTACCAGTTTTGATGGGGTCATTGTTGTAGCTGCCTGCGGAGACATTCCTTCCCGACTACCTGAAAACCCATCTAGCCCCAAGTTGGGGGAGGGGGCAAGAATTGAACGTCTGTAACTGTTTATAATCATGAGAGGAAGGGCCATTCCTGCTTTTATTCCTTACTTCCCAGGCCTGTATTTTCTTATTATGGCGGCAGTGATTGGGGAGGTTTGGGGGGGGGGGGGTTGGGGGGAAGGGGTTGGAGTACTGAGTCAAGCCCTCCAGCACTCCAGCCTGGTAAGTGTTAGCTTCCAACTGGACCCTTAGCTGAATCCTGCAGGGGCCATTGCACCCCTCTGTCAGGCCAGCTCCTTCCGGCGGGATGGCCTAAGCCACGAGAAGGGCATTCTGGGAACATCAGCCCTGCCGTATGCTTCTTTCCTGTAAAAGAAATTTCGTGGCCAGAAATACTGTTGAATAGGATAGCAGGATTGTCCGGAAGACCTTGAGGAAATCTGAGGCAAGCGGCTCTGTTAAGGGGCTGTGACAGCGGTGGGTACAATACTGCCCCTTCTGAGAGGGAGGAAGCCTGTGGGAGTCCGGTTCGCTCTTTGAGCTGGTCCTTGCTCTTCCCGGCCCTGTCCCAGATCAGAGGGGAGTGCGCTCCAGCACGTTTCCAAGGCTCCTGAGCAATAGGAAGCCACGGGGGAGATTTGAGGGGAGAGCAAGGGAATGTGAGTGTATGTGGCATGGGACTGAATAGAGTCCAGATCTGCAGATCAGTCATTCTGAAACAAATTATTTGTGATGTTTCTTTCCTAAGTGCATTTAGTCTGCTGAAGATGCAGATTTTTTTTTTTTTTGGCCTTTCTAAGATTTCACCCGATAACAGAACCATTTAAAGACTAAATGGAGACAATTTTCAGCATCTTTGGCAAAATTCTCTTAAATGAATTCTTGTCGGATAGACCTCCTTCAAGATTATAATTGTGTGGTAAAATTAAATTAAACGGGTTCTACACTCTTGGCAAAAATCTCAAATGAATTCTTGTCAGATCAAGCTCTTTCAAGATTATAATTGTGTGCTAAAGTTAAGCCTCACAGGTTTGACACTTCTGTCGTTTTTTATAGACGTCTATGTGAATATGTTGGCCTACCGCTGGCGAAGGGGGCTCCTCGCGCAGGCCTTGGTAGCTGGCTCACACAAGCTTTGAGTTCCAGTTGCTGTTCCCGGCTCTGTCCGATGACCTGTGGGCCATGACTGAGTGTCTGTCCCACCTGGATTTGTTACTTCTCTTTCTCAGGGTAACGATGATTCTGCTGCCCACGTCAGCCAAATATATGTAATGTCTTCCTTCATTAATGGGCTCGCAGAAGCAGCAGAAGGTGAAGAGTATGTAGAAATTCAGATCTAGAAAGAGAAACAGTATTGACCCAGATGCTGGGCGGTCATTGTTCTGACAGTGAGATCCTCTATGCCGGACAGTGACTGCGTCTTGAGCAAGCCTGGAGTCTCGGTCTGAACCAGCCAACCACCCGTTGCCTCCCCAAGTGACTTAAGTAACTGTAATATCCACATCCTCCTATTTTCCGTGCTAAAATTCTTGATGTGTCCCTTTGAAACATTTTCTCATTTGTGGTAGGGTTTCCAAGTTTTGTTTTTAATTAAAAAGTAAACATGCTCTTTGGAGAAAATGTAGAAAATACAGAGAAGCTCCAAGCACAATCCGGCTACACAGTTAGCATTTGGATATGTAGACATCCGGCCTTTTTTAGTTTAGATAGACATATAATCTTTTTTTTTTAATATCCTACAGTACATATAGTTATATAACAGCTTATTTTACTCAGCTGGGGATCATAGCTAAAAATAAGCCATAGCCAGCATTTTTCTATGGTATCAAGTGTTTTCTACTATATAATTTCTAATGCCTGCGTAGTTTTCCATAGTGTGGATATACCATAATTTATTTAAGAAATTAGAAGGTTTAGAGAAAAGATCTGTAGTCAAGCAGCTAAAGCCATCCCCTTAAGGTTATTGTAACACATAAAAACCATCCACCAAGCTCTTTGACACACACAAATCCTCAAAGGAATGATTTGTGTGTGTGTGAAGTGGTTATAACTGTCAATCATTTATTCCCGATGTCATGGCTTCTGTGCTCTCTCCAGGTTGTTAGGGGATGATTATGGATTCCTGTCAAATGAGATGTGTCCTATGTATTCAACATGAGGCAGTTTGTATTTTTCTCAGTCTGTTGCTCTCCCGTCGGAGAAGGTTAAGCAAATCTGAGTGAGCCAAAGGAAAATGGGATAGGCACCCAGGGCTGGAAACACACCGCAGACATGCCCAAGGCCTAGAGATCCCCACACAAGAGATTAGACTTCTACATAAATACATTTGTCTTGATTGTCACATTCCACCCAGGGTTACACCTACACGCATAAAAATGCCTCCGAGCCTGTTTTTCGAAGCTGTTTGCCTCCCCTGTTGCCTTTTAACCACCAGGCTTGGAGGCATTTTTTGTGTTATATCTATCAAAGATGATTAAGGGGCTGGGAGAGTTGATATATAAGGACAGATTAAGAAAACTAAATATTTACAGCTTGACTGAATGACAGCCACAGAGAAGATGCTCGAACTGTCTGCCGGGCTCAAATCAGGGAGGAGACATTGTTTTGCTTTTCCCGGTAACTTGATTTTAGGGATATCTAAATTCAGGGAAAGTTTTCCGAGGTTGACATAATTTATGCTAATTTAATCATTGTGTCAGTTAGAAATTGCATTTAGCTGCTGGTGGCAGAAACTTGGAATCGCAGTGGCCGAAACAAATAGGGTTTTATTGTCCCTCCAGTGACACGAAGCCCAGAAGCGCATTGTCTGGGCCTGCACTGCAGCTCTGTGGTGGCGTCAGCTCCGCCATGCCCTTCTAATCTTTGGCTCCATTATTCTCAGCATTGTTCTCATGCTCAAGGTCATCTGATGTTTGAAGAAGCCCTGTTGTAGCTTCACCTGCCATAACTGCATTCCAGAAATGCAGGGGGCACAAGAGGTCCCTGCCAGCTAAGATGGCTTAAAAGGGCTTTCTTGGAAGCCCACTTACTGGTTTTGGTTTATAGCTCATTGACCACCGCTTCTGGAAGAAGGGCTGGGAAATTGAGCAGGGGATTGTTTTGTTTTGTTTTGGTTTGTTTTAAAGCCGAACACATGGCTGACCCCAACAATCCCAGCGTCCTTTGCCTAAGAAGGCATGGGATGATGGATACTGGGCAGGCAGCTAGTAGTTTCCATCACAGTAATTTACCTCTTGAAGATTCTCAGAAGTCCTGACTCTAAGACATGGTAACATTTGCTGTGGTGCTATGAGGTTCCATTTGTAAAACTAGCCCTTGAGATCTAATTGACTGACTTCTGATCACTTGTCTATTTTAATTCATTCATCATAGCATTACCCTGGGTTGATGCCAAATAAACCAGCCATCTCAACAGCCTGTAGGTGATAATAACTACAGCTTGTTAGCTTTCACCAAGTTCCATGCACTGGGTCACGTGCCTCACATCACCTGAATGATTGTTTCAAAATCCTCCAAAGGGGTGGGGTGTGGAGAAAGACAGGTGAAAGAAGACTGACCCGGGGGAGATTATCCTACCCGTTCTCTCTACTTTTGGAATTACTCAAATTGTCCCAGTAAAGGTTTCTGAAGTCCCCTCTGATGTTTATATTACTTCATCCAAGGTCAACACCCTCACCCCCTGCTAACGAGGATCAGAGAAGCGAAGCCACGTCCGGCAGTAAATGGCGGAATTAGGATTCAGCACCAGGTTCGGGTGACTTAGAAGCCTATGCTCCAACTCTTAGTACTCAAAGAAAGCATGCTTTCTGAAACTGGTTCGAGATGCAGACTTTAGGATTCCGCCCCAAGACCTCTCACGAGACCGCTGAGTCAATTCATATGTGCTCTTCCGCTTCCTGGGCGGAGTCTCTGTTGCCTCCATGACCACAGCTTACCCAACTCGGTCACTTGAGGACGACTTTTCCTTAAAACACTGGAACGCTGCGTTGAAATAAGAAGCCTCGTGGGGACTCACTGCTCGGTAGCACACACATTTTTTATAAGTTTTTAATTCACAGCCGTTGTTTCTTTCCACGTGGAACGTCTGCTTTGGTGCTGGGCTCCAGCGGTGAAGCGTCGTCCTGACTCTGTCACCTGTTACTCGTCACCGCTGGCTTGAAACATAATTTGGTTCCTGCTCCTTAAAATAAAGCCTTTGTTTCTGCTCACTTAAGGTGTTCTGAGTTTTAAAAAGCTTTGGGACTTTCAGAGAGAACTCTCCAGGTGCCTGTTCCAGCCTTCACCGGCAGCGGCTCTGCGTCCCTAAAAGACAAGATTTTTCTCCCTAGCAGCGTCAGTCGTCTTCTGTCATTTCAGCCCTCTGTATTTCTGAAAGGAAGGGCGCTGTGGGAATTAGACAGAGTCCCAGCTCTGCCACTCGTGTGTTATGTGGACACAACAGTTCACTTTCTGAGCCTCCATTTCTGCCTCCGTGCTGTGGCGGCACTGCATGGTCTCCAGGGGCCCTCCCGACTCCCTCCTCCTGTGACCCCACAGAACTTCATTTTTCAGCCTCCCTCCACCAGATATCATGAGCATGCTGGCTTTTGTGTGCAGACCATCCAACTTTACTTTTCCAGTCAGTGAAAGGATCCAGCATTGGTTTTTATTGGTCTCTCTTTTCTAATTTAAGTACATACCTTAATGCCTTGTAGTTTGCTTCAGATCCCTTTTACAACAAGTCAGGGAGTGAAGGAAGGAGGCCTGTCGTCATCTCAACTATAATCTGCTCTCTTAAAGAGACTGGACCCTCTTTGCTTTGACCATTTTTTTTTTTTTTAAAGATTTTATTTATTTGACAGAGAGAGAGATCACAAGCAGGCAGAGAGTCAGGCATGGAGGGGTGGGAAGCAGGCTCTCCACCGAGCAGAGAGCCCTATGCAGGGCTTGATCCCAGGACCCCGAGGTCATGGCCTGAGCCGAAGGCAGAGGCTTAACCCACTGGAGCCACCCAGGTGTCCCTGCTTTTGAACATTTTAAAACATTTCCTAGCTGATTAACTTGGTGGTTTTATTTATCACAATAACCTTCAAACCTTGTACATTTTTCATGCCCCAAGCTTTTGGTCAGTGTCCATAGCAGAAGAGACAAGGAAAAAAAGCCACAAGCTAGTGGGCATCAAAGCCGTCCCCAGGGACCATCACTGTCTAGGTGAGGCCCCATGCTGTTTCCTGTTGAAGGTAGGAGCATCAGGGAAACTTCATTCTTCTAAGAACTGTCTTTCTCCTACTGGAACAATTGTAAGCAGGTATATGATAGTTTTCTCACAACAGTAAACTTGGGAAACAAAGCATGCTATGAAATACTGACAGCCCTGCCTAAAACGGTATTGCATACCCCCTCTTTTCCATGCTGTATGTGAAATATGTTTCTGATTTGTCTCTTAGGGCAGCCTTCGGCAAGGAGTCAGAAGTCCTTATTGGGAACCTGGGAGATAAGCTAATCCCTCCGCAAGACATCCTCCGTGATGTCAGTGACCTCAAAGCTTTGGCCAACATGCATGAAAGCCTGGAGTGGCTAGCAGGTCGAACAAAGTCAGCTTTCTCTAATCTTTCTACATCCCAGAGTAAGTATCTGTACGGCGATGGTTGTGGGGACGACGGAAGAAGCTAGACTGGGTAGTTTCATTTGAAACACGGGTACAAGTACATGTCCCTGTAGGAGGGGTGTCCCAAGTCATCAGAAGGTCCGTGCTAGATCTGTGCAAGGGCTCTGCTTAGGCTGCACCTCTCACTTTGTGATCCTGCTAATGGAAGGAATCGCCACTTGCTTGTGTGGAGCATGGAAAGCCAAAAAAGGTTCACGTTCACCATAGCTTGGTACTAAACCTTTGAAACATAAAATCAGGGAAAAACACACCACTGTGTCTCCAGAACAGAAAACAGTGCCTTTGTCCTCCTTACAACTTCTCAAGGATAGAACTGTTCCAGAGCTGAGCACACGGCTGATGTTTTCATGTGAACTGCCATAAAGTTAATGAAAAAGTGTCCAACGAAAGAATAATAGAAGTGACGAAGGTGCTAGAAAATAGAGACACCGAGAAAAACAGGGATTCCCGAAGAAAAACAGGGATTCTGTAAGTGCTGACAGAACACTTACAGAATTCAAGGAATGGCAGGCATAGGATATGAAATAAAAACAGGAAACTTTTTTCTATTGAGGACCAATGACTCCGAGAAGAATAGTTTGAAACCTTTAGGGCACATACACTTTATTCACTGGCGATAAAATCAATACTTTAGGGCACATCAAAAGCATGAGTTCAGAAGTATGTGTTAGGCCGTTAAAATAGAAGCAAAGAAAAAAATGATAGGAAGGAGTCAAGGCGCTGACAGATTTGAATACATAAATAAACAGCAGGAAAAAAGTAAAACAACAGCAATAACATGAAAGAAACAGAATCAGCTTTGAACTTGATATTAGAGTTAACTGTTAGGAGATAATGAGAAGGAAAAAGCCTGCATTGTTTGGGCTGTGAACTTCAGAGTAAGTTCTTTATTATCATTGTCTTTTGAAAAGTCATGATTTGGTTAACCCATGGCTTCCAGCCTGGAGATGGAAGAGGGGGGAGGAAACCCACAGGGTAAATTCTTCCCTGAAATACGCACCCCCTAGAGGCTCAGAATCCGTTGAACGCTCACCAGCCTCTCGCTGATGCTGCAGCTCTCCTGAAACTCCGTTGTGTGGGGGGAAATGGACAGAAGGAAGGGAGCCTATGAGCAAAATGATATACTCTGCTTGGAAGTCTTCTTCAAATACTACTTTTCATTTATATTTTATTTTTATGCTTATTATTTAACATAACTTTTTATCTGAAGCTAAAATTACACGTTCAGTCTCAGAATCTGTAAGAAGAGGGTAATTTGGGCACAGTGTGGGGTCTGAGCAGATCCGGTCTGGAGATATCCTTGAAAGGCCATCAACTTTCTCATCCTGTCAATGTCAGGCGGTCCGACACAAGCAGTGGCCGAAATTACCCAGTTTATCTCCCAGCCTCACCCCGCTCCACCAAAAATCAAAGTCAGAACTCATTTCCCTTCTGCTAATTGCCAAATAAGCAGTTCTGTAATAGGACCACAAGCTGCTTTTCCCAGTTTCCTTTGACCCCTACAAATGCAGGGCTGCCTGGGGTCCGTTGACTAGTGACATCTGGAAGGGGTCCTCTCATTTGGAGGCCATCAACATCTAATACTTCATAATGCAGTCTCTTATTTCTGGTGGCTCAGCATTCCAGATTCTGTTCTGTCCATTTGAAAAGGGTTTTGCAGGGCACCTGGGTGGCTCAGTGGGTTAAAACCTCTGCCTTCAGCTCAGGTCATGATCCCAGAGTCCTCGGATCGAGCCCCGCATCGGGCTCTCTGCTTGGCGGGGAGCCTGCTTCCCTTCCTCTCTCTCTCTGCCTACCTCTGCCTACTTTTGATCTCTGTCTGTCAAATAAATAAATAAAATCTTTAAAAAAAAAAAAAAGAAAAAAGAAAAGAAAAGGGTTTTGCAAAAGCAAAACGGTCCAGAAGCTCTATAGAAAGACCCCAGGTGACACACACAGGCCAACCTGACACGAGCTCTTCTCAAAAAGAGATGTTCTTTTTTTTTTTTTTTTTTTTTTCATTTTATTTATTTTTTCAGTGTAACAGTATTCATTCTTTTTGCACAACACCCAGTGCTCCATGCAAAACGTGCCCTCCCCATTACCCACCACCTGTTCCCCCAACCTCCCACCCCTGACCCTTCAAAACCCTCAGGTTGCCCCAACCTCCCACCCCTGACCCTTCAAAACCCTCAGGTTGTTTTTCAGAGTCCATAGTCTCTTATGGTTCGCCTCCCCTCCCCAATGTCCATAGCCCGCTCCCCCTCTCCCAATACCACCTCCCCCCAGCAACCCCCAGTTTGTTTTGTGAGATTAAGAGTCATTTATGGTTTGTCTCCCTTTGCCTGTTGTGTTCATGTCACCGAGGTACCCAGTACACTTGAAATCTAATTCTTGTCTTTAATCATCTCTGTTATTCTGACAAAGATCGCTTCTACCACACCCGTTGCTACTTGTCTCCTGTGTTCAGTTCCATTTTGTAATGCGAGTTGTACTCTCCCATTTCTTTTCAGGGTGATTATTCCACCCAGTGAGTGATTTAAGTGACTGTCAGCATTTTGACGATCAGTACAAAACCCAAGTGAACCGTAATCACTACTTAGGTTGTCTTTGCTAAAACAAAACATTTAGCAAACCTGGTTCATTCGAACAGCAGGGCTGGCTCACCCACACTCATCTGTTCTTTGAATTCCCAGGAGAGATGCCCACTGATGTTTATAATTTGAGCAAAGCAGGGAAGTTTCTGGTAATGGGTTACTTTGACTGCTCCGTGTCAGTGTGACTCTAGAAAGAGAATAAGGGATAAGCTCTTTATTATTCCTTTGAAAACCGAACCAAGTGATTACCTCCACAAAAGTGTTTCCAAATCTGGAGACGAGGTAACATGAAGAAAATGCCAGCCTTTTATCTAGCACTCAGGGATACTCAGCAGGATGGGAAGAAATCCAGAAGAGAAGATTTTAGGCTTATTTCTTGCTCCACGTTCTGTTAACTATTTGGGAGATAGGTGGCTCTGATAGAATGATGAAGCTATTCGTGTTGATGGACTAGAGGAAATTTGCAGAAAATGATTTCCATAGTAGAATATCTTTCCAAACATTATAGCATGACGGTCACGCACCCAGAACATCCCATGTCACACAGAAGAGAGGACTGCAATTTAGTGGCCGGGCGTGGATGCCCAATCGTCCAAGAGGTGAAAGCTGACCATTTCTTCGAAGATAATTTTTCTGTCTCTTTTAGCATTTCCTAAATGTCACTCTGTCTGTTTGCACTTAAAAGGGTCTCCTCGCCTCAAAGAGGTCCTGACTACATCGAAGGCACTGCTCTTGCTTTTGTCCTACTGCCATACTTGATTCCTGCTCCATTTCTTCTGGTATTCCCCACCACCCTCCTCTTACTCATTCCTGTTCTACTTAGGATTCTTTCCATGGAAAGAAACAGACATATTGAAGGAAAAATAACGCACTGACTCATAAAACTGGTAAATCAAAGGCTTCAGGTATGGCTGGATCCAGGTTTACAAGATAGCACCTTGTCCCAGACATGCTTACACATGCATGTTCTTTTGCTCACACACTCTCTCTCTCCCAGCCCTTCTGTCTCCCTTCCTCCATCTCTTGGTATTTTCTCTTTATTGCTTTCCATCTCAGGCAAGCACTTCCCGTATGGCAGCATCCTTGGCCACCAGCAGCCCCAGGATTGTTTGATCCCAGACTAAAAATGAGCATTTTTTTCTAAGAGCTCCGGAAACAGTTCCAGAAAAGCCTTGGATTGACCCAGCTTGACCTTTTCTCATGGGTCCCCCCGATTCTCTTTGTATTAGCCTTGTCTTCTGACTCTGTTTTGCTCTGCATCTGCAACCCAGTCTCTGTCTCCTGCTCCACCTTGTAGAACTCCTTTATGTTCAGGACATGGTTTCAGTGCAAAGAAGTTGAGAAGGATCACATTTAGCACTGGGCATTCAGAATCTAGGTTTAGACATATTTTCCCCCATGGATCACAATTTCAACCTTGTAGTACAGGTGGAAGATAGCATCTGCCCTTTGTACTATCTGCTGTGTGTACGTACAAATCCTAAACAAAGACTCTGAGATGAACTCTTCCGGTTAAGAAAATTCTCGGCAAATGTGACCTACATAAAAATTGTTGGAGTATATTCAATTTGAAAATTGATGGTTTTGTTTTAGAGATGCATGGCTTTTAAAAATAGACAGCAGAGAACTAGAGGGGTGCAGGGGCTTGTTTTGTCTGCACTGCTTCCTCAGGGGGCCTCCTGTCTGTCTTGGATTCTGTAAAAAAATCTTCAGGACTAGATATCCTAGAACTTCCTTGATTACATATTCTGCTCTTTAACCTTACCATCTGGGAGGTCACTTTTTTCTTTCTTTCTTTTTTTAAGTCCCTTTACTTCAGTCTAACCCTCTTTCTTCGGCCTATTCTTCAAAAATTAGGTGTTGAATATTTTATCCATAAAATACTAGATGTCTCTGAAAATACTTCCCTGGCCACTACCTGCCCATCTCTAGATATTAAAGACTTCTGGCCTGACAATCCCAGTCTCTGAATCAAGGGCAACCGAACATGGCAGAATTAGGAGCCCAGAGCAGGACCAAGTTCACTCACACCCTCTTGGTTGGTGAACTTGGCTTTTGGTGAATATGGGCCCAACCGTAGGTTCCTTTGACCCAGGCTGTCCACCTCTGCTCACAGTTCCCATGACTAAATTTCTTTCTGAGCCCACATGCAGTGCGGGTAGACGATAAACAATAAAATATGTCTGAGTCTTTTCCAGTCTGCGAAATCGAAAGGTTAAAACATCCCTCTAACACCCAGGGTGAGTAAATGTTATAATTTTGGTTTCTGGGATTTGTTCAGGAATTGTAGTATTAGTTTTACAACTATTTATCTTTTTTTTTTTTAAGATTTATTTATTTATTTATTTGAGAGAGAGTGTGCAAGCCCAAGGTGGGGGAGGAGCAGAGAGAGAGAGAATCTTCAAGTTTATTCCATGCCGACCCATGGGATCATGACCTGAGCCAAGACCAAGAATCGGATGTTTAACCAACTGAGCCACCCAGGTGCCCCATCTTGACCATTTCTGAGTGTACATTAGTGTAGCATTAAATATATTATTCAGCAGATCTCTAGAACTTTTTCATCTTGTACAACTGATGCTCTCTACCCATTGAACAATTCTCCATTTCCTCTCCCTCCCAGCCCTGGGTAACTATATTCTATTTCCTGTTCATTTGACTTTAGATATCCTTATGTATGTGGAATCAACAGTATTTCTGTTCTGGTGACTGGCTGATTTCACTTAGCATACTGTCTTCAAGCTCATCTATGTTGTAGTATGTGACAGGACAAGAAGGAAATATAATACTGCACTGTATGTATCTGCTGCCTTTTTTAAGCCATTTATCTGTCAGTGGACATTTGGGTTGTTTCCACCTCTTGGCTATTGTGAAGGGTGCTGCCATAAATTTGTGTGTGCAAATTATACTTCTTTCTTAAAGTGATGAATTTATTGCTGGGGATCTTAGAAATCATCTGGTCCAACTCAGTTATTTTGCTTATGAGAAAATGGAAGCTTCAGAATGGTCACACCGCATGTCTATGCCCGAGCCGGGATGGAAGCAAGTCTTCAAACTCACAATTTAATTTTCTGTCCACTCCATTACTGTCTTGACCAGGACCAAGATTCAGTCCTGGCAGTGCTGGGGAGGCCGTTCTAGCCGTGTTTCTATTAAACCATACAGGAGGATCATCAGATTTTTTTAATGCAAGCGCTTTAATGCCAACATTTAACCTGTGATCATTTCTTCTGATCATCATTGCCAGTGTATAACCAGAATTTCTATTCCTTAAATTTACAGGAGTAGTGCACATATCCCTTTTGAATTTCATCATCGTTGAGAGTAGGACATTTCTCAAATTTGTCACTCTGTTTTTGTTCTACAAGTTAGTTCTATAAGTTAGTTCTACAAGTTCTACACAAGTTCTACACAAGTTCTACTTGTTCTACAAGTAACTTAGAAACTCCACCTGTCTTGTTGCCGTGTTATGTAATAAATTCTAGATACTGCACGGTCTTATACAGCAGCCACTACCCTTGGGTGGCTCCTTAAATTTAAATTAAATTAAGCTAAAAATTCAGCTCCTCAGTCACACCAGCCACATTGACAGCAATGCAGTGTTTCCCAAACTTAGCAGTGAATTCTCTCTCTGCAGAACATCTCCTAGGACTCTGCTTCCATGGAACGACTCCTGGGAAACACTGGTCCTATGCTGTATTTATATAATTTGTTCAGAATCTTTGATTTCTCCCCACACAGTCAGGCACAGGACAGGACAGCTGTTTTACTATTGCAGGAATGTAATTTCATATAATTGGCAAATTTGCACACCATCAGATGATTTCTGTTGCAATTTGGTTGATTATTTGATTTGTTCAATCATTTTTAGAAATGTTCAAGTCAACCAATGTAAAATGACTGTGGTTTCCTTTTTGCTTGTTTCAAATTCGGTTGCGATACTGACACTTCTCCAGTCACTGTGCACCTTCCTCACGGTTCACAAACACTCTAATAGAATTCCACACCTCAGTTCGTTGTCAAATGCTAGTATGTCTATTGTGGGGGTCCAGGGATTGATTTTTTTAATTAGAATTTTGATTTTGAGGGGTGCCTGGGTGCCTCAGTGGGTTAAGCCTCTGCCTTCGGCTCAGGTCATGATCTCAGGGTCCTGGGATTGAGTCCCGCATCAGGCTCCCTGCTCAGTAGCAAGTCTGCTTTTCCTTCTGCCTTTGTGATCTCTCTCCCTCTCACTCTCTCTCAAATAAGTAAAAATCTTCAAAAAATATGTTTAATTTTTTTTTTTAAATTTTGGAATAGCTGTAGATTCAGAGTAAAGTTTCAGAGATGGTACAGGGTTTCCATATATATCACATCCAGTTTCCCCCTATCGTTAACATCTTATATTAATATGGTACATTCTCATCACAACTAATGAACGAATATTGATATATCACTATTATGTCTTTACTTTATTAGAATTTTCTTCGCTTTTACCTAATGTCCTTCTTCTGTTCCAGGCTCCCATTTAGGATATCATAATGTATTTAGTCATTATAGCTCTTCAAGTTCATCTAGATTGTGACAGTTTCCTAGACTTTCTTCCTTTTTGATGACCTTGACAGTCTGGAGGAAAACTGGTCGGGTATTTTGCAGAACATCCTTCGGTATGGGTTTGCCTAATCTCTTTCCATGATTAGACTGGACTTACGGGTTTGGGGAAGGAAAACCACAGAGATAAAGTGCAATTCTCATCAAATCGTTTCACCAAGAAAAGCTCCTATCAATGTGACTTATCACTGATGATGTTCTGGGATTGATTTTTATGCCTCCAACTCATGTAGCCCTCTCCAGACAGTTCCTCCTGAATTCTGGAGCAACTTTCCACTTTTCCACCATAAATTACTTGTGTGTTTATCTCTCTAGTGACTATTTTTTGACATGATGAATGCATCTCTTATAAGCCCAGTGTTTGGACAAGTTGAATAGCTGCTAAAGAAAATAGTTGTCTACCCTCAACAATTATGCAGTTGATATACATTCTCTAATCTTATGGGTCTGAGAGGCTCTGTGTGGCGGGAGCTGTTTTTTCTACCCGGAGCTACTGATCAGGGCCTACAGCCATGTGTGCTGAGCACCACTTAATAAGCATACACGGTCATGTTTCAGACAAAGCCGTGCTGAGATTAAAAGAGTTCCCTGAATTTTCTTTACTAAAAAGTCAATGTGCAGTGTTGACTCCAAGCCTGTGTATGAGTGAGACTTGCTTCCTGGGAAATGTAGAGTAGCAGTTCTCAAAGCTGGCTGCACATCAATTGTAATCATTTGGGAGCTTTTATAATCGTGATGCTGGGCCCTATTGTCAGAGATTTCCATTTCGTTGTTCCAGCAGATGGCCCGGGCATCCCTGACCAATCAGATCAGAGGTCGAGAACCACTGGTTTAAAGGATTGGTTCACAACCTTGGCTTATATTGGAATCACCTGTGGAGCTTTCACTCAGACCCTCTGGGGGAGAGGCCCAGACCACTGTGCATTTATCATCTCCCCAGGGGAATCAACAAATAGCCAAGATGGAGAACCACAGATTGGGAGCGCCCCCCCCCCCCCGACTTGTGTCTTCTTTAATTTCTCTTCCTCTTTCTGTTGGGAAATTATTTGTAGTTATTTTGCCAGTTCTTCTATTCTCAAAAGCTCGGGATTAGCATGACTTCCCACTTCCTGGACAAGAACACCAGGCACAAAATGTTGTACTTTGAGTCTCTGCCAGAGTCAACAGCCCACTTGTGCTTAGCAGTCTTTTAGTTAGTCAAACTGTGGCTCAAATTTGGTTAAAAATATAAATATTCCTCTTACCCTTCTCAAGCCAGTCAGAGGAGAAGGGCACAAAGAATCCTTGTCTCCCTTAATACAAAAGGCTGCAAATGTCAAACCAATTGGATGAATGCGAAATTGTGTATAAGTCAGTTGTGTAACTGAAATTAAGGATGGAGAAGGTCCAGGTGTCTGTATACTCCCATCCCTCACATGCATGGTTTTGTGGCATACCAGGAAGCCTTTATGTGTTGCCTGCGATAATTTATCATTTTCTATCATTTTTTTCTGTCTACCTATTTCTATCTATCTGTCCTTTTATAAATAAAACATTTCATTCCATTCTAGAAGATGGAATATGAATTCTCCCATGCTAGAGCTCACTGTCAAGGGCTTTTTCTGCCTTACTGGTAAATGAAAGATAAAATACAGACCCCTACACACACACACACACACCCCCACGGCCGTATGTTTTTCTGCCTTGACACGAATGTGAATAAAAACGTCCCTAGGCAAGATCCCATGGGACACTGTTCTGTTTCAGCTTTGCATTTGTCAAACTATTAAGCCAGAGTTTTTCCTGTCATAATTTCATCTGATTATTTTTAATTAAAACTCCACACGTGGTAATTCCTCTCTTGCTGCAGTATTTACAAGTTTCAAATATTTGTCGACTGTTATCAGACAGCTCCCTGTCAGGCACTGCTTAGCACAACCCTACATATTTAGTTGCTCTAATCATCTTTCTGAGGTTAGGCTTTCTAGGCCATCATCCGTTTTTGGTCTTATTAGTTGTCATTTTCTTGACTCTCCTTCTGTGGCTTCACTCTTACCATCCTCCTTCCTCTGTTGGTGGTACTGTCCACGTTCATTGCCCTGGTTAACTTCATGAGCGTGCTTTTTTTTTTTTTCATATTTTAGGATTTTTATTTATTGATTTTGAAAGAGAAAGAATATGTGAGTGGGGAGAGGGAGAGAGAGAATCTCAAGCAGACTCCATGCTGAACGTGGAGCCCGACACAAGGCTCGATCCCACAACTCTGAGATCATGTCCTGAGCCAAAATCAAGAGTTGGATGCTTAACTGACTGAGCCACCAGGGGCCCCTCATGATCATGGCTCTTTTCTGAGAAAATTAAATTACCGCCATCTTACATCTCCTTCATGAGTTTCATGCCCAGTGTCCAACTCCGGATTTATTTTGATCTTACTTAATTGGTGCTACCTCTACTTTCATGTGAGCTTTTATCACTTTTTAAAATAATGTCCAAGTATGTTTCCGTGTTGTACCCAACTTCACAACTAATATGTTTTGTAGGAGTAAAAAACACTAAATGATGATCTGATGATGATTCCATTTTGTTCATTTTCAGTCATAATTGTACTCTGTTATTTATAAACTGATTGAAATTCATCCTAAGTAGGAATTGCTTAGAAACTCCCTGTGCTTAGGGTACTCACCTGATTCCTAGGACTCTCTTGAAGCCCTGTTGTTACTAACAGTAGAGATGCTGGTAGGTCTCCCATTTTATAAGGAAGACCATCTGGACCCTCCTAGCTCTTTCTCCATACAGATGCATTATGCGCTATTAGTGCTGATTATCGCCCCAGCTTCCGGGTGACCCATGTTGCTTTGCTTTTTGGTACATTTTAAATACTGATACACAATGGGAAGTCCTCTTCTTAAACATTTTTACCTTGTCTTTTTCCTCTTTCCTCTCATTGAGTGCCCTCACATGGCTTCTAAATCAGGGCCATTTTTGCCTATCCCTGAATATCTATGATGTTGTTTTAGTCCACAGACTCTCTCCCATACTTCTCCTGGTCTAGGAGGCTTATAGCACATATGTGACTTTGAAATCAGATTCACTTGGAGATAGGCGAGGCAAGTTGAGTCAGCGTAGGGTAATTACGTAGCCTTTCTGAGCTAAATAAGTCTCTTTACCTGTTAAATAGAAGCAGTGATACAAACTCATCAGGTTGCTCTAACCATTAACTGAGATGATGAACTCGGGAGGTGTTAGTATATGCTAACACAGCATGGCGACTCAGTATGGGGTTCCCGGGGTTCCGACTCTCAACCTGCTCACTAGAGCTCTCTCATTGCTCTCCTCCCTTAGTGCTGGGTCTTGACCTTCCTCTCACCTCTTTGGGCTTCTCTTTGATCTCAAGTCCTGTGTTGCTTTTCACACTCTAACATATGTGCTCCTGAATCATTCCTAGTAAATCATGGCTCTCACTGCACAGAGTTCCCCAGTGTTTCCGAGGTCATGGGAATGTGTCTGAGAATGGACCTGGGTCTGAAAGTCACCTGTCTACAAGTGTCCTTCTGAGAAGCCAAAGTTGAATCGTCAAAAGATACTCTTTTTGTTCTTCAAAACTATAAAAAGAGGGCTCGGTTATTATTTAAAGGCAGAACCGAAAACAATTCCCTTCCTGTCAGTCAGATGGTCATCTGTAGAGTTCATTATCCTGTCCTAAGGACTGATTAGAAAGCAGTACCCAAGCTCCCTCAGCAAAGAGGTGATTATCAATTGTGAAGCTGCAGAAGCCTAGTGCTGTGGGCATTTCAGTGTAATTATGGTGCTCTGAGTATCTGTCCATAAAGAATTATGGGGCTGTATCTCTGAAAGCACCAACGTTTGTATCCATGAGGGAAATATTTTATTAAAATATGGTAATATCATGGATACTTAAGTTTGGTGGCTGGGAGCTTCCAGCTGAACAATTGTATCTTCAGACTAAACTATAAAATGGCAACAGGAATAAGAAATAAAATTGAAAATCTTTGGGAAGTGGGGGGAGGCCAGAAGGGGTTGGAAAACAAGAGAGGACTCTAAAATGGCGTGCTGAGGACTCAGACTGAGGAGAATAGTGCAGGTGCAGGATTACCTGAGCCAACACCAAGCTGAGGTGAGGAAGAGTAGCCATCAGGGCAGCAGGACTTGAGCAGAAAATCTAAGGGGACTGATTTGCCAAATACAGAAGCCTCTTACAATGAGAACCAAGTGAAAGATTGTACCTCAAGGCCTGGATTCTACTATTAAATCTAAGCTCTTATCTAGAGAAGTCCTGAGATAGTTGGGTGCTTTAAAACTTGAGATAAGCCCACTGACCATGACTTAATGAACTCCTCACTAGACAAAGAGTGTGTCTTTTAATTTCTTCACCCATGAAACTAAGTTTAGGGATGCCACAAAGCGGAGTGTGGGTAGGAGAGACAAATCCTGTCAGGGAAAACAAAGAGGATAGAGGGCTGGCCTGAATTTAATGGAAGAAATTGCTATCTGTGGAGATTGGATTTAGAAAAATGCTCCAAATGTAAACTGGATATGCTTTTTCAGACAGCTTACTTATTTTTTTTTAAAGATTTTATTTATTTATTTGGCAGACAAAGATCACAAGTAGGCAGAGAAGCAGGTAGAGAGAGGGGGGAAAGCAGGCTCCCTGCCAAGCAGAGAGCCCGATGCGGGGCTCGATCCCAGGACCCTGAGATCATGACCTGAGCTGAAGGCAGAGGCTTTAACCACTGAGCCACCCAGGCATCCCGGGACAGCTTACTTATTAATCAATAGTACGAAAGGACCCTTTGCAGACGGCCAGCCCCAGTGAAGTGTGGCAGCAGGGCGCTATGCGTGAGTCTGTGTGTGCATGCGCCAGTCCCAGAGGGGCGTCACAAGGACAGTAATGGACTCAGTGTTTAGATTGCATTTCATACTTTCAAGGTCCTTTGTAACCATTAATTCTTAATCCCTTATCCCTGCCTCAGGCTCGTTGACAGGCCAGTCTTCATTTTCTCAAAGCATGATCATGAAACAGAAATTTGACCATTTGCCCAAGGTTAGAACAGGACGGTGACAAAATCTAGACCAAAATCTGACTGTTTGTCAGAGTGTAGACCACAGTGTCTAGAAAAACAACCTAACCACCTGTTCCTGGTGTGGCTCCGAATGCCGGAGTGCCTCTGTTTGCCCCCAGGGGTAAGCTCTTCTTCAGCTGTCTCCCAAAATTACAGCAAGGTGATTGTGATGCTGCATTCCTGGCATGAATGACACTGAGTGAACTTTTTTTTTTTTAAAGATTTTATTTATTTATTTGACACAGAGAGATCACAAGTAGGCAGAAAGGCAGGCAGAGAGAGAGAGAGAGAGAGGAAAGCAGGCTCCCCGCTGAGCAGAGAGCCTGATGCGGGACTCAGTCCCAGGACCCTGAGATCATGACCTGAGCCAAAGGCAGCGGCTTAACCCACTGAGCCACCCAGGCACCCCTCACTGAGTGAACTTTAAAAGGGGGCATGAGTTGGAGAGCCTGGGTGGCTCAGTTGTTTGACCATCCGACTCTTGATCTCGTCTCGGGTCTTGATCTCAGGGTCGTGAGTTCAAGCCCCACATTGGGCTCCATGCTGGGTATAGAGCCTACTTAAATTTTAAAAGAATAATAAATAAAGAAATAAATAGATTTTTTTTAAAGGGGGTAAGTGATCTTGACATTCCACCCATTTTAAGAAGCTAAAGCTTAAAACCTGTTCCCCTCCCCACCTCCATCCACAATGAGAATCTAATTTGGAACCAAATTTTGTAGTCCTGTATTTAAGGAAAGGTTCTCTTTTATTTTATTGTCCTAAATTCATATATATACAAATATATATCCAGTATTATAAATCATACAATAAAAATGTAAAAGACCTCCTCCTTTATAGGAGATATGATACGGTGCTAGATATGATACACTTGATATGGTGTAGGTTTCCAAGGAGTAGTGTTGTTTACTAACAGTAGTTAATTCTATGTACTCTCATCTTGGAGCTCTAGTCATTGAATCCTGGGTGGATTTGACTGGAGTCTTCAACTAACAGTTTAATCCCATTTTTATGAAAGGAAGAATAATGAGGACAACTGATGAAAAACCTAAGTGTCTTCCTAGAAACTAAGAATATCTGATCAGATTCTTCAAGGAAGCAAAAATCCTGTAAATGTCAGAAAGATGTCACATGCTGGAAAACCCCTTTGGTCAAATTCATCTAAAGAAGGTACTATTTGTAGGTGACTTTTCAGCAAGTCTGTCAAAAGCTTCTTGCTATAGATAAAAATTCAATAACCTTTCACTGTGGATGGGCCACAATTATCACTCATTTAAAAACAGTCCCTCTAATAGAGTATTTTATCATGCTGGACAGTCTCTGCATTGTTCATTATTTAGTGTTTGCTAAGCTGATGGTACTTCCACACCACTTTTCTTATCTCTACTTCTTCAGAATTGGATTTTATATTTCCGAACCAGTCAGATATGACAAGTCATTTTCTTCCCTCTTGTCTTTTAAGAAACGCAAACTTGATTTCTTTTTTTTTTTCCTGGACAATCACCACTTAAAGATTAAAGTTATTGGAAATGTCTGTATTAACTAGCGTTGGGACGTGTCATGGAGGACTGCTGCATTTTAATTGCAGTTGAGGGTTTCCTCTTTTTTTATTCTTTTTATTTTCCAATATGTGTGTATTCTGTATCTCTTCGGAACCTCATTCTCCTGAAACAACACAGCGTATGGCAAAGATGAGGTATTATGAAGCTGTTGTTAGAAGACAAGCCAAGGTATTATCAGAATTATTATATTATAGAACCTCAGTAAAGGTGGTGATAAGCTACATAAGTGGGTCTCTATATATAAAGATTGTCTTTATGTGGGTAACTTCCTAAAAGGAAAATGATAAAGTCATTAGCCTAATACCTGGGGGAGAAATGCAAATTCAAACAATATCACTTTCTCTGTATAGCTCATTATTGAGAATCTTAACATTCTAAGTCTGAAAAAATTCAGTTCTCTGTGGTTCTTAGTGAATTATTTTTTTTTTTCTTAGTGAATTATTTTTAAAAGAAGCATATACTTTCTCTAAGCCTTGGAACTGATCTGTAACATATAGTTTTAGGTGTTTATCTTTTACTCCAGGTTCTGTGTTGGACAGTGTCCTATATTAGGTCTATTTTCTAATTAAACTAACCGCCGTCTTTTCATAGTGAGGACTCTGGGAGATTTAGGTGAGGGAGGCTGAACAACGGATCAGAATAATAAAGTGGTCATGTGTCCTCTTCCTTCGTTGGAAACTCATTGGGTCTAGTGAGGAACTGTCCATTCCTTCCAAGAGAGTCTTTTGCACAATTTTTAGGGCAATATAGAACTTCACTCAAGACCTGTGATGATAAGACTTTGACTTTTTACAGTAGAGACTTTTAATCAGGATACTGCAAGCCCACAGAGACTTACCAAAATATTAATTTTAAGATTTATGGAGTATTATTTTAAGCACCAAAACAGAAATAGCATTAGAGTCTCTCTTCAAACAGGAATTACGAAGGCCATCCTTTAGGGTCAGCTTTATGAAGAAAAATATTTGCTCAAACTTGACTCAGAGAGAGGAGATGTTCGGAACTTCTGTCATGCCTGCTTCTCAAAGAGGGAGCGTGAGGAAAACTCCTCCGTGTTATTTGTTGAAAGGTACCACAGCCCGATTACCACATTTCTCCAGCCAGCAGCCTTGGGGCTTTTCACAGAAATCTTGGAAGTGTGCTAGGGAAACGCCCCCACAGAAGACTGTTGCATATGTTGCTGTATCTGCCTCGCTCCAGGAAACAGAGCATGGGTCACTGACGGACAGATGGCTGCCACACGCGCCACCAGTGGCCGGAAACTCCGCCTACAAACGAGTGGGAGCGGTGCTTCTCTTCAGCACTGTACCCACATTTTCTCTTCTCTTGACCCAGCCCTGCCCATGGAGTTTTGAGACCGCGTTATGCTCCTGCCTTACTCTTGTTCCTCAGCACCAGAATAACTCAACACACAAGCATGAGCTTGGCCTTGGGCAGGCACTTCTGATATCATCCCTGGGATTGTCTATATATATTATCACTTCCTCACAGGATCGATCCACTCTTGTGCCCAATGCCTGACACAATGCCTGGCCAGCAGTGACCTCTCGATCAGGGATAGGGCTTTTTATCCTTCTGCTTCTCTTTAAAGCTTGTTTCCCCATTCTTAGTCATCCTGGGGATATTTTATTTCTGACTCTTCATTTTGCTGCCATATTTGCTCATAATGCTCCTCAGTGTGAAATGCCCAGGTCTGTGTCTGGTTTGCTTCTCCCCTTCTCCTGCCCCACCAGTTGTTAACTGGGCCATGCTGCCTGAGTTTCGTTTCACTGTCATGGGACCTTTGGTGTGTCGCATTTTGAAATTAGACCCTGAGCCCTCACATTTCACAGCCTCCCAAAAGCCATGTGGCCGTGGACCTCAGGCCTAGGGTCAGGGGGTGTTCATTCAGGGTCACAGTGAGCAAAACTTCAGGTTAAACCTCCGCTCTCATTAAGTGACTTTCTCTGTTATGTGCACTTGAGTGTGTCAGGGGACATAGAAATGAAGACACTGCTGCCTGGTGGTTTTAGAAAAAACTAACAAAAATGACAGGACATCCAAGCCCAGAGCCCTTTTGGTGTCAACAGCTCCCATCTGTGTTCATCTGCATTCTCTCTCTCGTTAGGAATTAAAACTTACAACAGGTCTCATTGAGTTGATTGTGCGGATGAATTTTTCTTCCAGTTAGATGTCTTATAAACTGTCTTATTTTTTAAGAGCAGAGTACCTACAGACTATTCAATGTTTGAGTGGCCCTGAATATCCCTAGGACAGTATACAAGATACCAACACTTCTTTAATACCATATAGAGAGGAATTTTAAAAATAAATAAATACCTATATACATTAATTTAAAACATCTACCATAACTTAAAAGTACTCGATTTTTATTAACTGTGGTCATCAGGCTTCAATAAAATCCTGATGGCGAAGTATAACTTTAGTCACAGAAACTTATGATGTACTATATGCTGGCTAACTGAACATAATAAAAAAAAAATTTTTTTTAAATACAAGAGTGTAAAGAGTGCAAGCCATCCTGGTCTTTCGATTAGGAAGTTAAGATCCAAAAAACAACAACAACAACAACAACAAAGGAAGTTAAGATCCTTACGTGCTAATATTATATTTTCTGTGACCACTGTTGGGTTAATTGATTATTTCTAGATTTTCTTTGTACACCAGTCTTTTACCAAGGATCACTTACGGTTTCACATACACCATGAAACAACAAAAAGGCTTCATTATCACAGAGCGTCTTTTCATTTCAGCAGAGCCATTTGAAACATCTAAACGGTTGAAAAATGCATCCCAGTAATATACTGAGAAACAAGAATAGTGAAAATAGCTATTTAGCTTGAATTCATTAGGGGTCAATTACCCATGTTGCCATTCACTTAATTTCCTACTTTCCACACTGAATTAGTTATGTGAATTGGCCCCCACTGCCAAATCAGCTCGTGCTAAGACTGCTCTCCCTCATCAATGCTCCGCGTCAACGGGGATCATAAACCAAAGCACCGAGCAGAAACCACGGCCAACCTGGTGTACCATACAGGTCCCAGTGAGTTCTTCGTGCTGATACAGACGTCGACGTGGCCGGTGTAATTATCAGTATCAGTAATAGAACCGCTTCAGGCATAGCTCTTTGAACATAGCAGGAACTCAGTAAATATTTCATCAAATTAAGCTAAATTAACAAAGCGCTTGCAGTGAGAGCCTGAAATCTGCTACCTTTGTCTTTGCTGAGCCGCCTGGTAAATCTGTGTCTACAGATGAGCCAGCCCTTTTCCTTACATCTGCAGGTACGCCCATTCCCTTTCTTGCTTCCTCTCATTTCAGGCACTGATAGTAACAATTATCTTACAGAGCATAGGAAGGTTCCCTTCACGTCCTCTATTTATCTCCATTAAGAATTTCTCCTAAGATTAAACAGTACAATTACCTTTGGATTTTCACAGTATTTTTAGCCTCTAATGTCCTTATTTAAAGCAATATATTTAATTACATACCTATTTTATCCCTTGCTAAATGTGGATTTTACTTACTGAAAATGTTCCTTCTGACCTTCTTTGACTGGTCTTTCCCTTCCTCAGTCTCTCCTTCAGCACCTGTTTTGGTACAATGATGAACATGTTGCCATCCAGAAGTTCTTTTTTAAAACTCTGAATGCATTTCTCCCGTAGAAACATTGTTATTTCTGGTTACGGGATATGCAACGTGATTTCTAATTTCTATGAGTTTCAATTATCCCATCTCTAAATTAGGTATAATAGTAATGCCTATTTTTGATAGTTGCTATGAAGATCTGCTGCATCTCTTCCTAAATATTTCGACATCTGTCATTTCTTCATCACTACTGCCACTGCCCTAATTGACACCTCTGTTCTTTCTCACCCCGATCCTCTCAGTAGCCTGCTTCCATTCTTCTCCTCCTATGATACAACTGCTGTTCCGAAGTGATCTGTCCGAAGGCAGATCTGACCATACAGCTTGCTATAGTGGCTTCTCATCATCCTGTGGGCAAGGTCCAAGATCCTTAACATGACTTAGAATGTTCTTCACACTCTGTATCTCTGGGTTTTTTTAAGATTTTATTTATTTATTTGACAGACAGAGATCACAAGTAGGCAGAGAGGCAGGCAGAGAGAGAGAGAGGAGGAAGCAGGCTCCCTGCTGAGCAGAGAGCCCAATGCAGGGCTCGATCCCAGGACCCTGAGATCATGACTTGAGCCAAAGGCAGAGGCTTTAACCCACTGAGCCACCCAGGTGCCCCTGTATCTCTGTTTTTATGAACACCAAAACTGCCCTTAGTTTGCCTGCAATGTCCTGCCATTTCTCAGCCCCTTATCTTTATTCAGGCTGTCTCCTCCGAACTTAATGCCCATTCTCCTACCTTTTCCCATTTTCCTTCACCCATTCATCCTTTAAAATTCAGCTTAAGCCTCACCACTTCCAACAAACTTTTGTGGGCCCTTTCATATTGAATTAAGTCACGTTCATCTGAGCTCTGTCATACCCAAGAGCTATCTCTAGCATCTTACATACTGTATTGTACCATTTGTCTGTTTCTGTATCTGCCTTACCAACCAGACTGTAAGCATTTGGAAAATATGGACTTGGTTCCTTTCCTGTTTATCCCAACAGTATACAGAAGGGGGTGGAAAAAATGTGGATTGTTTCAATTAGCATGAATGGATCCCAAAATTGACCTTAACCTCCATTAATATTATTTTTCTGGTGGGGAAGTATATATTTCTATCTGAATGACTTCAAGAACACATGCTCTATGCAGCAGTCTCAGAGAGAACTCTCTTCCCCACCAACTACCCCTATACTACCATTTACTTACCATGAGAGTACATTTAAGATAATGTGATATGGACTGTATTTAACTCTATGTATAGACACGAACAGCCTCTCTCACCAGGGCTATATTGTGGCATAGACCCAGTAAGCATTTGTGAAATCCAGTGAAGAAAACCTGTCTGGAGTAGGGCTAAAGGAGAAGCTATAAACCGAGTCAGAATCTTCCTCAAAAAAACAATTCTAGAGGCACCTGGGTGGCTCATTGGGTTAAAGCCTCTGCCTTCAGCTCAGGTCATGATCTCAGGGTCCTGGGATCAAGCCCCACATTGGGCTGTCTGCTCAGCAGGGAGCCTGCTTCCCTCTCTCACTCTCTCACTGCCTGCCTCTCTGCCTAGTTGTGATCTCTGTCTGTCAAATAAATAAATAAATAAAATCTTTTTTTTTTTTTTTTTTTTTTTTAAAGAAAGACAATTCTAGGGGCACCTGGGTGGCTCAGTGGATTAAGCCTCTGCTTTCAGCTCAGGTCATGATCTCAAGGTCCTGGGATTGAGGCCCACATCGGACTCTCTGCTCAGTGGGGAGCCTGCTTCCCCCTTTTTTTCTCCCTGCTGCTCTGCCTACTTGAGATCTCTCTGTGTCAAATAAATTAAATTAAATTAAAAGAAAAAAAAAAAAAACAGGGAGCCTGGGTGGCTCAGTGGGTTAAACCCTCTGCCTTCGGCTCAGGTCATGATCCCAGGGTCCTCGGATCGAGCCTCACATCCGGCTCTCTGCTTGGTGGGGAGCCTGCTTCCTCCTCTCTCTCTCTGCCTGCCTCTCTGCCTACTTGTGATCTCTGTCAAATAAATAAATAAAATCTTTTTAAAATAATAATAAAATAAAAAATTTAAAAAAAATCAATTCTAGGTTTATTCCAGTGGACTAATAAATTGTTGATTTAGGCCCCCCAATTTTTTTGCCATAGAGTAGTGGTTTTTAGACAGCTTGGAAGGGTCCTGAGCAAGCATAGTTCTAGGTTTTCCACCTTCTGCTCCAACCAGAGCACCTTCTAAACTTGATGCTGTAACTGGAGATTAGTGTTGAACTCAACTCATAGACTTAGCTGTGAATCGTTCATGTCCACAGAGTCAGAGGCTGTGTAGAATCAATAAAAGCTGCCATCTCTATCTTTGATGTTGTTCCCAGCAGATTTCTTCTCAAGACATTGAGATAGGAATGAAACCAGTGATTAATTATGATGCCTGAAGCCTGCCTGTTTCTTATGTAAAATACCACGTTGATACACCCACGCATGCATTTTGCTGAGGAAGACACTGGCATAGAATTTTAGAATTTAGGAGGGATGGACACTCAGCACGTTCGATGGATCTATGGATTGGAGGAAGTGGAAGAAGGCCATTCTGAGTAAAATACACCCCAGGTCCAACCACATCATAATATAATTATAAAGTTAATAATTGTCATTAGCATGAACCTAAATAATTATTTAAAAAAAGTGATGGAATGAACATACACATTAATCTGTCCTTTCTCCATTAACCCCACTAAAACAAGGCAGAGGAGAATTTTAAAGGTCTGAGTCCACAGGAACAAAGACAACAGAAGAGAAAAATCCAAGAAAGCTAATTTCTGAACCGGTAGTGAGTACACCAAGAAGTTATACAACTTATGTTAAAAAAAAAAAAAATGGCATGGCTAACTACTCTGAAAGAAGGAACGAAGATGGGGCTGAAAACGGGAAGACTAGTTGAAAGCTGTTTGTGAGACATTCACTCTCGGATTCTGTACCCTCTCTCACATAGCTGTGGCACTGCTCCTATCAAGTCAAAACAACACCGGAGGTTGGTTTCCTGAAAATAGTAAAGTACAGATTCCTTGGGGCTGTGGGATATATGTCATAGTTGAGTGTGGGGCTACCCTCCTGAAATTGGGGTGGCTTATTCACGGTTCACATTAATGGCTGTTGAGACCTGCCTTCTCTCCCCAGTTTGCTGGCAGCCAGGTATATAACGTGAGACAGGAGACTGGAAAGTCTGAAGACTCTGAGCAGCCCAAGAGAAGAAAAACAAAAACAAAACCCAAGGACACGGATATCTGTAGTTCCCCAGTGAAGGAGACCAACCAGATCACTTGCCGTGGTGACCGCAGTCCACAAGCACCATCTCCACAGACACAAAACTTCAAGTCAGTCCTGCTGAACTACGATCAGAGAGCCAGTGACAGGAGACATTTGAGGAAACCAAATATGAAACACAGAGACCAAAGTAAACAGAAAAACATAACTCAGACGAAACAAGGATTATCCAGGGGAGGGGGCAGAAAGCACTTACAGTTCGTATCCCAGAAGAAGAAGGTTATAGTTAAGAAGAAGGAAGTTATAGAAGAAGGAGGAGAAGACAGTGCATCCACAACAAAAATAGTATTCTATATGAAAGGAACATTCAAAGAACAGAGAAGAACTCATGGATAGAAAAATAAGTGAAAATTACAGCCCCTAACCAAAAGAAAAGTTAAAAGATAGAGTTGAAGAAATATTAAAAAAAAAAAAAAAAAGGATAACATAAAGACAAATAACAACTAGGCAGAAATAAAAAGGACCCAAGGAGCAGTCCAGTATCCAAAAATTAAATAATAGGGCCACAGAGAGAGGAGAGAAATAAAGAGAAACATCAAAGAAAAATGAAGAAAACCACCCAAAGCAAAAAACATTTTCAAATTAGATGAGACCAGAGTCTCTAAGGGATGAAAACAGAGCTAGGTTCCTCCTAACAAAGCAGTCATCACAAAATTGCAGAACCCTCAGAATAAAGAGAAGACCCTACACTGTCCAGGAGAAAAAAAGGGGCTGGGGGAGTGATTTATAGAAAAAAAAAAATCAAGAAACAGAAAACAATGACTCCTCAGAAGTAGCACTGGAAGCTGGAAGACAATAGAAAAATACCTTTTAGGTTCTAAGAAAAACTATTTCCAACCTAGAATCCTGTACCTAGCCAAAAGTGTCAGTTCAGTGCGAGTGAAGAACAAAAACATGTCAAACATATGTAAGATCTCAAAAAATACATTTTCCATTCAGCCTTCTTCAGAATCTACCAAACTTGAAGAGTTTATATAAAAATAGGAAGGCATGGTGAGAAGGAACAGATATCGCAGATCATTAACACAGAGAAAGAACCCCAACATGGTCATGACGGGAGATGCCAACAGGGCAGCTATGCAGCAGGCATAGGGAGAAACTGCCCCAGAGATGAGACATTGAGAAGGTCTCAGGAGACATCTGTTCAGAATACCCAGTGTGTTTGGATTTGGGGAGAGAAGAAATTGTTTGATCAGGGAAAGTGTTAGGGGTTGAATGATCCCTAAGTACGTAAGAAACTAACCAAATGCTAAGTAGCAAAGACATTATTAGCATCAGAGGAAACGAGCCTGTGGTCTGGGGTTTGGGTGGGGGAGGGGGACTAGGGACTACTACACAGCCTTAGATGTTAGGGGCACTTAGTAAGAATAATGTCAACGCAGCATATGGATCTCACCGAAGTTAAGATGCAACGTTAGCAAGAAAGCAGTGAGAAGAGTGTGCATATGTGGAGGGAGCTGAGTTCTCATCTTGCTAGTGGGAGGGCAGCAAACACCGAGAAGTGGGAAATCAAGGAGCGAAGTGGACAAGTAGAAGGCTGAGAACTGTGAAAAATCAACTAAAAGAGTTAAGCTTCCAAAAATGACTCTTTACGGGCATCTGTAGCTTTGATTACATTTAAAAAGTGAGCTAAAAAGTGATTACACCAGTAGACGTCCTCCCTGGGTCTTCACTTTTAAGTTTATGATCAGTTGTAAGGAATACTATACAGTCCTGCATGAAAACATTAGATAGACCCAGTCAAGGAAGAGCCCATTGTCCATAAATTTCCAGTCTTCCTGATATCCAGGAACTGGAGAAAAACACACTTTCCAAATGTCTGTTGGAATCTGGACTTTCAGTTTCTCCTGTGAAACTGATGACGAGAGTAACCGTAGTCTGCCATCATTCCTAGTACTGACCACCAAACCCAAATCATAGCAGCATAGTTTATTTGCCTATGTTTGGATGAGAAAATAAGAGCTCTCCTATCTAATATTTAATAAGATCTCAGGTGGCCTCCCGATACTCTGCCTTGCTTTTAGACACACTATCTCAATCAAGATGTTTTCTGGTTTCTTAAGGGCTATTAGAGAGCCACAACCAAGAGGATCCCTACCACAGAGTAGATGGAACTGGGTTCTGTGTCTCCGCTACTTCCATAAGGTAGTAGAACCTGGATAATTTACTCAGTTTTATATATAATGAAATATTAAACCTTTATATTACATGTGTGTGTCTGTATAAATACACATAAGAAAAGCTGATAAAATATTTGGATCTACAACATTACACCCCCAGAAGTAATAATAGAAACAGTTTACTCTTAAGATATTTCCACAAGCTATCTGACATAGTTTTTGAGGCAAATCTCCCTAAGAGCATAATAATCACACCAGAATATTTAACTTGCCTTAAATTTCTACCAGCAGATTAACTAGAAAGTCAGATAACTATGCTATTATAATATTCTGGCCATTAACAGACAAATGTTTACAGATACATGATCTTATATCTTGGAACCTACTTCTTAATGATCAAAACATAAAGCTATTAGCAAAACATTTTACTCTTTTATAACAGAATGTCCAAGATTGACAAGACCTCAGTCAACTAGGCAGTTCCAATGATGAACTCTGCCACTTACCGAGAACTTACTATGCACCTGACACAATACTAGGAATTTTAGTATATGTGCTGCCGAAGCGAGCACTATACTAGGAGTTTTAGAACATTATCTCTAATTATTATAGTGCTTTGAAGGTAACTTGGTAGGCAGAATGTAGCCTCCAAAAGATGTTGAGGTCTTCTTCCCCAGGACCTGCAAGTATGTTCAGCAAAGGGGAATTAAAATGGCTGCTCAGCTCAATTTACAGTAGAGGAAATTATCCTGTGTAATCCAGGTGGGCCCAGTGTCACTACAAAGGTCCTTACAAGTGAAGGGAAAGCAGATAAGATGTCAGAGCGAGGCCCTGTGAGGACTCACCCTTCCATTGCTGGCTCTAAAGATGGAGGAAAGGGCCGCAAGCCACAGAATGTGGACAGCCTCTAGCAGCGAGTGCTGACCCGGAAGTGAATTCAGCCCACAGCCTCTGAAGCCTCAGTTTCAGCCCAGGGAGATCCATGTCAGACTTCTAATCTCCAGAACTATACGATGCTAAGTGTGTGTTGTTTTAAGCTGCTACTTCTGTAGTAATTTGTCAAAGCAGCGGCAGGAAACTAATACAATAAGCATCATCATCTCAATTTTTAGTTGACCAAAGTGATTCAAAAGATGGAGCAACTTCCAGGAAATCGTGCAGGTGGTGAAGCCAGAACTAGAACTTAGGACGGTGTGAGTCCCAGACCTGATTCTCACCAGCAGCAGCTGGCTCGGATTCCACACCGACCAGATGGGAGGCAGTTTATGGACAGGAAACTGAGCGCCATATGTCTGACTCTCCGAGGTCACACATCGGTGGGGTGCCACAGCCGGGTCCAGAGTCCAGGTTCCATCCTGCCCTCTCTAGGTGCTCTATCTTGAAGACCGTACTTTCTGTAGACATACAGGTCAAACAGCTGCTCAGAGCAAAGATACTAAATAAGCACATTAAAGGGAAAGGGAAGCATTTGCTGTCTACCCTGTTAGGGTAGTTGGGTTTCCTGGAAACTTACACTGGCCGGAAATCATTTCTGTCACGTGGAATTGTGCGGCTCCCAGGTAGCTGTCCCGTCTCTTTTTCAGTCTTTAGGCCTATTAGCATATCTTTCACCTTAGAGGAAGCTTCTCATTAGGTGAAATGAGTTAAGAGCTTATCACTGAGGCTACACAGCTCTAGCGGGGCAGAGATGCTCTGCCCTTGACCCTGGCGTTCCCAGGGACAGACTCACCGCAGCAATGATCCAAGACGTTTAAGGGGCTGTGCTCTTATTTTCCGTCACTTTCATACACAATCTAAATCTTACCACACAAACAACACTTACCATGCAAGTCAAACAGATTTAAATTTAAGCAAAATTGAGTGTTACCACATGTGCTGATGCCAGATCTATATAATTCTTCTGAGGTTTCTGGAAACATGAACCAAGCCATTTATGCTTCATAGGAACAGATTATATCATTTGAAATCCTCAATAAAAATGCAGTCTCATATTCTGCGGATGGGTGTCATTTAATTAAAATATGTATTTAAAATGCAAAGGGCTACATTAATTCTTCACTGTGGCTGAGATTTTAATTTCACTTGAGTTAGGAAATTCTGAGTTAATGTTCCCCTGGCATCTCTCATCCAGCCTCTTAGAACAGATGTATTGTGATCTGAGGAGGATTTCAATATGTTTTCACATGCTGGCCATGTAGGGATGGCTCCGAGATGCTGGGGTGGCAAGCAGTAGCAAAACAAGGAACCAGCTCCCAGGGGAAGGCGCTCAGCACCCTGTGGTCCCATCTAGTCACCCCCTGAAGTTGTACTCACTCCATCAGCGCAGAAAGGTTGGGATGGGGCTCCCATTTTTTGTAGGGGACTGACTGCCCTATTGGAAGGGCTCAGCACTTTGAAAAGCTCAGAATTCTTTTTTTTAAACCAACTCTGTGAATGCCTTTTAGTTTTAAAGGATATTTTAGAATATACTCTAAGTGTTTTATAAATGCTAACTGAGTAACAAGAAAAACCATCGGCTTCACTTAAGTATTGTTGTGATATGATAAACTACAAAATATACTCCATAGGAGAAGATGAAATTGTGAACTTTTAGGAACTTCTTTTCAGACTAGAGACAGTCCAGGAGCCAAAGGAATGCCAGCGCTCAGGAGGGTTGTCTGACGAGTAAGGCAAGGGGTGCAAAAAAAAAGAGGGGAGTCAAATAATAAATGTTGCTGGCCCCAAACTGTGGGATGACTATTGTTAAGGATTTGAAGAAAGGACTAGTTTTATGCTTAAATATTAAAGAGGAATCTGTGATACTAAAGCATCAAAAAAGAAAGAGATGAGAACTCTCATGAAGGGAAGGAGGAGGATGAAATTAACACCAAACTAGAAAGGTTATGTATTCTTTCATTCATTCTGTCACTTCACTCCTTCAGCCTTCTCTGTGCCCAGGACTGGGTTAGGCAAGTCGATTCAATGGTGAACAGAAGATACAAGGCCCGGGTCATTTGGGGCCTTATAGCCTAGTGGGGCCATTATCTACATTGGACATGAATACAGATGCCCGGTCAAATCAATGCAGTGTTTTCTGCTTTAACACAGTTATCTAGGAAATACTGAAGATTATGGAGAAAAGAACAAAGCCATAGGTTCGACTTGAAGGGATGAACGTTAAGAATGTTAGTTTAGAAATAGCAGTATATATTTCAGGAGGTTTTTATTATGTATGTAATATATCTTTTTAATTAAAATCTGCAAGACTAATATAAGGTAATATATGAGAAGCAACTTCAAGTTCTTAAGAAAACAAGTAGTATATAAATCTCAGAGAAGAAAATAAATCCAAAGCCCTCCTTAGAAAATCAGCAAAGAAACCAGTCATGGAATTTAGACCTCTTGGCTCCTCATCTACTTGTTTATATCAGTATGCAATCTCCCTGAAATTAACTTTTTATATTAAAAAGGAAGCCAACTAAGTTGAAGAAACAACTCTATTTTTTGTCTCAGGCTCTTATTCAGTTTTGTTGTATGAGTACAGGCTTCACTGGATCGGGATTGTCAGCCACAGGGCACACACACCTCCCCCCACCACCACCACCAGAAGGTTCCAGGGGCCTTCCCCAGACCCTTCTCCTTTAAGAAATGTCTTCTAGTTGAAATACTCACAGAGAGGCTGGTTAAAGGCCGAAAGGAGAACCTCAGCCCTCACCGCGGAGTCCTTCGTGAGCTATAGCGGTTTTAAACCTAGGGAAATGAAATACGATTATGTGTCTCAGAGGCCCCAGCCTGACTTTCTAATTCTGCGGGGGTAGATAAGGTTCACAGGGCCTTGGCGAATGGAGGAAACTTAATCATCAGGCTTAATGTGCAAGACTTGACTAGTAAGAGATTGATTTCGCTTTATTGTTATGGGAGACTAATAGGGCTTCAGAGGTGTTGGTTTTCTTAAATATTCCCGGTTTATATGTGGGCTTTTAGGGAAATTGGAGCGATCTATTTATCTATAAAATCTTATGGAAGACCACTTGGCCTCTTTCTTCTTTCATCTTTATAGGGAAGGATGGAAGGTTGATTGAAAAAAAGAGGCAGATTTTCTTCAAGCAGGATGTGTGTAGAAACTAATCGAAAACAAACTTCTTTTAAAGGAGTTATTGCCTCCTTAAAAGTGCTGATTTCCATGTGAAATTTATGCCTTCCTGCAGAGGCAGAGTGGAGTACCCCAGGCAGTTCTAAGGAGCCGACTCATTACTGGTTAGTGTACACACTCCACAAAGGACATTAATTCACAAAATGAAAAACTAATAGAGTGTTTAGCTGCCTCTTTATCACCAGTGGTTGTCTGCACTTGTCTTCATCATTAGTGTTTACTGAGCTGATGGGGGCAACGTAGTCAGGCCTGCTTATCACAGCTCATCTCGGATGACTTGACATCCCTTTCCGAGCTCTGTCGGGCATCCCTCCTCTCTTCCCTGAAGTGAGCACTTCGGGGTTACCCAAGAAGTCATTCCATCCATTTTGTATTTATTTCCCGTCCCCCCCTTTCCTGTCGCGTCCCCGGCAGAAACACTCTCTCACTATACATCTGAGACTCCTACTCTATTCATCCTTTGGTTAATCCCACACCCACAGTCCAAAGTTATCTAAATAAATAACTTATGAAATAAATAATAATAATAAAACTAGTGTCTTTATGCCCATTTTACAGATGGAAAAGCTGAAGCATTGAGGTATGATCTAGGCTTAGCCAGTGACCGAGCTGGGATGTTGTTCTGGGAGCGACATGACTTTTCATGAAACTGAGAAGAAATGTTACTCACTTCTCTAGCTTTTTCTTTCTCGTACATTCTTGCAGCACCCCTCACTGTCGACGATTCATCTGTCCACTTGAACAATGATTTCTACTTTCTCATAGGGCAGTTTTCATATGAGGGGCTTTCTTTCTATCTTTCTGAAAATCTGCTTGGGTGATTCTTGGGCATGCGTCTGATTTCCGGGATTAGAAAATCCTTTACCTCTCTTCCTTATCTTGTAGGTTGCTTCCTTATCTAATAAAAGCAGATGTGACATTTTAACAAACTTTGAAATAACCAGAATTGCTTCATCAAGTTCAAAGCATGTTGGAAAGCATACTGTTGTAGGACGTGTGGAGGGGGCGTTGTTTTCATGTCTTTATGTTTAAATAAAGCAACTCAGATGGACCCTGCAAATGCAGAAACAGAGATTTGCATTGTCTGAAGGGATTTTGGGGGGTAATTTTCTGTGTTATGGATTCTTCAAGTTGCAGAGAATGAGGAGGTGCTGAGAGTGGTCCTAGAAAAGTCAATTTGACTTTCCTCTGTTTTTGCCTTTGTCCTCCGACTGTCCTGTTTTACTCTCTGGCTTGGCCAGCTGCTTTCCTCTCCATTCATCTTCTCCAGTAGACATCCCCTACTGTGGAGACAAAAAGACACATGGTCAATCAGCTGGAGAGCCACACTGGTTAGAGGCATAGAGAGGAATTCATAAATCATGTGTTCTGTTGAATTTATCCGATAGAAATTAAACTACATCAATGTACTGTCTCTTGGGGCCATCAGAGAAGATACTGATTCAGTAAATATTTGTGGATCGCCTCAGCTTAACAGGTAACGCAGTACCAGCCAGATGCTAGGCGGCAGGGCCATGAGTAAACAAGACCCACCTTCTGCCTGTGGGGTATTTCTAGGTCATGGAAAAGACGGGCTTGAAAAGTAATTACACCATACTGTGATTGGGCAACACAACATACAATGGGAAAGCATGAAGCATGTTTTAAGGAAAATGTAAGTATCAGAGAAGGCCTTCTGGAAAAGGGGGAAGCTGATGTGGATCTTAAAGAACAAAGATGAATTCACCAGGCAAAGAGAGGATAGAGGGGCATTTTATGGAGGAGAAACCAAAAAGCGGAGGGGAGGAGAAAAGGCTATGAAGTGAAAGAAAAGAGCATGAGTTCAGGGTCGTTCATGGGTTCATTGGGCCTGGAACATAGGTTCCTGGTAGGGGAGCAGCAAGCAATGAAGCTGGAGATTTGGGCAAGGACCAGTTGAGATGTTACTTAAAAGGTAAGGGCAAGCTATCAAAAGATTGTTAGACATAAGAGAAACATGATGCAACGGTGTTTTAGAGTAATTTCTTCGGCAGGACTCTAGGAGGATAAATCGGAGAGGAAGAATTCTTGAGGCAAACAGATTAGTTAGAAACCTGCTAGGCTAACACGGGTGATGAATGGTGGAGGACCATCCAAGATGGAGGCTGTGGGGATGGTTTGGAGATACTAGAGAAGAATGATCAGCGGACTTCCATCACTAATTCAATCTAGGCAGTGCAGGATACAGACATCAAAAGCCTTTCCAGAATCCTTGTCTGTGCAACTGGTGGACTGTGCCTGTGCCAAGCCCTGGGTGGGGATAAGGAATTGCTCTGCCAATAGAGCCATATGCTGAAGTGATGCTCACTAAAATGAAACGGTACCTGCACATCACAGATGTGTAGTACAGCTCAGACATAAATATGAGCAAATAAAGGAAGCCATCCAAATTTCATAGTTGAACTAGAACGTGATTGTAAAAAATTCTCCTTAGGAGATATACTCAACTGACTGAGTCATAGAAATTATTTTCAGTAGAGAGACAATTATTTTAATGGTATTTGATCTCTAATACACAAATCTAACCTTAGATATTAGTCTAGAAGCAGCAAAACAGACTCATTCAAAAGTCATTTGTTTCCTAGCCTGCATTTGTCCCATGTTGGGAGATGGAGTGAACCAGGAATTCTGCTTATGGGTTAGCATATGGAATTATAAACATATTATGATAATTACAAAATAAATAACCGAGAAGGACTCAGGTGATGCCCACCCTGGGAAGTAAGCATCTGAATGCCCTTAAAGGAATTCAGCTTTGTCGTAGTTCTTGTGAGTGGTTTAATGAAGGAAGAGGAGGATGCTGATAACTAAAATGAAAATAGGAGATCCTAGAAAAAAAAATGGGCTCCTGTGCAAGTTTTATTGAGAATTGACTGTACTACTGATTTTGCTAATTACTTATCAACATCTTTGTTGTATAAACGATTTCACCTAAGATAATGGCAGAATGGAAAATGGGGAACATTTGTAGCACTGAAGGAAATAAAAACCCTGTAGGCATTCCTATGTTTATTTTGAGTTCTGTAGAAGTGATTGATACTGTTATAAAAGTATACTACAGACCACTCAGTGAAATACAGGCTCTGAATGATGCTTTCTTGATAAAATGATCAAAGTGACATGGTGGCAGCTGTGATGGGAGGTTTCAAGTAGTTTCCAAAAGTCTAATTCAGCTAAAATAGGATGGGAATTAAGTTCTTGAATTGTCTTTCCAATGACTTTTCTTCCCAAGAAGGAGAAAATGTGGAGACTCAATATTCTGTATGTAATTCTCACCAAAAGGAAGAACTCGGTGGGAAAGTGAACATTGTAATAGTCTTTGGAGAATGTTACCATGTCATATTGGAGTTTACACAGCAAAGTAAATACCAGGCATAGTGGGATGTATCATTTTCACAGAGTTAAATTTTCAGACAGTCAGAAAATATATCACTGTGATCCCATGGTTAGAACCTATCAAAGAGAACATAGCTCACATCTGTGGGAGATGATACAAGACAAAATTTACACCGTAAAAGGCTAAATCATTTCAACAAAAAAAAATATCAAACACATTTTATTCTAGGGTGTATTATTAAACACACACAGTCATTCTCTCATTTAATCCTTACAGTACCCCCATGAAACAAATACCATGATTCTCTCTATTTTTGCATACTGAAGAACTGAGGCACAGAGAGGTTAAAAAACTTACCCAAGGACACACAGCTATGAAGCCGTTGGTGTGGGAGCCAGAATTTCAACTTACCCTGTTTGCTTCCAGTCTGAACCTTTTATCACCACACTGTGGTCTCACCTCCTAAGAGCTCTCTGATAAGCCCATGTGGAAGGACGTAAGAATGAAAGAACGAGTACCTAGTAGGCACAGAAGATGGAGGGTGAGCCTTGGGTAAAGTGTGAGGGTCGCAAACACCCAGAATCACCCGGTGGACACTAGAGATGCTGCGGACAATAAAATTTACCTGTATTTAGACACAGAAAGAACAGGAAATGGATGGGCTCACATTTGGCAAAATGATGAAGGTGATGCTAATGGAAGGCAGAACCACCCTTCTTCTGTTTCTATTTAGAAAGGGGCTATTTTTCAAATGAAAAAATAATAGATAAGTCATAGTAAGAAACAAGTGCGAGAAAAACATCAGATGGCCTGTTTTAAGGTTTTAAAGTAGAATTCAAATAGATTATCTCGGGGTATTCAAGAAATTTCCTGAATTCGAGAAAATGTAAAACACGTGAAAAATGACTTAACTCCAGATTACAGCCGGTACTCCTGTTCTCAAAACAGGGGAAATCTGAAGAAATTCTAGAAATCATGAACTAAAGTTTGCCCATGACCCCAAGAACCAGCATGATTGTTGGCACCCAGAGAGGAATGCGGGGAGAGGCAGAAGCCCCCGTGGGTTCACACGAGGAAAAGGAAAGGGTCCTCGCTGCCCAAGGACCCCGGGAAGAGACTGAACAGGCTGTGTAATGGAGGGAGCCGGAGCACTGTGCATATATCCATAAAATTAGCAGGCCAGATTTTGCTGTGATCTCAATGTGTGTGTCTGATCTCCAAATGAACGTGAATGTATTTTCTGTGTAGCTCTTGTGTCTTTTCAAACCAAGGCTTACCAGTGTCATCTTAGTGTTGCTCTGAAAATAAAATTCTGCTTGGTCCAGCAGAGAAAGAGATAAAAATTGGTGAGTACCCACTTAAAACTAAATGTTCAGATGAATGAGCCTAAGAACAAAGAGATCGAAGCTTTTAGCGGTCAGTAGGGGGTTCCTTCTACATTTTATGACTTCAGCCTGTCTGAGGGCCAGTGATCCAAACTGTGGAGGCTGGAAGTTGTTACATGCTTAGCGTGCTCACAAACGTGGAGCTGTTTTGGAAGATAAGCTCAATATTGGGGCGCCTGGGTGGCTCAGTTGGTTAAGCGTTCGACTTGATTTCAGCTCAGGTCATAATCTCAGGGTGGTAAGATCAAGCCCCGCATCGGGCTCCATGCTAGATATGGAGCCTGCTTAAGGTTCCCTCTCTTTCTCCCTCTGCCCTCCCTGCCTCACTGCTCATGGGCACATGCATGTGCGTCCTCTCTCGAAAAAAAAAAAATCAGTATTAATCTGAAGTTTTTAATATAGTCTTTGAAAGCAGCTCCAAATGGAGTGACTTCTCTAAGAAGTCAGCTTTGTGGCAGTCTACATCTTTAACCTGGGATTTCGTTAGAAAATAGTAGAGAAGCCCATGGCACACTTTTCTGAAAAACTGGACAGCTCATTGGATCAGTGAAACATTTTCCAAAGGGAAGGTCGAATCTATTTTGCAAGGGAGTCTTGGCAGGTGTAGTTCAAAATGAGAGCAATTTATAATTTGTTCAGTACTCCGTAAACACATTTTTTTAAAAAAGATACTAGAATTCATGTGGCTAAACTAATAAAGAGAAAGCTGGTCACTTGTTTCCAAGTAAATGTTTATACAGACTTTGCTGCCATTCATCCTCCGTCTTTAGGAGTTGTGCTGTAATTTAAGTGCTTGACTTTTATCCCTACTCTGGCGGGTATCTCTAGGCTGGCGTGCAATGGGAAATGGTTTGCTTGTGACCAAATCCCTCCTCTTCAAGGACAGTGGTTTATAAATGGCCCTTTCAGCAGATTTTTGCTGCCAGATCTTAACAGGTTACAAATAAAAGTGGAGCTTTTCTGATGAAGGGAGCTGGCAGAAAGCAAGAGAATGGGCTTGGGGAGACTAGCAGCTCTGCTGAGCACATTCCGCACATCCTGGTCTTAGAGGTCACCAGCTTCCATGAAAGGGGAACCCGGGGATGGATTCTTAGCGATTCTTCATCCCACTCCCTCCTGCTCGAGATGGTCTCAGGAATATCTCATGCATAGAAGCTTGTATGTATTTCTTCCTCTAGACTCAGTTGGGAAAACAGAAACCATGTCAGGTATTTCAAGCAAGAGGGAATTTAATACAAGGAATTAGATGTTTTTGAAAGGGTTTTAAAAAGCTTAGAAAACAGTGGAAGGAAGCAAAGAGCAAGGAAAGGAGCTGCCAGCTTCAGGAAATGGGGACATGGAGGGAAGGCGCCCAGAGGTTTCACCAAGTGCCAGGAGGAAGCAGCTGTCGCCAGAGCTCTCCTGCAAACAGCTGTGTACCCCTCTAACTTGCCATCTGCCTGAGCATCTTTCTACCAGTGCAAGAGGAGGAGCACGTCTTCCCTCTCTCTTTGCCTTCCACATCTTCTGCGAGTGCCTCTTGCTGGCAGGAGTTGGATACGTATTCACCTTATTCAAAATCTAAGTACCTTTGCCCTACCGGCAAGCTATTGGAAAATACAGTTCGTTCCTGAGCTTCCAGAAAAGGGCTGGGGACAATGCCGAGTTGACCAAGGACCAAGGCACAAGTGTATTTTCTCATCTCACTTTCTACAATAAATGTAATCTAGGGTAATATCGAGGGGAACATATTCCCAAGAAAAAATAAAATGACAAGTCTCCCTCTGGTAGGGAAGATAAAAAACATCTTTCCCAAATAAGCCCCGTTCAGCTGTTTTAAGCCTCCACAGAAGAGCTGACTTGTCAGTGTCTTTATGTGCATATGAAAATAATTTATAACATGGTTTCTCGCTCTTCAGGTGAAAGTAACAGTTTTGGTCGCTTCAGGTCAAAACGGAAGGCTCTGTCGATTCCTGGTCACCTGCTCGCTTAGCTGTACCACGTGGACACACACCCATGTACATTTCCTCTCCCGTCTCCTCACTCTGCCTTTGGCGGGGGGGGAGTAACCTGTGACCATGAAGTAAATGCTGATTCATAGCACAAATCCGACCTTTTAAGCCCTGTGTGAGGAAGGCAGACCCAATCTCTCAAAAGCACAGTTTCCAAGCTTTGTGGAATATCCTTCTGAATTCCTAAGATAATGCCCAAGTTCCCTTTGCTCAAGAACCAAGTGCTACAGACATCCTTTCCATGAAAAGAAAGATCCCTGTCATTCCTCCCTCAAAATAATGTGAGAAACACCTACTGTATCTTCTCCCAAGCTGCTTCCGGGTGTCCTTCCTTGCTTTCCCGACAAGCTCCACTTCCTCGTGCCTGCCTGAAATGCCCCCACTTTCACTGAAACTAACTTGGGAGGAAGTCCTTCTCCTCGCTTTGTAGATGAAAAGGTAAAATTTAAACCTGCCACTTGCAGTCTCCTTTTCTCCTGTTTGCCTCCACTGCTTTGAACATTGCCACAATTCTATAATGTTCTCTAACTTTTGTGATTCCTTATTTTAAGGTCAGAATGTCAGACGTTTACACGTGTAAATGTCTTACTGCATCAGTTTCTTTCTGTCCATTAGCCGCATGAACAGCTAAGTCCACAACTCCCCAGTGTTTTGGAAGGTGTTTTAATGAGTAAGGAGATGAGTCTAGGAGTCCCAGTCTTCCAGGATTCCCAGCAAGAAGTCCAGCAATAGTAACTGAGATTTACTGAGCACTTACTATGTGCCATGGATTGTTCTAGATGCTTTATGTGCTCTCTAGACCCTGAGTCCTTACGATGACCCTTGGAGGCTGAAACAGGTATCACCCCAGTTCAGGGTCTTTGCAGTTTGCCCAAGGTTATTCAGTTAGTAGATAGTCGAGTCAGAATTTAACCACCACTTTCTAAGTCTAAACTTGATCAATCCAAGAGAAATGTTGTTACATAACAATAGAAAAAGTAGTGTTCATAGTTACTATGAGAACACTCATGTCTTTTTACTTAGAGAAAGAAAGTTACTTAGATTTCCAGTAAGGTTAATACGTATTCTCAGATTATATACTCACTTGATAGAAAAACGATTGCTTCTCTATGTAGCTTACCCTTAACTGGCTTCAAAACAGATTAGGAGTCTTTTGATATTTAGGACAGTTGATTCTGGAAGCATCTCTGTGATTGTTAATGATTCTGGGGATTATACGGCAAGGCTGGAATGCGTGTGAGAACGGTATTCATGTGTTACTAATGTGTAAAGACAGAAATATGCTGTACAGTATTAACCTTCACAAGGCATTAGTCAGTATGTGTGTGGCATGAGCTCATCCATTTAGCCTGTAGAGGTCATATCTGACACAAGAGAGCTTCAAAGGGGAGGGACTTAGTTAACTGTTACCTTTACCGCACACTGGAGAAGTGGCCACCCCTGTCCTCACTGAGGAGAAATTCTCTCAGCAAGATTTACACCTGCAAGTCCTGTACCATGTGTGTTAGGAGGTTCATTCTCTGCATTTCTTACTTCCAACATGCTTCGGAGGGAGCCGTCGCCGGTGACACAGCTAGTCTCGGGGCTGGTCTGTGTGCTTGGTGGCAGGATCAGTGCTGGCTTCCTGATAAGTCAGTCGTCTTACGTGTGTTGTCCTCACAGCCCATAGGATCAGAGTAACCGGTGCTTCTAGGATTAGAACCTTTTTTGTTCCTCACTCACGATTGCTCACCACGTTTTGCTGTTCACCGTCTAAAGCTCGTCTGTTTGCCCCAAAGCCTGCTCCGAGCTATGGCCAGAGGAGAAGGATCCTGGGGTCTGCTGTTGTTTCATTCAGTACGTCATTATTGAATAAACAATAGTGTTAATAGTAGTTGCGATGGTAATAGTCATTGCTATGTATTAAGGGCTCATGAGGCAAACACTGTTCTGAGCCTTTATGTATTTTCTCATTGAATCCCCGGACTCGTGGGAGGTAGGTAAGGTGATCCTCCCAAAAGTGAAACTTGTGCCTGCTGCAGGTCAGGATGATTATTTCTTACCTCAAGTCCAAATGTATGAATGATGCAGCTGCCTGGAGAGGAGAGTCACAGGGACAAAGGCCACTGGGAGAAGTCACGTGCAAGAGACACCCCCGCAAGGGCTTTCCGTGTAACTCCCTCAGCTCTGTCTCCCTGTGTGGCACGGTCGGCCGTGCCCTGTCGGGAAGTGTGCTTTATTTCTGTTCGGTTCAGTCTCAACATTTGCAAGTGGACCTCCTGTTTCCAATTTACACAGTTAATGAGTCATCCCTGGAGGCTTTCCGGAAGATTTACAAATCCTAGAGCTGGAAGGATCCCGTTGACACATGAATAAATGTTATCTCTATGCCACGTAATATTTTTGCGTCTGCAGTTCTCTTGCAACTTAAATCTGTGTCGCTTACTCACAGAAAATATCTGGCTAAGTATTTGTTAACACCTTAAGATGCTTTTTGAGGCTGGGTGTTACAGAAACACAAAAGGCTTACAGAGTCCGCGGAAATCTAAGAGAGTCCCACAATAGAGCCTTTCAGCACAAGGACAGGAGCTGTTCATTAGCTTTTCCTCCATTTCTCTTTCATATCCGGCAGGAGCTGAATTGGCCACACCACACGCCTTTTTAGTAGATGATTAGGTTTTTACCAGGCCTTGGGGAGGATTATTTGGAATAAAGGAAAAATCAATCTTAATGTCTCCCCCCAGGACCGGAGGGGACTAATGTCTGTACAGTCACTCTCGAGGTATAAAAACCAGTGTGTCTGGGCTGGTTGACACTGTAGAGAAGTCGAGACTAAAGCTCACCGTCTGGGAGGACCTGGGGCTTTGCTCAGGCTCCTTACGTCGAGCGAGCCCTGTTGCATGAGGAACGGGGTGTGATGTTCTCTCTACAACATGCCCCGTGTCGTTTATCCTGTTGGCTCAGAATTGACCTCTTATCCTGTGTAGCCTAAGGGAACAACAGTCCTTTCCTTTTTTTTTTTTTTTTTTTTTATATCTCGGTTCTTATTTTTGTTTTGCCCTTCACCATGAGCCTTACAGGGATCTGCCCTGTTTTCTCTGTATAGGTCAATATTTGGGATAATTCTTCAGTTTCACTCATGGCCTTCCTGGAGGTTCAGTTTCTTACCCTGAAACAGAATAATGTTCCAAGCTAGTAAGCTATTTGGAAGACACTGGGTTAAAGGCACTGTGGAGCTATAATGAAAAGAAAAAGACACAAAAATTTTTTATTTGTCCTTAACCTGCCAATTCAAGGCAACAGGCATTACTGCTGAGGGTAAGGAGGAGCTCGACTGTGAGAGATGCCAGGAAGAGTAGGCTGTGGCTTTCGTTCTCACAGATCTCACAAGCTCCCGGGGACTCTACAGCATGAGGGGAGCTGTGCCAAGACTGGAAGGGGGAAAGGGAGGCCTTGCATTACTGGAGTTCACATGGTCCTAGCTTTGTGGCAGGCACCGCAAGAGGGGCTGTGCTCCCCATTTGGTCCTCACAGCAACTCTCTGAGGAGACATGTGAGGACAGTGAGGCCGACTGTTGTTAAGAACTGTGCTCTACAGGTAATAATAAGGGAGAGAATACGTTCTGTTCCTCTGGGAACCAGCAGGAAAGAATATGGTTTCACAGAGAGGGAAATTACTCTTTTTTTTTTTTTTAAATACTGTGCTTTAATCAGGCAAAACACTCAGGTACCACATATATTGTGTGAGTTCATCTTATTAACGATTGCAAAGCAGGCCTGCGGTACGGTTCAGCAAGTTTAGGGATTTGCCCAAGATCGCAGACCAGTAGGTGGGGAGCTAGGATCTGAACCCCAGTCTGTCCAGCTCTAAAGCCTTCTGCCTCAAGACATCCTACCAAGTACATCAAGTCCATCGTTATTAAGATGGACTTGCAAGTTTTTTTTTCCATTTTATTTATTTTTTCAGCGTAACAGTATTCATTGTTTTTGCACAACACCCAGTGCTCCATGCAATACATGCCCTCCCTATTACCCACCACCTGTTCCCCCAACCTCCCACCCGTGACCCTTCAAAACCCTCAGGTTGTTTTTCAGAGTCCATAGTCTCTTATGGTTCGCCTCCCCTCCCCAATGTCCATAGCCCCCTCCCCCTCTCCCAATCCTACCTCCCCCCAGCAACCCCCAGTTTGTTTTGTGAGATTAAGAGTCATTTATGGTTTGTCTCCCTCCCAATCCCATCTTGTTTCATTTAGTCTTTTCCTATCCCCCTAACCCGCCATGTTGCTTCTCCATGTCCTCATATCAGGGAGATCATATGATAGTTGTCTTTCTCTGATTGACTTATTTCACTAAGCATGATACGCTCTAGTTCCATCCACGTCGTCGCAAATGGCAAGATTTCATTTCTTTTGATGGCTGCATAGTATTCCATTGTGTATATATACCACATCTTCTTTATCCATTCATCTGTTGATGGACATCTAGGTTCTTTCCATAGTTTGGCTATTGTAGACATTGCTGCTATAAACATTCGGGTACACGTGCCCCTTCGGATCACTATGTTTGTATCTTTAGGGTAAATACCCAGTAGTGCAATTGCTGGGTCATAGGGTAGTTCTATTTTCAACATTTTGAGGAACCTCCATGCTGTTTTCCAGAGTGGTTGCACCAGCTTGCATTCCCACCAACAGAAGAGAGGGAAATTACTCTTAAGCGGCGTCCTTAAAACTGAGTTCTTTATAAAGATTTGATCTTTGGTCTTTATTTATTTATTTATTTGTCTTATAATAACACATTCTTAAACCAGTGTTATGGAACATCCATGCCATTAGGCTGGGCAGCGAGTGGTGCAAACACACCTTTTCTTCCCCAAAGCATCACTGCCTTCAGTTAGGGTCATAGAAGACATTTTGGGGTAGGGGGAGGAGGGTGAGGGAGAGAGTTGTTCCACAGGACACGAAGTTGTGTTGCTCATAAGTCTGTGACTAACGGGGGAAAGATAAAACACGTGATCATTTAAATAACAGATAGTAGCACAGAAATGAAAGTAGGTCTTTGCCTCCTGCACCCACTGGAAACATTTTTTTTTACCATAAATATTTTATCAATTAGGTAATTAGACCCTAGAAAAGCAAACATAAATAACACACATTCACTTTGTGCTCCAGTTCCTCCATTCTTAATCTCTTTTGTCCTTCCTAGTGATGAATTTCTTCCATTTTTAGCCACCCCAATTTAAAAAAAAAAAAAAATCCCTTCCATTTGTCCTCCTTCCCTTCAGAGGAGACAAAAGAGAGCTTCCTTCCAGAAGCAGCAGTGAAAAGGCTTGGCATTCTTGCTGCACAGCCGCTAGCTCTAAGAGGCTTCGTCGGCTGGGTGTTAGGCCTCTGAGACTGGGCTGTGTTTCCAGAGCTGGTCGCCCACAGGTGCACCTGCACAAGCTCTAGTGTGAATAATGTCCAGTGTGTCCCCCATCCTTGGCCATCGTAATTGCGTGGGTCAGGGAACAGTCTGAGGCAGCATTCTGGTTTTCGGAGTCAATTGATTTTGCTAGTCCAAACTTAAAATTTCTAGGAAAATCTGGACTAAAAAGAACTAGGTATTATTCAGGGACAGAAGAACCACTGCTTCTGAAATAGGAAGCAGAATTGAAGAGAACCCACCTGACATGTTTCTTACGTAAGCCTGGTCTTTATATAGAAATGCAGCAGAAGACAGCAACTGACACAGTCAACAAATCAAAGAGGCAACCCACGGAATGGGAGAAGATATTTGCAAATGACAGTACAGACAAAAGGTTGATATCCAGGATCGATAAAGAACTCCTCAAACTCAACACACACAAAACAGATAATCATATCAAAAAATGGGCAGAAGATATGAACAGACACTTCTCCAATGAAGACATACAAATGGCTATCAGACACATGAAAAAATGTTCATCATCACTAGCCATCAGGGAGATTCGAATTAAAACTACATTGAGATACCACCTGACACCAGTTAGAATGGCCAAAATTAGCAAGACAGGAAACAACGTGTGTTGGAGAGGATGGGGAGAAAGAGGAACCCTCTTACACTGTTAGTGGGAATGCAAGTTGGTGCAGCCACTTTGGAGAACAGTGTGGAGATTCCTCAAAAATTAAGAATAGAGCTTCCCTATGACCCTGCAATTGCACTGCTGGGTATTTACCCCAAAGATACAGATGTAGTGAAAAGAAGAGCCATCTGTACCCCAATGTTTATTGCAGCAATGGCCACGGTCGCCAAACTGTGGAAAGAACCAAGATGCCCTTCAACGGATGAAAGGATAAGGAAGATGTGGTCCATATACACGATGGAGTATTATGCCTCCATCAGAAAGGATGAATACCCAACTTTTGTAGCAACATGGATGGGACTGGAAGAGATTATGCTGAGTGAAATAAGTCAAGCAGAGAGAGTCAAGTATCATATGGTCTCACTTATTTGTGGAGCATAACAAAGAACACAGTGGACATGGGGAGGTGGAGAGGAGAGGGAGTTGAGGGAAACTGGAAGGGGAGATGAACCATGAGAGACTATAGACTCTGAAAAGCAACCAGAGGGTTTTGGGGGAGGTGGGGGTGGGAGGTTGAGGAACCAGGTGGTGGGTAATAGGGAGGGCACGTACTGCATGGAGCACTGGGTGTGGTGCAAAAACAATGAACACTGTTATGCTGAAAATAAAGAAATAAAAAAAAAAAAAGAAATGCAGCAGAAGAACTTCAGGGAAAGTTCTGGATTGTTCAGCGGATGGGAAGGAGTGACAAAATAGATGACTTGCTAAATTGGTAAATGACCGTGCCAAAAGCTAGGACTGCTGGCAGAGCATAGCAGGGAGTTTAAAAATGTATTTCAGAAAAAGAAAGAATGATCCAAGAGTCACCATGAAACATTTGGAGTAACTGCCTTAGATAAAAAGGAAAGGACACCTCTATCCTAAGAAAATTCAGAATTCAGGGTGCCTGGGTGGCTCAGTCAGTTAAGTGTCTGCCTTTGGTTCAGGTCATGATTCCAGGGTCCTGGGATTAAGCCCCATGTGGATCTCCCTGCTCACAAGGACCCTGCTTCTCCTTTTCCCTCTGCCTGCTGCTTTGCCTGCTTGTGCTCTCTTTCTTTCTCTCTCTCTCTGTCAAATAAATAAAATCTTTTTTTAAAAAATTCAAATTTGATGCTATAAAGACAGTAGAGACTTTAGCATGTGAATATCACCTCTGCTTCCGGAAGCCAGTCGGTTTCATAAATAGATGAGTGATTTATTGAACAAACACTTAGAAGGGTGACTATTGTGTGCAAAGCACTGGTGTCGGGGCTGGTTAGCTTGTGTAGGTTTACAAATAATTCCAGAGCATGAATAAAAGGTAGGATGGTGGTACAGAGAAATTGAAAAGCCCGAGGACAGAGCTAGCTGGCATTGAGGTTCCAACTTGGAACCACAGCCTGAGAGTGTCCGACACCCTTCGATCCGTCCCCACCATTAGGCTTGATAGCAGCACAATCCTGCAGGCAGTTAGGGAGAGGGAGGAGTTGGGGTGAGGGTCTTCTGGTCCAGCTCCCTCTGCTTCTATAAGCCCCTGGAGTTCCTAATGTCACAGGCCTAATCTGCATTCCTATTTTTATATTTAAAAAATGTCAGCCAGGTAACAACATTGAAGGATCTCAAAATTATTTACAGAACCTAATAACCCACCGCTCTGGGAGTTGGGAAGATACGATTACCATGATTTTCTAAAGAGGAAACTGCAGATTGGAAATTAAATAAATGTATCCGAGGTTCAAGCAGACATTGTTATATGGTGTCTATCATTTCTATGTACAAATAGCAAGAGGAGTCAGAAATAATGATTGTACCAAAATTTGATCTTCTAAAATGTTTTCAAGTGAGAAAATCTCATGGGATCATTCTTCATTGTCTTTTTTCCATCTTCTAAAAAGTTTGAATTCACAGAGTTAACCTTTCTTTTCTTGCCACAATAACCAGCTTTTCCTTTTCAATTTATCACTTTGATGACAGCTGATACCAGTCTAAGCTAACATTGTAACAATTTTAGATAATATTACAGATGCACAAGGGCATCCTCCTTTGAATCAATTAAAGAAGTCACAGTAAGTTGCCATTGAAAGTGTAGCAGCTGCATCCTTGAAAACAGATGCTCTTCTGGGTCTGAATGCGTCCAATTTCAACTAATTTTAAGACTTAAACACATTTCAGTCTGGTTAATATTAGGATGTGGAACCACTTGAGACATCCTAATGTCCTAGGCTGATTGCTTCTCCATGACAGTACACTGGCTTCCCTTGGAAGATACTGGTTATTTGATATGCCAGGGATTTTATGTCCGTGGAAAAGAGAGGACCCCCAAGGCTTGGCTTCCACGAGGCGGACTCATGAAATTAAAGTGACTTCTAAAGGCAATACCATTTATAGGGAAGTGCTTGGGCTGTAGGGATTGACCAGAATTCCTTTAGACTGCACTTCTGCAGGATTCCTGAACAGCCCAGGAAACCAGCTAGCATGAACTACTTCCATATGCCCACTCTGTCCCCAGGATATACTCAAGAAACTAAGGGAAAAGTTACAGTTGTAAATGGCAAGCTGTGCCTTCTCTCTCCTGATTTTCATCAATCTGTTATTATGTGAATTATTTGTCCTGGCACATTGGTCAATTAAACCATTTGTTCTGTTTAATAAAAAAGCATTGATCGAACTCCTGTATGCCTCCCAACAGATATGGACAGATATAGATATATAGATAATCTCTGCTGTGAAGGAGTTACTGATCTATAGGAAGACATACTGATAAACAGATGTCAATGGTATCCGGTAACTACTGTATGGAATTACAGGGGCCTGGGGGTGGACAGAGGAGCCAATGACCCAGCCTGGAGAATCAGGAAACACTTTCTGAGCCAGAAAGCATGAATAGTTTAGAAAGAGGATTAAGAACCATCCAAGGCACAGAATCCTGAAACAGCAGGATGTGTTTAGGGAATCTGCTTTAAGAAAGTGTCAGATTAGTGGGCCAGGATGGAAAAGGAGAGAAGTTGGAGAGAAAGGAGAAAATGGGAGTTAGAGAAATGGTGAAAAACTGGAGTATTAGACAGAAACCAAAAATCATGGAAAGCCTTGCTCAGGAGCTTGGACGTCAACACATAAGCAATGGGAAACACTGATATTATTTTTACAAGAAATTGACAAAGTCTCATTTGTGTTTTTGAGGAATAACTCTGCTTCTCTAACTCATTTAATGAGCTAAACATGGAGGATTGATTCAAGGTAGGGGCCAGGCATGAGGCCTCCTCCTGTAGTAGTAGTTCATGGCAGAAATGAGGACTGAACCAAGAAAGTCACAGCAGGTACAGAAAAGATAAAAGATATTAAGAGACGTTTAGGAAATGAAATTGGCAGAAATTAGTCTTTGCCGGGGAGAGTGAGGGAGAGGAGAGGCTCAGAAATTACTCTCAAGCTTGCAGCTGAGATTTCTAGATTGCTACACCACTGATGCAGAGGGAATTCAGGATAAAGAGCAGATGCTGAAGATAGATAATGAGTTTTGTTTAGAACACATTGCATTTGAGATGCCTGTGGGATATACAGGTAAGGTTAGCTTGCACAGTTGCTCAAATGAAGTTTAGGAGTCCTCAATCCCTAGATAATAGCAAAAGCCATGAAAATGGATGAGCTCACTCAGGGAGAACATACAGAATGACAAGTAAGGGAGACCAACAGAGGAATAAGTCCTGGGAACCCCAGCACTTCTGGGGGGGCTAAAGGAAGAGGATTCAGGGAAGGAAATGATGAAAACAATGTCAGAGAGATAACAGACACCCAGAGGAGTAGGGTGCCATCTAAGCCAAAAGTAAGTGGAATTTTAAGAGGAAGTGGCCAGTCAACGTTGAACATAGCAGAGGGCCTTTCTGAGATTAGAATTGTAAAGCACCCACCGGTTTTGGCAATTAAGAGATCATTGGTGATGATGAGAATAATGCTGTAGTAAAGAGGCAAAGGTAGAAGGATTATGGCATGTGGAAGGGTTAATAGGCAAGACCACAGAGAGAGCAAGTGTTGATGATTCCCTTGAAATCTTAATGAGAATCTCTCTCTCTGTCTCTGTCAAATAAATAAATAAAATCTTTAAAAAAGAAAAAAAAGAGGAGTGACAAGAGAGTAGGAAGGACAAAGCAACATGGTTTGGGAAAAGTTGCTGAGAAGGGGGAAAGGAGCTAACCAAGCACTAGGGAAAGATGGACAAGTGACATTGAAGACATTTTTGAGATTAAAATCCAGAAAGTTTTAGGGGCAACAATCCATACTTTCGTTTTTCTGTCAGAAGATGAGTTGCAGAATTAGCCGGGGTTAAGTCAAGTTGCCACAGAAGAATCTATATTAAAGGTCATGGGGCAGACGGGGACACGTGGCCTCCTCTCGCTACGACCAAGGCCGGAAATGTGAACATTCAGCTTTCTGGAGTCTATAGTGTGTGAGCAAGGGAGAGGGGAGAATTGAAAATGTGTCTTGGTTCACCTAACAAGGAGTGCCTGCCGTGGAGAGCAAGCTTCAGCATCCTCCTATAAACCGATCAATTTAGTACAAAAAGCCACAGTTCCGTTGCCACGATTAGTTAGTTGGGAGTCTCTAAGATGCCTGCTTTTATACAGTGGCTATAAGAGGAGCAGGATATTATGAATGATCTGATGGGACCCATCCCTAGTATTAGCAGAACAGCTCAAAGTGTATATCTTAATAAAATGATCAAGTACTAATATATTTTTAAAGATGTTTATTTATTTGTTTGACAGAGAGAGAGATCACAAGTAGGCAGAGAGGCAAGCTCCCTGCTGAGCAGAGAGCCAGATGCAGGGCTCGATCCCAGGACTCTGAGATCATGACCTGAGCGAAGGCAGACACTTAACCCACTGAGCCACCCAGGTGCCCCAAGTGTTAATATTTTTAAAGTCCACTATATGTGGGCTTTGATGATATGAAGAGTAATCCCTAAGATAAACCACCTCATGGCCTCTAAAAGGATGTCCCAGGTGTGTGTCCAGTCACCTCCTATCTCGACTGTATCCCCAGCCGCTTCTGTCAGCATTGCTTTTTTGTAGGTTTCCATTTGACATTTAAGAGAGAGTTCACTGTTTTGTGTTGTATTTGTTTGCCATGCTCAGCATTTTGCTCCAATAATTCCTTCTTGTTAAGAAAACTTTGTAAGTTTCAGGGAGCCCTGGGGAATTCACAGGAGGGTTTTTCTATAGAACTCAGGCATGAGGTTTCATGTTGCTTTACTGAAATGTTACATTTTTGTTGTAGATGATAGTCGAGCGGAATATGCAATGTGCTGCTTTTCTAAACTCCTTTTACCTCACTCATTCCAAGTTTTCTCTTGACTGTTTATCTTCCATTAAATTCGTCTACTTGGATTTTTCTTCTTGGTGGAATTTGTCCAAAATGTCTTTGATAGTGTTGGGAGATTGATATAACTTTGGACCTTAAGCCACGAGTCTGATCTCTTTGGGGTCTGATTTCTGCCCCCATCGTGGCACAGAAAGAGCTCTCTATCGACGGTCAGTGTCATTCAACAGCAGAGTCCAAGGGCTCAAAGCCCTAACATGCTTTGAAGTATTAGACTAGTGTTCCTTATAGTTGCTTTCATGTGGCCTGCCAGATGAAAACATTACGAAGGCAGTGATCTCGTCTTGCAGTCCTACAGGCTGGGCAGTGTTGGCCGTGGAGAGGGGCCGCCATGCCGTAGCCACTCTCCTGTGGGTGGAGTTAGTGAGCCTCTTGAGTGATGCCAAGGCTGGTAGGAATTTTAAATCTACGTCATTACATTTCATTCTTCCTTACAGATCTGTTCCCTTGGCCCAAATTTGTTTTTTGTTCAATCTTTGCCATAATACCTGAATTTATTCAAGTCTGGTTTCCCAGAGAACTTGGCCCTACGAGGCTGGGCTGTCTTTCTGGGCCATTCTCTGGGCATAGCAAAGTCTAGAAACAGATGCAGTTCTGACAGCCTGTGGCTATAAACCCTGCCACAGCCACCTGGGACTCTCTACCCTGTAAGGGGAACCCCTCCTGAGCCAGTCAGTGATGCTTTGCCAGATCTCACAGGCCCTAAGTGCCCTTCTTCCAAAAGACACTGCATCCTCTGACAGAAGGATTTTCAGGTGGAAAAGCAAAAAATACTGATGATGGAATCTCAAGGGAATTATCTTTTACCTTGACACTATAGTTAAGCTTAAAACTCTTAATCTGGACAAATCACATGCTAAAGAATAATAATAATTACTTATTATTTGTATTAACATTAAGTGAGGTTGATATGCTATTATTATATGTGTTTTACCCACGTTAACCCATTTAATGCTCCCCAGAACCCCAGGGTGTAGGTGGTATCATCTCCATTTTACAGTGAGAAACTGAGGCAGACATAATTTAAGTGTTTAGCTCTTGGTCACATAGTAAGTGAGTAGTGGAAACAGGATTCAAAGCCTGTCTTGAAAATTCTAGAGTACTAAAAGAACTTTTGAATGAAATTGCCAAATTCGTTGTTGGTGACCTTTGAGAAGTTGTGGGGAACTGGATATGCAGCAGAAGTCTAGATATAAATATAGTTTGCATTTTTGCTGTTCAATATTTTCCTGAAGAAAATGTCCAAGTACCATAAATATTTTATTAATTATTTAATAGAGATACAGAAGGTAGCTCTATGAAATTTTCCCAAACGACCTTTTGGGGCTTTCAGCTGACTGTAGGCTATATATGAGATAGAGCAGACTACAGCTCACTCTTCCTACCCCCCACCCAAGAAGAGTTCACCTTCTTGTTCCTCATGTGCAAGCAGCATAACATCTAGAACCAGGGAATTGATCATTCTATGTAGACAGGACAGATCTACTCTGTGGTATTTATTTTTTTATAAAGATTTTATTTATTTATTTATTTATTTGACAGACAGAGATCACAAGTAGGCAGAGAGGCAGGCAGAGAGAGGAGGGGAAGCAGGCTCCCCGCTGAGCAGAGAGCCATGTGGGGCTCGATCCCAGGACCCCAAGATCATGATCTGAGCCGAAGGCAGAGGCTCAACCCACTGAGCCACCCAGGAGCCCCTACTCTGTGGTATTTGTTATGTTTGGTCCTGAGTACCACATTTCAAGGGAGATACAGAACAATTGGAATGGGTTTGTTGGCAAATTAAGAGAATTAAAAAACAATTCACTCTGATTATATGAAGAATAGCTGAAAAACTGAAGTTAGTTAGCCTAGAAAAGGGAAGACTTGAAGGAAGCCACAAGACATGGTGTCTTGAATACTTGAAGTGCTAACACTTATGAGAATGGTTGCCAAGTTCTAGAATCAGAGCCCATGATTAGAAGTTAATGGCAACAGATGTCAGTAGGTAGAGATGGTCACAGCTTTCCAGATGGAGTAGGCTGCCTTAAACGGTACTGAGTTTTCGTTCACACTCATCGGGGTACGTAAGCAGAAGCCCAGCAATCACTAGAAGATGTGCAAGAGACACAAGCCTTGACCACGTGCTTGGGCCGGACGCCTGCTCAGGCCATTTCCAACGCCAAGGTTCTGCTCCAATAATCTGTGAATTGGTTGAAGACAATCAGTATTGAATCAAGTACAGAAACAGTCTATTGTGTCTTGGATGTTGAATGCTGCCCACACCAGCATTAGTCAAATTGGTAAAAACATGACAACAGCAAAGTCAGATGTCATTTCCAGCAAATCTCCAGGCACCTAGTGCAGTGACTGTGTTTTCTTCTCCTTTCAGTGCTGTCTCCAGCTCAGGAGAGCCATGTGACCATGGATCTGCCCCCAGTGTCGGAGCAGATCATGCAAACGCTGAGTGAACTTGCCAGATCTTTCCAGGATATGGCTGACCGCTGCTTGCTGGTGCTGCATCTGGAAGTCAGGTATAATGCAGGCAAGCCCAAGACCGCAGCTGAAATGCGCCGCAGGTCACCTATCGCTTGCTTCATTCTGGAGCATATCACTGTAACTTTTCATTCTTACTACTGATGTCCTTTTTTATTTTTTTACACTGAATGTGATTTTTAGTGTTAACCAATCACTGTAAAAGTTTTAAGCACACACTGTATCGTAAATATGGTGATTCAGAGTCTGCGTGCCCTGTGACATCAGAATGTTCTGGATTTGAATGTCTCTACCAGCTAGTTAGGCCATCTTAAAGTCAGTTAATCCACCTCTCCTGATCCTGTTTTCTCATCATAAAAGTAAAACAATAATTCCTGGTCTACAGACTTCGTAAATGAAATAATCATTAGTATAATGCCTGCCACAAAATAAATGCTCAGAATGTGGTAGCTTTGTGATTATGGTGACTTTATGGTCACTGACATTTTCATGAACGTGTTCTGCTAATCGGTAAGGGAATATACAGATGCAGGAGCCATTCTTCAAGAACTTGAGACCTAAGAAGAGATTACGTTAATCATAATTCAGGACAAGAGTTTCAAAGATTCTGTAATCTTGGATTCTTGTTCCTTCCCTTGCGGTGTAGAACATTCTTAGTGTTGGTAGCCTCTCTTATCACACCTATGGAAGTGGTAGAAAGAAAAGACAGGAAAGTCTTCAATCGTTTGTTCATTCAATGAACATTTACTAAGTGCCCTCTGTGCCAGGCGGTGTGCTAGGAATTGGGATACAGCAATGAAAAAAAAATCACTCAAGGGCCCTGCTCTCATGGAGCTACATTCTAATGGAGGAAACAGCCAATGAACGAACAAAGAGAGATAATTTCACATAAGTGCAACTAACAAAATATCTTAATGGAATCAAGCAGTGCTGATACAACTACAAAGTGAGCCATATGTTTGAACCACATAAATCACTGAAATTTTCTAAGAGTCACATTTGAAAAAGTAGAAGCAAACACATAAATTATGATATATTTTGTCTAACCCAGTGTATCCAAAATATTATCATTTCAGCATATAACTAATGTCAGAATTATGGATGAGCTAGTTTACATTTTTTTGTGTATGAAGTCTTTCCAAATCTGCATATTTTACACTTAGAGCACATTGAAATTCAGATTGGTCACATCTCAAGTGCTCGATAGCCGCACGTGGCTAGTTTTCATTCTGGACATGGCAGAGCGTAACTGGGGTTGACTACAAAGAGGTATCGGCTTCTTTGCTTTTTAGATAGCGTGGTCAAAGAAAATGTGACATGGTAACAAGAAAGAACCACGTGTGTAAAGACCTAGGAAAAGGGAATCTCAGACCGAGAGGTCCCGAGATAATCAAGCTTGGCCGTGTTGAGGAGTGGAGAAGGGTTAGGGTGTGTAGAGCATTGGGAACAAGGAGGTGGGGTCGTGAAGCCTGGCATGTCATCATGCCGCGCAGACCAGGTGACCGGCTCAGATTTCATTCTAAGGGCATCGCAAAGACATAGAAAGGTTCCAAGCAAGGGAGAGAGCTTCATTCATTCCTTCATTCATTCATTCATTTTCATTTTTAAAAGGGCACTTCAGCTATCGTTTGGAAAAGGGATTATAGGAAGGAGTATGAATGGAAGCCTAGCGTGCGTTGAGACCAGTTATGAGCTCCAGATCAGCAGAGAGGTTGCACGAAAACGGTTGGTTTGAAATCTATTCCAAAGGCAGAGCTGATGAAATGTGTTGGTCACCTGGCTGGGGCGCTGGGGCTGGTGGCAGCTAAAGGACAGACTCGAGGAAGACTAGCAGCTTTGGGCCCAGCGTAACTCTGTGGGTGCCAGGGCCATTAACAGAGGTGAGAAAGCCTGAGGGAGGAGAAGGGTTGCAGGAGGGGTGAAAATCAAGACTTCCATCTGGGAGATGGTTAGTTAGAGGCATCTACGAGACCTCTGGGTAGCCACATCAGACCCCTGGTGGATACGGACTTTTGGAACTTCAGAATCAGAAAATTCGAGATCAGAAAGTGTACAGTAACACATCTTCTGTATTACCATGAGACATTATCAAAGTTCATAGAGCATTTTGTTGTTTCATTTGGAGTCTTTACTAGGTTGAGGTTTTAAAAACGTAAATAGGATTTTGGTTCATATGTCTGGACTCCAGTTAGAAATTGGCTATCTTTCAGATGTGCTTAGGCAAAGCGTAATTGATCATGTATTCTGGACGTCATTTCTTGTGTATGCCTCGTGCTCTGTTCATTCTTCATTATCTTGTCCAATGGCTTACTTCTTAATCACGCCGCACCTTGCGAGTGGAGTAAGAGAAGCAGCACTGCAGGTTGGAAGTGTTCCACCTGGCCTCATTTCTGATCATTTTCCTTACATGCAGCTGTCCGGGAAGAAAGGCCCTTCCTCTGTGTTTTCCCGATTTGTTCTGTGATAATTTTTAGATTTGTTTTCTGTTTACTTACAAGCTGACAGTGAAATAAATCAGGTGGTTTCTATGAATAGAGAAAGGCAGTAGACAGGAACAAAAACAAAAATCAGTAACATTCTGAAGCCTCTGTTACCCGGGTTGCACAGAAAAGCAAAGGAACATCAAATTAATTACTATCACAGCTCCTGGAATTTATGCTATCGATTGTGTTGGAAACACAAAGTGTTCCATGTTCAGAACTAGCCGCTTGTGGTGTAGTTAATTCCCAGTGGGAGATTTTTCAACGTGTTTGAGTAAGTCTTTTAAATCCTTAACCTCTATTCTGCCCTCTTTATTTTCATACGTCATGACGGTACTATTCTTAATGCTGAACATACCTTAGTCATTATTTATTAACTTTACAAGAAACCACTCATCGCGATGACACCCATTGCTGTATCTCCTTCAGCAATCGCTGAAAAACAGAAAAAGGTCATTGTAAGAACGAATAACAAAAGTACTGAGTTTTAGAGTCCTAGATGCAGAATTTCCTTCCCTTGACTTTTGCTAAAAGCACTAAACATGTTTATTGTTTCTAAATTAATTTCTCCTACCTTCTCATATCACATGGTTTCAACATTCGGGTTGCTTTGTTATGAATATGTTCCATACTGTCTTTGTTCGTTTTGAAGTATGACAAGTAAAACTAGGCAGAGAGTTCTGTGGATGGCTCCGGAAATGAATATCGACAGATTTCATTCATTCTCTGTCACAGTAACAAGCGTGTGTGTGTGTGTGTGTTCATACGGTTGATAATACAAAATGAGCAAAGTGCATCACTAGCATATCAGTACACTATACCGTGGAAATGCTGAAATAAGGAGGGTGCCAGGCTCCCCCGTATCCACAGTGGATGATGATGACTCCTAGGAGGAGGGAGTCAGCTGTGCCATTTTTATTCCTCTGGCCCCAGAACCTGGAACAGTCCTGCCCCCGTAGTAACTGCTCAATAAAAATCTGAATGCTTCTGGAGAATGAGCTGGTTTGAAATCAAACCCAGACAAAAGAAGTGCTGTTTGTCCAAACAAAATCTGTTGCTCTTTAAAGGAAATGAAGTCGTTTGAAGGCTCTGTTTTCACCCAACAGCCCACTGCGTGTATTCAAGAGGCCCTGAGGCTGTACGGGCAGCATCGTCCTTATCACCATAATCTCCTAATGTTGGTTTCGCTCGTTCCAGTCTGACCGTAAAAGAGAGTTAGAAGTTAGGCCCTGTCCCTCTGGGGCTGGTGCAATGAAGAAGTGGCTGGTTAGGTACTGTCTCTGGTACTTCTACCCCTGAAGCCACTGGAATAAGAGAGCACAGATAGAATAGACAAAGAAATTAATGGGGAAAAAATAGTGAGAAATGCTAGCAAGAAGGCCAGAACAACTTCAGATGCCAAAAATTTATCTTATTCACCAAAATACCTCCATATCTGCAGCCCGTATTTTTCTGTAATGTTGTTAACGTTCAAACCAGGTGTTCTCAAATCCAATAGGTTCCATGTTGAAGGACCAAATGCTCCATCCAAAGAGCATTTGACATTTTACCCGTGTCCCTGTAGGTCACATTTAACCAACAAGCAGCCCCTTTCCACAGTTTGAAGCATAAGGCAAATGACACTCCCAAGAAATGAAAGGCATGGTGAGACCATTAAAAATTGTTGAGGCTTTTCCCCCCTATTTGAACTTTAGAAGAAGAAAATTAAGTTGCCATTTGAGTCCACGATGCCAGGAATGTCACCTTTATCAGCTGATTTCTCTTCCCATCAGGAGGGCTCTAAGTGGGTTCCACAGCGAGCGCCTGTTACCGTTGGGATCCGGAGTGTGTACTTTCTGAAAATTACCCATCCTGCTGCGTAATCAGCAATATTTGTAGAAACCCTTAATGCCAAAGTCATCTTAAGGTCAGCAACAGCATGCCAGACTCTGAAGAAAAGAAACACTTTTTGAATTTGACATTTGCCAGTGGCTACTTTAATATCTTTTTTCATCTCTAACCATTTTGGGAGAGGAAGACAGTTCCTTGAAGTAGTCTTACTTCTCTTCCATGCCACTCACGTCAGGATCTGATACGCTCTCACCTCCAGTTCCTGAGACTATCCCAAGTAGTCTCTCTACTTTCAGTTGCTTCCATTCTTCAGCATCAGTCCACCCTTTATACTGTGCTAGAGCGATCGTGCCAAAGCGTGCATCTGATTATATCATTTCACCTCTCAAAATCCTCGTAAGGCCCCCTGGTGGCTTCTCAAATAAAGTCCGGAGTCCATAGATGGCCTCCAAAGCTGATGATGACCGGCCCTCCTGCCCATCTCCCCAAGTGAACCTCATGCCTCTGTCTTCACATGTGATGTGTGTGTACCAAAAGGAACCACTTGTCATTCCTGAAAACCGGCCTTCATTCATACCCTCATGCCTTTGTATGTGGTCTTCCCATTGTCTGGAGTTACGTCATGTGTAATTTACTATAAAAATACTTTAGCATTGAAGGCTTGATTTTATTTTCAGTTAAGAGCTACTCAGTTTCATTTCAACCACAGTAGTAATCAGTTTCCCTCGTCGTGAATCCCACTCCAGGATCGGTCAGCTTTCGTGATATTAGAAAGGTCACATTCCAGAAGGGGCTGCAACCAGCATGGTTACTGGTGTCTTGATTAACAGTATACACCTTGCCAATTAGCACAGGAAGGCCAGTGTGAATTTTTATTGGCAAAATTTGTCATTAATTGACGCAGCTGTTAGATGATCACCCATAATGAATATGAGCTGGTAGTCAAGATCTTTAGATTCCCCCCCACATAAGCAAGTTGTAAGAATGTAACACAATCCTATACAAAACTTGGCTCAAGGGGCACCTGGGTGGCTCAGTGGGTTAAGCCGCTGCCTTCGGCTCGGGTCGTGATCTCGGGATCCTGGGATCGAGTCCCGCATCGGGCTCTCTGCTCGGCGGAGAGCCTGCTTCCCTTCCTCTCTCTCTGCCTGCCTCTCTTGTGATTTCTCTCTGTCAAATAAATAAAATCTTTAAAAAACAAAACAAAACAAAAAAAAAAAAAAACTTGGCTCAAAACGAATCAGGGCACTTGGGTGGCTTAGTCAGTTAAGTATCTGCCTTCAGGTCATGATCCGCAGGGTCCTGGATCGAGCCCCGTGTCGGGCTCCCTGTTCAGCCAGGTGTCTGCTTCTCCCTCTTCGTCTGCCCCTTCCCACTGCCCACTTGTACAAGCACATGCTCTCTCTCTCAGGTACATAAATAAAATCTTGCCAAAATATGTTTAAAAAATGGATCATTAATCTAAATATAAAACCTAAAACTTTAAGGCTTCCAGGGGAAAACTTAGGGGGGAAAAAATCTTTGTGATGTTATTTAGGCCAAGATTTCTTACATATGACTCCAGAAACACCATCCATAAAAGAAGAAATATAATAAACTGAAATTCATCAAAATTAAAAACCATTCCTCAAAAGACATCACTAAGATGAAAAGACAAGCCAAGGAGGAGGAGAAAATGTTTGCAAAATGTATATCTAATCAATAACTTGTATCCAGAACATATAAAGAACTCTCAAATTTTAATAATAAGAAAACAACCTAATAAAAATATTGGGCAAGAATTATGAACACAAAGGTATATGAATGGCAAATAAGCAGAAATGCTTTAAGCAGAGTGAAAGAAGCCAAACTCCAGAAGCCTATAAATGATTCTATTTATAGGGCCTTCTGGACAAGACAAAAGTATAGGAAGTGTCTGTAAATCAATGGTTGCCAGATCCTTGGGGTATGGGTAGAGGTTGACTGCAGAGGGGCTCAAGGGAATTCTGGGGGTGGTGATATGGTTCTACAACTTGATTATAGTAGTGATTACACAACTGTCTAGACTTGTCAAATGTCATAGAACTATACACTGAGAAGGGTGCATTTTACTTTTATTAATTATTTCTCAATAAACCTTACTTAAAAAAAAAAAAAAGATGGTAGTCAAGCCTGAAGACAGTTCACTAGCAATAATGCCCAAGGCTTTTGCAGCCTTTTGTTTAGGAATATTTCCCATTACCTGATACAGACTATAAGGGTAACAGAGTTTTGACTCTGAACATCTTCCTGTCTACCTCACTGAGTTTACAGTCAGCCTGTTTGAACTGGGTCTGCCAAAGGATGAAGGGTTTTGTTTGTTTTTGTTTCTTTAAAAATGCCTATATGTGTGGAGGAATTGTTTGGACTGAAACTTGCTTTTGTCACAGCTTCACACCAAGGTTATGGAGTAGCCGATCCTTACCCATCTCAGACTTCTTTGGCAGTTCCCAATAACTACCAAAAAGAACCCAAGACGGGTACATGGTCAGAATGACTGAGGCAGTGTCCACATAGGAATGTCCTCCTTCTTTAAGCTCATTCAGATCATCTTATGTACTTAAGTTTCACCCTATGTTGCAAACCTTTCCTGACACCCCAGTGGCAGACTTCCATGGTTCTCACCAGAGGACCACGTGCTCCTGAGTGACACTCTGCCCTCTTTTGGTCTTTTTTTTTTGGTCTGCCCTACTAAACTATGGAGTCTTTCGGAGCACAAACCATGTCTCACATTCCCAAGGCCCAACACAACTTTATTTTTAAATAAATAAGTAAATTTATTATAGTGTTTGACTGAAGTAATAGATTAATTATAGTCATAGTGATGGTAGCCAACACTTGCTGTGCCTTGCCCTGTGCCGTGCATCCATGCCTCATGCTCAGTGTTCAGTAGCTCCTCAGAGCCCCTTAGAGGTTAAGTGTTGTTACCATCCCAAGTGCACAGATGAGGAAATCAAGACAGAGATGAAGTAACTCACCGAAAGCCACGCAGCCAGCAGATGATGGAATTGGGAACTGAAACCAAAATGGTCTCATTCCAGAGGCAACTTTTTTGAGCTCCGTGACCTCTGCCTCTCATTTCTGCTACAGCAGTGTCTGTTGAAGGATAGAATGCTTTTCGCACTGGGCATATAATCTGGTCTTTGAAGGGGATGTTAGCGCTTGTTTATTCCTCACCCCCGATGTTTGGGTCAAGCAGGCGAGGCTCACAGAAGCTAACTTGCTCCGGATCCCTCCCTTCTTCATTAGATGGCTTTCTGGTGAACAAGCGGAGGACGACTTAAATATTTACTGGGTCACTGCTGCCTTAAATATTTGGGCGGTCTGTCCCAAGATTATTGTTTCATCAGGAAAATGTATTACTAACTGCCCTCTCCGTCTTTGCCTTTTTTTCAGGGTTCACTGTTTCCATTATCTCATCCCCCTCGCAAAGGAGGGGAACTACGCCATTGTGGCTAATGTGGAAAGTATGGATTATGACCCTTTGGTGGTCAAGCTCAACAAAGACATCAGCGCCATTGAAGAGGCCATGAGTGCCAGCCTTCAGCAGCACAAGTTCCAATATATATTTGAAGGTCAGACCTTGCCTGTGTCCCCAGGATTTGGGGAGGAAGGAAGGGTGATGGGTGTTGTTTTTTTTTTTTTTTTTAAATCTTTCCCTATTATTGAAGTTCACAACTTATAGTTGTTTGGGTTTTGTTTTGGTTCGGTTTTTCTCTTTTTGGATCAAAGCTGCAGTACCTAGTCTCTCTGCGGATGGCTAGGTAGACAACAGTCTGGCTGCCATCTGCTTCTGGTTGATAAGATTTCATCCAACATAAGGCAGATGGCAGCCTGGCTGCCTCCCTGACACGCCACTCATGAGAGTTGGGTAAATATGTAGAGTGGACCATGAGTTAGCTCAAGAGAAGCTCATAAAAGAAAAAGAAGCACACATACAATGAGAAGACTCCAAAAAAAGATCTGTTAACTAAAATTATCAGTGGAAGGGGAAGTTTTCTCTCAAAGAATGAGCCGTTGTCTGAAAAGAAACCTCTGATCAGCAGAGATTTTAGGAAGGCTGGATCCATTAATGCCATGGGGCAGGCTGGCAAGGGAAGGACACGAAAGACATTTCCGCATAAAGGCATTCACCTTCAACATTGTTAAATATGCAGTGCCAACCAAATAATTTTTCATGCTGAATTTCTCTCATGGGTGGGACTTTTAGGACTTCAAACTATATTCCTTCCTTTCTTGTTTTGGTTTATTTGTATATAGTCCTGGGTCCCAGAAGTATCTATGGTATCTCTCAGAATTAAAGCAATGTTATTCAAAACAGTTAAGAAAGTGCATTGTGCAAAGGACCGTAGAACCTGGAGATAGGAAAGAAAGGCTTGGCCACTGCTTGCTTTATGAAACAGTTATATCCCAGCAAACTTGGACCAAAAAACTGAAAATCCTATTTTCCCATTAAATTATGTCATAAAGAGAGAGCTATGTCCTGAAAGGAACTATTCCTAGAAGACTTCAGCCAAAAAGTGTTAGTGATTAAGAGGTTAACTGTTCTCCCTGTAGCACTGAGAATTTGAGAGCCACAGCAGTCCTCTGTAGCTTGGAGCTGTGGTGCCCATCTGAGGAGTCACTCCTCGCTCACTACACTGTTTCCTCCTTGCTCTTGACCGTGACTCTTCCAAGCCCCGTGTATCAACATTCACAGTTCCCAGACTTTCCCTCTCATTTTGCCCATTTCTTAACATCCAATCCTGATGAATAGCAACATCTTCTTGAAATATGGGTGTAACGCTCTAACGTAGATAAAGATGAAGGAATCATAATACCTTCTGTTTGAAAAAGCTCTAGATATTTCTCTGTGATATTTCTTCCTAAATTGAAAAGGCATAATACAGAATTTCCCAAGGGGTAGGGAATGGGGGTGAGAAGGTATCAGTCTTCTTTGGCGTGGAGAAGAGGAGCATTTTATCACAGATATTGTTTGTGTATAGTAATTGCCAATGTATGGTAATAATACAGAACAGACAACTTCTACTGGATTTTTTAAAAATTATTATGATAATTTTTATGTATATTTGTCATATAAATTTACTTTTTTTTTTTTTTCTAAGTGGGCTCCATGTTGGGCAGGGAGTGGGCTCCATGCAATGCAGGGCTTGAACTCAAACCTGAGATCAAGGCCCAAGCTGAGATCAAGAGTAGGACACTTAACCGACTGAGCCACCCAGCTGCCCCTAAATTTACTTATTTAATGTATTTATTATTATTTACTATTCTCTACAAACACTACACCCCCTCATTGCCTCCGCTTAGGCAAATTACATTTTACGATGGCAGAACAAAATTATACCCGGAGTTATGGACTCAGTAAAATCATACCCAAACTTAACCTACAGAGATTTTTCACATCAATCAGTGGCTTTAAATGTAAAATCCACACGTGTGTTTCCTTTTCTTTGAGTAAAAAGCCTTTTACTTCCCTTTCAAGTAGTTGCACGTACAGGTGAGTTTGTGGTCTGGAAGCAACTGCACGAGTGTAGCTGAGGCAGGAGAGAACGCTCCTCCTCTCCCTTTTCTGCGTTCATCCTCGTCAAGGGAAACTCATTCTGCAGACAGAGGGAGTCATGGATCCTAAAGCCCCGCCTTGAACCGTCACCATGGAGACTCTATGACTTCCGAAGAGGGAGATCATGAAGACAGTAGACTGCTTGTGACTAGGCAGACTAGCTTTAGAGTTCCAGGGGAAGCTTTGAAGAATGGTGACCCACATGCATCCATTTCTTACTGACATATTTTTGCTTTTTAGGTTCCAAATCAACGTTTGAGCCAAAAATACACCCTTGTCTTTTTTTGTGGGAGGAAAAGGAAACAAAACAGATCATTGTATTTGCATGTGTTCTTCTCTGGTTTCAGTGCCTCTTTACAGAAAAATAAGAGTTCCAATGCTCTTCAGTAGTTTGTAACCAACTGGCTTATTTTCTAAGCCCTTGGCATGGTGGCTTGGGGTATGCAGTGGGTATGTTGCGTAAAGCCTCTCCATTTGTAGCTATTAGGACGATGTATAAGTACTCCAGAACTACTGCAGGGTCAGTGGGTGCAGCAACCCTCAGAGATATGTCTTCTTTGATCATTTCAATCTGTGGAGGATTTGAAGACAGACATCTTTGCAAATTCATGTGTACGTTCACACAACGTGGCACTAATCTGTCTTTTCTTCTCCCCCCCCCCCCCCGCCCCTCCACCGCTGATCTGTGCTGGTCCCTCAGGCCTGGGTCACCTGATCTCCTGCATCCTCATTAATGGCGCCCAGTACTTCAGGCGCATCAGTGAGTCCGGCATCAAGAAGATGTGTAGGAACATCTTTGTCCTGCAGCAGAATTTGACCAACATCACCATGTCGCGGGAGGCAGACCTGGACTTTGCAAGGTAGGAGGAAGGACCAGGCTCAGTCCCTTGTACCAAAGTCAAGATCCCATTGCCTCTCAAAATCCCTTAGTAAAATAGATTCTTAGTACTTAAAAAGTTAAAGAAAAATTAAAGAAAAAATGAAACAATTAGATGTTCATCAATCTTAGAGAAGGTAATGCTCTATGATTCTATTGAATGTGGAACCTGCCTTGGGCAGGGAGTTTTCCTGTTCTCTAACCTAAGTTCTTCGTAGTACAAAACTTCAGTAACTTTCTTATTCTAAAAGTAATATTTGCTTATTGCATAAGATATGCCACATAAAATACAAACAATATCAGTAAACATGACTGAAATTAAACTTTCACCTGGAGACTATGACATTTGGTGTAATTTCTCCTGGCCTTGTGCCTCTGCCAGGGATACAAGTGAATTTTCATACTATGTATGCATTTGATTTCTCTTTGTACAAAATTGGAACTATGTTAATGCAATTTTATATTTGTTTAACTGCATTTTCCCATATCAGTAACCTTCATTGAAAACATTATTTTTCCCAAAGCCGCTGATAGTCCTTGGTAGGGCAGTTGATCCCTGAACAACATGGGTTTGAACGGTGTAGGTCCACTCATATGCAGACTTTTTTCATACACTGCAATTAATGTATTTTCTCTTCCTTATTTTCTTCATAACATTTTCTTTTCTCTAGCTTACTTTCTTGTGAGAAAACAGTATTTAATACATATAACCTACAAAACGTGTTTGTCAACTATTGATGTTATCGGTACAATATCTGGCCAACAGTAGGCTATTCATACTAAAGTTTTGGGTGAGTCAGAAGTTATACACCATCTGTGACTGTGTAGGAGGTTGGCACCCCTCCCTACCCACATTGTTCAAGGGTCCACTGTACCACTTTTAATATCTGAACAAATATTCAATGGTATAAATTAGGTATTATTTAATCATTTGCAAATTTGTAAACATTTGAAAATTTATAAATCCACTAGGATTATCTCCTTCTTTTTTTCTTTCATAAAGCACGTGTTAAATATATGTTTTCATGAACCTTTTCCTCATCTCTTCTCTCTTTCCCACTTGAAATCCCTTCTTCTCGTTTTCGTTGTGTGGACAGTGATCACTCATCATCAACTGGGCTCACCTTCCATGTCCTTGAAGGCTCTTCTTTTAAAGTGCACTCTTACTCTTTCCTAGTTTGCGGATCTCAATTTTTAATGTTTCTTTATAATGTACTTTTTCAAATTTAAGGGTTGTTTTATTCTCTCTTCATGTGGTCTCAACACTGTATACCTTACTTAAATCATCAGACCTTTGGTACTCATTGAAAGCTAAAACAGTTTTGAAGAAGATAGACAGTGATTATGGTATCTTGGTGTTTTACTACTCTTTGTACCTTAGTGAATTTTTTCATAAACTCCTTTATGGCTAGGAAGTCATTTGTTTTTAATCATCTGGAATTCTCCTGCCTAACGTTGGTACTTCTGTGTCATTTCATTGGATTTTTGCATTCCTCAAGAATTTCCAGAAAATTTGAAATCATTTTTAAGACCTTTCAGGAAATAATGAAATATTACATTACATTGACAGTTATCAAGACATATATGCTAGGATCCTTGTTTTGAAAGCCTATAACAATGTATCTTCATTTTTAGCTTCTCTTCTCCAATCTCTCCTTCCATTTGTTCCATTGCTGCTCTGTTCCTCTGCTTCTCTGTCCTCCTTCCCTGTCTGATTCTTCCTTTGTGCATGCATGTGTGTGTTGTGTGTTCATTAAATTCCCTATTTTAGGCTAAATTTGGTAGAAAGCCTTCTTTGCTCAGATTAGGGAAACCAGGTGTGACTGAAGGCTGCATTTATTTGGTCGCTCTTATGGGGAATGATCTCATTATTGAATTAGTCTGTTCATAATAACATTGACAAGGGGAAGTTAAGAACATGGAGGCCTGAGGGATACAGAGAAGCATTACTAATTCTCTGAGGAATATAATTCTTAAATTCAATCATCCTTCTTTAAATGATTTTTTTATTTAGCTGAAATAAGTAAATTAACAGGTTTTGGCAGACAGTATGGGGCCCCAGCACATCCTAAAAAAACTAGCACCTGAATAATGAAATGCTGACTGGGCAGTATTGAGGTCGGCATCTGTGGGCTGCGTGCCCACACTGCCTCTTCAGGAAGTAATTAAATGGCAACTGAGCCAGGCCTTTTATAGTTGGATTTGGGACTGATGTCCAAAGCAGTGGGTGTGACCTGAAATGTGACCATTTGGAAGAGGTACTGCTACTATTGCTGTTTACTCTGAATGGATTATAAAAGGAAATGGGCAGCATAAATATGTAGCATTGACTGATTCTGTCCTTCCAGTCTTGGTTCAGAAGGCCTCTCCTTTTTTTTTTTTTTTTTTAAGATTTATTCATTTATTTGATGAGCGAGAGAGAGATCGTGTGGCAGGGAAGGACAGAGGGAGAGGGAGAAAGAATCCCAAGCAGACTCCTGCTGTGTGGGGACCCTAATGTGGAGCTCAATCTCATGACCCTGAGATCATGACCTGAGCCAAAACCAAGAGTCGGCCGTGTAACTGACTGAGCCACCCAGGCACCCCTCAGAAGACCTCTCCCTATTAGACTTATATGTCCCAAGACCGAGACTCTTTTCTGTTTTCTTAGTGCTGAGCCCAGAGTAGGTGCTCATCATGGGTATTGAATGAATGGATAAGTATCCACTCAAGGCTTCTTTTGGTGCTGATGAAGAACTTGGATAATGACAAATTTTAGTCTGTCTTTAATGCCCTAAGAGTTTCACTAGCTGACATGGGTTGGTGTTCTTACAGGTTTACAAGGAACAGCATCTCCCTAGAACATAAAGCATTTTACAAAAGGAACCATGTATCCCTGTGATTCATTGTCTCTTTCTCCTTCATTTGCTCTTGCTCTCATACATTGAAGATACACAGACACGCTTTATGGCCTTATTTTTTTCTGTTTCTGGTTTTGGTAGGACAGATTTCATGGAAATGGGCTCCATCGATTCCACTGAATTTGAAGCTGTATAAAATGAATATAACAGCAATACCAAAATAGCCAGAAATAATAGACTGCAGCAGTGTGCCTCAGCATTCCTTAAGCAGTGTCTAATCAAGCATGGGCAGCATCTGTATTTCCAGCAAGTCTCTATAGGAATGTTATCTTCTAACACAGTAATTAATCACTAGTTGCCGTGTGTCAGAAAACTTACTTAACAAGAAGTTGCAATGCTCTTGTAGTTTTTTCACCTCCACAGCCTCCCTGGCCAGTGGAAAATACAACACCCTTTCTGTAATAAAGAAGAATGTGGAGTGATTCCATTTGTGTTGATTCTTCTCCTTGCGGCATTGCTATCGATCTCTTTTTCTACACACCTTTACTCTCATTTCTAGTAGGAAGATAAATCTCAGGTGACCAAGGATCAGCATAACCTGTATAATCACCGGAATTAGAGAAACTCTGTCCCCCAGACAATGATCTTTGCTATGGTGTTGACCCTTTTAACCCCATTGTACATTTTTAGAGTCAAGATGATACTCTGTCCTGGAAAATGACTGCAGGTTAACTAGAAAATGGAAAGGCTTCTTGAGCGGGCTTTTTTTTAGTTCCTTTCATGACAAATCATCTTCCCCTGAGCTGTCTTGCACTTCTCCAGACTGAGTCTCTGAAATAACCTGGAAGTCCAGGCACTGCACCGCGGGAGAAGTCTGGCTGAGCACTGAGGTCCCCAGAGTGGCTCCAACAATCTTTGTACTTTAAGTGAAGCCATTATTCAAGTAGATGAGTCCAGAGTTTTCTTCCTGGTTCTTCCCGCTCTCCCCACATTTTCCCTCTGACATCTGTCCCTTTACAGTTCTCTTTCTCCTTCATCTCTCCTGCCACCTCTGGTTTCCTTCAAGGCTTCATCTCACTTCGATTTTTTTCTCATTTTGATTTTCTCTAGACTCGCATCTCTCATACTTAAATCCGACAAAGATAAGGAAATGAAAGCTTAGATTCAGGAAGTGGTAAGGGGAGAAGTTCCAACACATTAAGAAAGCTTCTTCACCCTTTTACTCATTCTTTCATTCACTCATTCAACTGTTGTTTATTGAGTGTCTTCTCTTTAGGTCCTGCCCTTATGGAATTTACACTATTATAATTCAGGCAGTTAAGGCAGACTAATAAAGAAGTAAAATATAAAGTATCTCAGATGATATATGTGAAAATCAGGCATGGGAAGGGGAAGAGAGTATGCCAAGGTAATGAAGGTCACCCACAATTGTGGAGTGGTCACGGAAGCCCTTAATGATGTGGTAACAATTGAGGAAAAAGCTAAAGGAAGACAGGGAACAACCCATGTGGATATCTAGGGGAAGAGCATACCAGGAAAAGACACACAGAGGAAAGAGCCAGAAGGAGAAGTACGCTTGGCATTTAAAGAACAGCAGAAAGGCCAGTATGTATGAAGTGAATGAGTAGAGGGAAGAATCAGAGACGGGATCACAGGTTTCATCTAAGAAGCTGAGATCCTGAAGGTTGTTGCGTTAACAGTGGCTTTTACTTTGAGTGAGATAGGAAGCTATCAGACGGTTTGGAATAGAGACTGCCATAATGTGACTTACATTGTAAAAGAATCACTCCTGGTTACTATGTGGTAAGTAGACATTTGGGGAAGGTAGGTTGCAGGCAAGAGCAAAAACAGAAGGAGCTGTCAGGAAACTACTGCAATAACCTAGATGAAAGATAGTATTGATTCGAGCCAAGATGGCGGCACTGCAGAAGATAAGTAGTCAGATTAGGATATATTTTACAAGCAGATCTGACAGGATTTTCTGAAGGATTGGAAGTAAACCAGTGACTCCAAGGTTTTTATTCTGAGCATTTCAAAGGATGGAGTTTTGATTTACTGAAATGAAAGTACGCTAGACACTGGGAAAGACAGGTTGAGTTTGGGGAGGTGGAAACAGGGCAGATAGGAAGGAGGTATCGAGTTTGGGTTTAGAAATACTAAGGTTGAGATGCACATTAGACATCTGAATAGAAGTCAGGAAGAGAGAGCTGAATGTACAAATCTGTATTCAGGAAAGAGGTCTAGGCTAGAAATAGGAGTTTGGGAATCATCAGCAGGTAGATGGGATTTAAAGCCATGAGATGGAATGAGAAATGAGATCTTATTGACAACACAAGCATAGAAAAAGGGAAGCCATCCAAGAATTGGGCCTTGGGTGGGTACTCCACTGTTGAGATGTTGGAGTGCTGAGGACAAACCAGCAAAGGAACCTGAGAAGGAGCAGGAAAGAAAAGAGGAGAGAGGTCTGTTTCCCAGAAGCAAGTGTTTTTTGTTTGTTTTTGGTTTTGGTTTTTTTTAAGATTTTATTTATTTATTTGACAGAGAGAGAGATCACAAGTAGGCAGAGAAGCAGGCAGAGAGAGAGGAGGAAGCAGGCTCCCTGCGGAGCAGAGAGCCCGATGCGGGGCTTGATCCCAGGACCCTGAGATCATGACCTGAGCCGAAGGCAGCGGCTTAATCCACTGAGCCACCCAGGTGCCCCCAGAAGCAAGTGTTTTAAGAGTTTGTCTTCATCTGTGTCAAATGGTGCTAGTAGTTTGTTAGCTCAGGACAGAGAATTGGGGTACTGGTGGACCTTACAAGAGGGCTGAAATGCTTTGGTTTGCACTCCTTGATCTTCTCTACACAACTTACGTAGTGCAGAAACAAGCTTTGGGAACAGACTTCTCACTGCTCAGTTCTGTGGTGGGGTCTGATGCATTCAAGACAAACAAGAATGCAATTAGAGGCTTCTGGTGTGATATATAAAAGACCAAATAGGCACCCTCTCTTTTCTCACTGAATGATTACTAAGAAAGCCCTGCTGTTCCCAGCATATTTATTCATCATGTGTTTCCCATGATGAAGAGGAGCTGTGATCTCTCTTCGAAGGACACCGAATGGTTTTATTTTTAAGGAAGGTGCTCCTCCATGCTCCACCCCTCCCTTCTCCAGCCCTCAACCCCCTTCAAGCAACTCTGGTTCAGCTTTGGAGCTGTTCTGTATATGTTTACTTAACCAGTAAGGCCCTGCATCTTCTATGTGTAATACACATACATAGGACATCTTCACAGTATCCAAAAGAAAAATCCCACTGGTAATGAAGGAACTATTTGGAATCTGGAAACCAAAGGAGAAAGAAAGCTTGCTTGAAACACCTCCTCGGGACATAGGTTTATACAGAGAAGTAGAACACAACAATATTTATTTAACTCAATAAGAGACTGAATCAAGAAAGTAAAGAGACAACTGAAAGAATGGGAGAAAATATTTTCGTATCACATATCTGATAAGGAACTTGTATCCAGAATTCATAGAAGACTCTTACAACTCCATAATACAAAGGCAAATAACCCAATTAAAGAATAGGTAAAGGTGCCCCAGTAGCAATGAGCACACCTAGTGTCCAGATCTTGGTTTCTAATACTCTTCTCCAATGAAAGAACCAAGGCTTCTGGGAGAAATGGCTGATTCTAGGACTAGGACAGAAAATATATAAGATGAGTGTGGAGCATCCAGAAGTTAAGGAAGTACTAAACACGCGCACATACACACACACACACACACACACACACACACACACACACACATCCCACTTTGATGGGAATGTGTCACAAGGACACAGGGGCCAACCGAAAGAGAGCCTAATGGCCAAAGCTGGGATAATTTGGCAACAAAATAAAGTATTGGATTATGACACAAAGTACAGAATAAATATTTATGAGTCCATAGTGATACAATTAAAATGATTGAATAAAGTAATAAGTGAGGAAGAAGAGACAAATCTCCTATACAGAAGAATTCCAAATGAATTACACAGCTACTACCCTAAATAAGGAAACTTACTCTTGACTTCTTAAGTGTAGATTGTTCTTAGGGACTTCCTTCCAAAGAGTACATAAGCCGTCGGAGGAAGGTAACGTTATAGTGGAGAAATCTGACAAATAGTACTTCAGCCAGGTTCAAGGGGCAACGCCAAATTACACAAAGCATGTTGTTGGATATACCTTTGATTTGAGGGGATGAAAATGATAACTTTACCTCTGTGATCTTACCCAAAACCTATAACCCCCCGTATAACTGAGGAAAACATCAGAAAGTTTTCAATAAAGGAAGATCCTATGAAAGAAATACCAGTACTCCTCGAAAGTATCAAGGTCATCAAAAACAAGGCAAGTCTGAGAAACTTTTGTAGCCAAAACAAGACTAAGAAGGCGTGGGAGGGGACCTGGGTGGTTCAGTCAGTTAAGCATCTGACTTCAACTCACATCATGATCTCAGGGTCCTGGGGTCAAGCCCCACTTCAGGCTCCCCACTCAGCAGTCTGCTCCTTCCTCTCCCTCTGCCCCTCCCCCCCACCCATGTGTACACATGATCTCTCTCTGTCTCTCAAATAAATAAAATCTTTATTAATAAATAATTAAGAAGGCATGACAGCTGTGTGTAATCAGTGTCCTGGATGGGATCCTGGAACAGAAAAAGGACATTATGTAAAAACTAAGAAAATATGAATAAACTATGGACTTTAGTTAACAATGTATCAATATTCGGGGTGCCTGGGTGGCTCAGGGGGTTGAGCCTCTGCCTTCAGTTCAGGTCATGATCTCAGGGTCCTGGGATCAAGCCCCACATCAGGCTCTCTGCTAAGCAGGGAGCCTGCTTCCCCCCCTCTCTCTACCTGCCTCTCTGCCTACTTGTGATCTGATCTCTCTCTGTCAAATAAATAAAATCTTTTAAAAAAATAAATAATGTATCAATATTCATTAGTTGTGATAAAGATATCACACTAAGATATTGATAATAGGGAGACTGGGTGCAAGTTATATGGGAAATCTTTGTGCTGTCTTCTCAATCTTCCTGTAAGTCTAAAACTATTGGAAAAAACTATCGAAAAACAGGCAAATGATTTGTATAGCCATTTCTCCAAAGAAGTTGTATAGAATACACACATGAAAAGATGTTATTAAGAAAATGCAAATCAAAACCATAATGAGATAGTCACATTACACCCGCTAGGATTGCTGTAATCAAAAAGACAGTCCACTCCAGCAAGTGTTAGGATGTGGGAAACCGGATCGTTCATACGTTGCTGGTGGGAATATAAAATGGCAGAGCTGCTTTGAAAGGCAGTGCATCAGGTCTTCAAAAAGTTAGACTTACTGCCCACTTGCCCTATGACCTGGCAATTCCTCTTCTAGGTATTACCGAGAGAAATGAAAACCTACACCTACATAAAAATCTGTATACAAATTTTCGTAACGGCCAAGAAGTGGCAACAACCCAGACATATCCCTCAGCTGATAGAGAAATAAAATGTGATAAACACACACAACGGGTATTTTTCAGCTATAAAAAGAAAAGCCCTGATCCATAATGACAAACGTGCATGAACCTTGAAAACATCACATTAAATGAAAGAAGCTGGTCGTGAAAGACCATAGAGTATATGACTCCATTCAGATGAAATGTCCAAAGTAGGCAAAGTTATAGAGACAGAAAATGGAGTAGCGGTTACTTAAAGCTGGAGGGTCGGGAGAAAATGGGAACTTGGGTTTCCTTTGGGGATAATGAAAATGTTCTAAAGTAGATTGTGCTGATGGATGTACAATCCTGTGACTATACAAAAGGACATAGAAAATGTACACTTTAAATGAGTGAGTTGTATGGTGTGTGAATTATATCTCAATAAGGCTGTTAAAAAGAGGTTGAACTTTAAAGCTTGAAAGCTTCCCGTCACAGGAAATAAGTAGCCCATGTTTTATACTTACATCTCTGGGGGGATTTTGTGTTGGCAATACCTAACTTTTTGAGTTCCCCCAGTCCATTAGGGAGGTTGGAGATCAAGGCAGAATTTTTGGAGGAGGTGATGCTTCATGTTAATCTGAAGCAGAGTTATCCAGGATGAGGAGGGAGCCATTTGGGAGAGGGCAGTTCAAGGTGACTGGGGCATATGCTTGAGGAAGAGAGTGGTAGAAGATTCTGGGGGGAGGGGTGGATGATAAGGTGTTCAGACTTTATCCTGTAGCGTAAATGGAGTCAGCGTAAGAGCGAGATGGTTAGATCTGTATTCTAAAAGATTACTTGAGCAGCTAGGTGAGAAATGGATAGGAGGATGATAAGCCACAGCCCTTGCAGGCCAAGTGGAAGGTGATTGTCAAGAGGGTGTAGGCCTGAACCAGGTCCAAACTGGGGGAGATGGAGGACGTGGAGTTGAGAGATACATAGGAGCTAAAATTGGCAGGATTTAGAGAGTGATGGAACCATGAGAATAAAGAAAAAGGAATCAGGGTACTTTCTGACATGGGTGGGTCCTAGGACCACCCTTCCATTTGCTAGATAGGATGCTGCCTGATTCAGAAATCACTGAGTAAAGCCAATTAGGTGTTGTTGTTTTTTTTTTTTTTAAAGGTAAACCTCCAGGAATGGGGAGAGGGAGGTTTGATGGAGGTCATCAGTGGATGTGATGAGTGCAAGCGGCCTGTGAGATTTCCAAGTGGAGATGTCTAACACACAACTAGACATGTGAGCTAGAAGCTAGTGGTGGGAGGAGCTGTCGTGAACCAACAGAGGTGGGGAGTCGTCAGCCTAGGCCTGTGGTTCAAAACCGGTAGGGGAAATCAGCACTGTGGACGGAGGACTGTGTCCTGGGGAAGGCCAGGATAGAAAGGGCATGAGAAGAGGATAGGGGAAGGTACAAGAGCAGAAAAGGACAAGCCTGCTGCAAAGAACTGGTCCTTCCCTCCATGAATTCATGTAGCACCTTTCTTCCCCATAAATTAAATCATCGTCCCATTTTAACCTCTCGGACTCCCCTTTGAGGCAAACAGTTGAGGCGCTCCCTCCAGGTGACAGATTCAACCTAAAACTGAATATATATCCCCTCAGACCCCTGCTTTATCCTTGACCTTGTATGTATCAAAGGCCAAGAATGATCTCTGGCATGGCTGAAAATGTTGAATTTCCTTCCAAGGCGGCTGTTTAGGCTGACTTCTTCACACAAACCTCTTGCTTGCACCCGGAGCAGCCCTTTGGTTTTCTGCAGCAGAGGTGTGGGTTTTCCTCTTTGGGCTGACCAGGGTGTAGCCTGACGGGAATTAGCGATGACATGCTGCCATCTACTGGAAACACCCACAGACATCCAGACAGATGATTATCTGTGGTCCCGTAAATCCCCATCACTCCCGGGAATGAAGAGTGGGTACTGCCTCTGAAGTAGGCTTTGGAGGTAATTCAGCTGAAAACATGAAATGCCCCCCCCCCCGCATTAAATAAAATGTCATTTGATTGCCGGAAAAGCAATTCTGTTTCTGAAAAATTACATATATATATGTTTTTCATATATTTTTCTCTGCTAATTTTTCCCCACCTTTATTCTGCCATTGGTTTTAGCTGCTTCTCCAATCCTAGAATAACCTATCCCGTTTCAAACCCTACCTGTAAGACTCCAGGTTTTCAACTCAAGATTATTAATCATGTGGATTTGTGATAAATTTTATAGGAGAGATTTGTCTATTACCCAAATTCTTTTAATGATGGTGCCCCCTAAAAATTCTGTTATATCTCTTGAATTTAATGGTGATACAACACTAGCCCTAACTTTCTTGGGGGTCAGAGTAAATTTGAAAATATGATGGGTTAAATAGCTTTTGCTGCCTGGTAGGAGGAAATATATCCATTAATAAAATTTAATAATAAAATTTATATAGCTTAATCTCTGAGAAAATTTTCTTTAAAATTTGTATAAGTAGACATAAATAATATTACATCTCCCTAATTAAACCTTCATTTGACCTTGCTACACTGTTTCTGATCATCCCTCTTTCTACTGATCTGCTTTTTCTGTATTTATGGTACTCATAGTAGGTTCCATACCTTCTAGCAATTAACCGATCACTAATTGTCCAAGGGGGGCTCTTCATCCCCCATAGAGTACCCCAAAAATGAGTATTTATAAAACTCTCAAAAGTAATACCTGTCTGTATTGATGCTTGATTGGTCATATCTTATGTATGAGGCTTTGATTAAGTAAGAATTCTTTTGATTATGCTCAATTAATGTCACCATACCTTGTACATATATAATGGCAATGTATAATTCAGGGTTACTCAAGATTACTGGCAGATAGTTGTAGTCTTCCCTTTGTAGCGCATGTACTGGAATTGGAATGATTCAGAGATTAGCATAGATGACAGGCGGTATTATTTCCAATAAAGATCCCAAGGATTGGAAATCAGAAGTGACTTGCCCAAAATCTCTCATCAAATTGTGCTATTTATATACCCTGCACTACCTTTGTAGTTGTCACAGTTAGGAAATTAAATTAATTCACCCAGCGAGGCCATTTTTCTGCCAGGAAATGATTGTGCTAAAAAGATGTGTACTAAAAAGATATGAAGCTTGTTCTTGACTCAAGCCCAAGAATGATCATTTACTGACTTTATTAGAATTCTTACCGAAAAACTTGAGGCTGGAAGCTGACCTTTCTTGTTTTCTAAATGAAGATACAGTGTTTAATTTTGGTGCTTAAACGTAGGAAACAGGCAAGCCTTTGGGATAGCCACGGAAACAGCTAAAGCTCATACAAACCATATCAAGGCCTGACTTCCTCCCAGCGCCTTTCTCATTCGACAGTTCTTATGACTAGTTACCATAATTGTGTTTTGTTTTTCGTTTCTCGGTGGGTTTTTTTCCCCTCTACTGCTCTGTAACAGCAATCTAAAATGTTTATGAATGTGATTTGTGTTTCAGAGTGTTTGATAAATACGAATTTCCGTGTATGTTCCAGAGAGCATCCTTAAGCTAAATATAAGTACGTTACCAAGAAGTAAACATGTGCCTAGACTTATGACTCCACCCTTTCATTTCCCTGAAACAAGGACGGCTTCTAGAAGACAACCGACTTCAGTATAAACTACCTACAGGCCTAAATTACTTCCTTGCAGTGATGATATTAGAGCAACTATTACCGTTCTTATTTTATTTTTTTCAGTGTTCCAAAATTCATTGTTTATGCACCACACCCAGTGCTCCATGCAATACATGCCCTCCATAATACCCACCACCAGGCTTGCCCAACCCACCCCCCAAAACCCTCAGTTTGTTTCTCAGAGTCCAGTCTCTCATGGTTCATCTCCCCCTCCGATTTCCCCCAATTCCTTTCTCCTCTCCCTCACCCAATGTCCTCCGTGTTATTCCTTATGCTCCACATGTAAGTGAAACCATACGATAATTGACTTTCTCTGCTTGACTTACTTCACTCAGCATAATCTCCTCCAGTCCCGTCCATGTTGATACGAAAGTTGGGTATTCATCCTTTCTGATGGAGGCATAATACTCCATTGTATATATGGACCATATCTTCTTTATCTGTTTGTCCATTGAAGGGCATCTTGGTTCTTTCCAGAGTTTGGCGACTGTGGCCATTGCTGCTATGAACATTGGGGTAAAGATGGCCCTTCTTTTGACCGCATCTGTATCTTTGGGGTAAATACCCAGTAGTGCAATTGCAGGGTCATAGGGAAGCTCTATTTTTAATTTCTTGAGGAGTCTCCACACTGTTCTCCAAAGTGGCTGCACCAACTTGCATTCCCACCAACAGTGTAAAAGGGTTCCCCTTTCTCCACATCCTCTCCAACACTTGCTATTTACTGTCTTGTTGATTTTGCCATTCTAACTGGTATAAGGTGGTATCTCAGTGTGGTTTTGATTTGAATCTCCCTGATGGCTAATGATGATGAACATTTGTTCATATGTCTGTTAGGCATTTGTATGTCTTTTTTGGAGAAGTGTCTGTTCATGTCTTCTGCCCATTTTTTTAATGTGATTATCTATTTTGTGTGTGTTGAGTTTGAGGAGTTCTTTATAGATCTTGGATATCAGCCCTTTGTCTGTAGTGTCATTTGTGAGTATCTTCTCCCATTCAGTGGGTTTCCTGTTTGTTTTGTTGACTCTTTCCTTTGCTGTGCAGAAGCTTTTGATCTTGATGGAGTCCCAGAAGTTCATTTTCGCTTTTGTTTCTTTTGTCTTTGGAGACATATCTTGAAAGAAGTTGCTGTGGTCGATGTCCAAGAGGTTACTCTCTATGTTCCTCTCTAGGATTTTGATAGATTCTGCCTCACATTGAGGTCTTTTATCCATTTTGAGTTTATCTTTATGTATGGTGTAAGAGAATGGTCGAGTTTCATTCTTTTACACAGAGCAAGTATTATTACTATCGTGTAATTGAACCTCAGTACATGAGATGCACCGTAAGAAGTGCTTTGCCTGTATTGGCTCACTGAAACTCTATATGTAACTATTGTGACCTCATTTTCTAGATGAAAAAAACTAAAGCTTAAAGAGGCTAAGCAAATTCTCAGTTTACATAATAATAAGAGTTGTAGGAGTCAAACTTTGATCAGTCCAACACCAAAGTCTCTCTGTGTTCTTAGCCATGAGAAATCAGGGTTCTCATTTGGTAAATATTGGGTCTCTGTTTGCTTTGTGTAATTAAAATATGATTTCATTTTTCAATTAGGCTCTTGGCTCTCAAACATTTCCTTTATTTTTTTCTGGTTGTCCTTCCCGCTTGATTTCCATCAAGCTCTAGTCTCTGGCACTTTTAATTAGCTTTAATTAGCAGTTTCATTGTAGAAGGCTCTGCAGACCTCTCCTGCACTGGAATGTGTGAGGGAGGGCTGGTTTTGCTTAGCCATTTGGTACTCAGTACTGCCCATTGTTGGTCTGTCCCACTTCCAAGGAACTGTGCTGGAGCAGTAGTACTTGACATTCAAGAACACTCTCTTGTGGGGCACCTGGGTGACTCAGTCAGCTGTTAAGTGTCTGACTCTTGACTCCAGCTCAGGTCACAATCTCAGGGTCATGAGATGGAGCCCCACTATGATGTCAAGCCTGCGCTCAGCGGGGAGTCTGCTTGAGATTGTCGCCCTTCATCCTCCCCCGCCCACAGACCAACAGAAGCTGGCTACTGCGCACGCATGCATTCTCTCTCTCTCTCTCAAATCTAAAAATAAAACAGAAAACACTCTCTCAGAATCATACCACAGATTAGAGCTAGCATATGATCATATCATGGGTAAACTCCATCATTAATCCCAAATACATCCATCTGTACTCTTAAAACACCAACCGGATAAACCAAATGGTTATCAAAGGCTAGATGGTATAGGGAATTTCTTTTAAGTGGAATTCTTTGACTCCAGCCCTAAAAATTCAAGTCTAGAAAGTTCAGGTTGGGGAAGGGGGTGGAGAGCAGGAATCTGCAGTTTACTTAGCAAGTGCCCCCGAGAGCCTGATGCCAGTAGTTCTTGGATGCTCTTCGAGAAATTCTGGCCTTTCCTGTGTTCTTTGAGACTCACAGTAGGCCATTTCTCTCTCAGCCCCTCGGTTTGCTTTAGTCCTCCCCACTCCCCCCACCCGGATTCCATCTTCCTCCTGCTGCAGGCAGTCAAAGTAAGACTTGCCTGAAAACCCTTTTCTGGATTAAGTGGAGCCATTAGCATCACCCGTCAGGACAGGCACCATGACGATGATCCGATGACAACTATTTTGAGGCCGAGTCAACTGTGGTCTTGGAAGTTTGGGGGTGACCCAACTAGTACTTCGCTGAGGTAGTCAAAGGCCAATAAACAGATTCAATCCACGGTTGTGGTATAAACTTGGGCAAGTCACTTCCACTCTCTTAGCTGAAGTTTCCTTATCTAAAAATAAGGCTCTGAGTAGACGATCTGCTATAGACACAACTTGCCCAGAGTTGCACAAGGTAGAGTCAGAGATGGGGCACAGAGGTCCAGAGCCCCGCCTCGGCCACCAGCTCTCAGAAGACGCTATCCCAGGAAAGGCTTTTGAGAGGAAGCAAATTAACTTCATTGCGCGCCTGGGTGGCTCAGTTGGTTAAGCAACTGTCTTCGGCTCAGGTCATGATCCTGGAGTCCCAGGATCGAGTCCCACATCGGGCTCCCTGCTTGGCAGGGAGTATGCTTCTCCCTCTGACCTTCCCCCTTCTCATGGTCTCTCTCTCTCTCTCAAATAAATTTTAAAAATCTTTAAAAAAATAAAATAAATATCTGCTTTCTGTTTCACAACAAAAACAAAAACACTTCAATCTAATTCCATAAAGGTACTGTAAAGATTTCTCAGGTACACAGTATGTAACAGGCACTTTTAATATTTGATGACTAAAAGGACAGAAAAATGAAGGCATGTGTATATATGAAGGAATGAAGACAGAAGGAGGGGAGGCCAGTTTCTTCCAGTCAAGCTCCCAGTTGTGGCATTTGCTCACCACACCTCCTGGAGAGTAAGACCAACAGAAGCTGGCTACTGCTTTTGCATGACCTATAAAGGTCCTATAAGGCTCAGAACGGTAATTCAAAAAATAAACATGTAGGTGCTCAAAAAATATAAATGTCACATCTGCTGTCACTCTTCATCTTCTCTGCCGTGCTATGGTTTTCCAGTTGATGGAAAGGTTTTATTCAGATCAGCCATTTTGCTTTTTCCTGGAGGCACTCTTAATCTTTGTGTTCTAACCTTTAAAGATTGAGGCTTCGCTGGCTGCTGTAATGATTTCCATTGCCTGGTATCTGTATGTTTAAATTCCTCCCCAAGAATTGCCCACCTCCGATTTTGCTCAATTGCAAATGGAATCTCATGAGAGAGAACGAATGGTGGGCGGAGGGGGAGAGGCCAGCTCTTAACTGACCTCTCTCTCTCTCTCTCTGTCCCCCCAGGTCGGGGGAATGGTGGATCCCCAGCCTCCGCTCTCCCGCAAGCAGTAGCACCCCATCTCCTTCTCCTCGCGGCAATCTATTTAACAAAGACACTGGTGAAACATTTTGGGGGTACTGGGGACACAGGAAGGAGGGAGCAGCTGGGGCTTTTTAGGGGCTGGACCATGTTATTGACAACATTAAAGGCTTCATGGCTACGTTCAAGCGGCAATTAATTACAGCCCAGTTCCCCCATTTCTCCCTTAGGTGACAGTCTTCTGTTGATGTGTGCTGCTGTGAAAGTAATAATAGGTTTCAAATGTTTGTGAAAAACATAAAGTAATTACTTGCTGTGATAAATCAGTCATCTGAAGTTTCAGCTTCGCTCCGCTCCGCGTACGTGGCAGTGGGTCTGTGTCTTTTGTTAACTTTAATTATATAGCATAGGAGCATTTTTACTTTTCAGTTTTCAGAAATTTCCCCTTTTTCTTTTCTTGGTTTCCTAGTTCTCCGGGGATGAAAGTATTGAAATGATAATGACATAACTAACATTTGAACAAGGGAAGCATATGTCTGCCAGGGAGCTGATTGCCTTAGTTAAGTTTTGTGGCTGTTGGCTATTAGCTATTTGCCAGTTTCTCTAATGAGCCTTAAATATTTACTGTTTGTGGTGTGGAGGGAAAGAATGTGGTCTGGGGCATTCTGAGCTTCCTTCCCACCAAAAGCATATGTTTAAATTACGGGCCCTGAAGCCAAAGAGCCTCTAATAGCTCTTTTCCCTTTTTTAAATTAAAAAAAAAAAGAAGAAGAAGAAGAAAGAAAGAAAGAAAGGAAAGGAAAAGTTTCCATTGAAAGCTGCAGCTCCTTTCCTGGGGTCCCTTTCTTCAGTAGGGCCTATGCAGATCTGCTTGGATGACACTGACCCTTTTGTTAGCTCACCTGTAGAATAAGAGAGAAATTTCCTTTTGACAACTATCTTAGAAGAGGTCCTTATCCAAGCAGATATAGTAGTGAGGACGATATCCTGGCCAGCATGACATATTGTCATAGGTAGGTCCCTTACTGTTAGTTAGCACTAGGGATGGGTCACCCCTAAAAATTTGAATTGTACATTTTCATATCTCTTTTTAACTCCTATGGTATTACGTTTTTCTGTTCCATCAAATCTATCTTGTCCATTCCTGACCAGTGAGCCATCATAAATCCTACCTTCAAAGGTTTGCTTAATCTCCTGGATCAAGCTCTCCCTTACTTAGAAAAATAAGTTTTCCCCTTTCCAATATTAATCTCTCTCTTCAAACTGTCATTTATATTTAGAATCAAAGAGAAGAGCAGTGAGAATTGGTTGTCTCATTACTTATCTTACTGATTAATTGGTTGTCTATTGGAGAATTCTTCTGTATGGAAAATCATACTTACTGGGACTTCTGAGTTTTTTTCTTACAGTGATCATTGGTGTTCATGATGTTTCCCCCGAGACTGGAAGATCCCTTCCATTATCAAAGAATACCACTGTGTTTAGTGTAGTTTTACCATTATGTCTATTTTTTACTGTATTCTGTCTATTAAAACCTGTTGGCTATATGATATCTCAGTTTAAGCCAGAATCTCTGATTACATCTGTAACCCCTTCTTTTCTTCCCGTGCTGCATCGTGGAGTTTTTAAAGCACTATAATTCTATCATCGCATTTCAGTTTTCCACATATAAATAAGGCGAAACAGTAACAACAAACTGCTCAAAATGTCTTTCATTCTATTATTGTTAACACACAGTTACCAATAACTACCATGTATTGAGCACCTACCTCAATAACTATCATGTATTGAGCCTTGTGTAAGGCCCTCTTCTTAGGTGATGTTCACAGGTTATCAGATGTAATCCTTGTAATAACCTAGTGTGTCTAGGTATTAGCATTTTCATTTTACAAATGGGAAAATTCAGCCTGAAAGATTAAGTAACCCAAGGTCTACACAACTAGCAACTGACAGAACCATGATTCAAAGCCAGCTCTATCTGCATTTTAGCTATTGTTCTATACAGCTCATGACAATGAAACGCGTTAGTATTTCAAGAAGATATACCACAGCCTCAGTGATTTTATAGACTCTATTAGATGATGATGCCGGGTGTTCTTCGTTGAAAGGGCTTCAAGGAGGGGTAACAAATTTTTTATCTTCCCTGCAAGAAATTGAAAGGAAATGTTTTATAGGTCTGCAGGGATACACAAAAGGAAGCAAAAAGGATTATGAGAAAGGATTTTGGCACGGCACCTATTGTCTATCTAGGAATGATGGCAGTTATTGTCAGGCCCAACAGAGGCAGGAAGGGGTGTAGGACCTCTGAGGGCTGGCACACAGTAGCATTAGAGAGTGTCCAGGGTAGGTAAGAAGGCAGGATCAGACAGCACGGGGAGAGGGGGGTCACTGCTACATACAAACCCTAATTCCCCAAGTATCCAAACACCTACATGTGGTGGTAATACAATGACTAATGAAATGAAATTGTCTTAAATAGCTTGTAAGAAGCTTTTACGGTTTTTCAATGAATTTTACATATTTGGAAGAGAGGGGAAAGCAAGAAGATAGGTGTTTTTGTTCCATCAGTAGAAAACCCAGTCATTTTGAAGATTTCATTTATTTATTTAGAGAAAATGAGCACAAGTGGGAGGGGAGGAACAGAAAGAGAGAGAGAATCCCAAGCAGGCGCAGAGACCAACGAAGAGCTCGATCCCATGAACTGAGATGGGATCTCAGTTCATGATCAATCATCAAGAGTTGGATGCCCAACCAACTGAGCCACCCAGGCGCCCCAAAACTCGTCGTTTTAAAAGAAAAATAAAAGGAGTGATCTCGGACTGACATTTGTCATTTTTTGACCAGTTAGCTTCTAAATCTCCTCCTGTGTTGAGAGAATTCTCCACAGCATGGCCTTCGAGGGAGACAGAGCCCATCCTCCATCATAAAAACACAAAGTCCAGGCTTGCTTCCTCTGTGGGGACCCAGCCTATAACAGACAATCAGATGCACCTACTCCAGACTAATCAGGGAGCTAGGGACTCCAAGGTCAGGGGTAACGGAGAATCATATGAGGTGTTATCAGCAGTGGTGAAACTTCCAGCTACCTGGGGAGTGGCCGATAGCAGTGACCATGGCAGGGTCAACATCCAGTTCTGCTGGCAGCTAAGCAAAACACAGTGTTCTGTGTTTAAGTGGCAGCAGCAATGGTATCTTCAGGAAACTGTCTTTGCAGGGTGATTCTGGAGTGCTTCTGGCCATGATCTCAACTGCTGCCTAGCCTGTTGGTTCCTGCTCACTTTCCTGGCTCATCTGTGAATTTTACCCAGTACTCTTTCAATAATTGCTTCTCTGCAACTTACAACCTTGGTTGTTACATACATATACATGGTAAAATCTAGTGAATCGAGTAAATTTTCACTTTTAGTTCTTTCAGTCTTCAGCAAAGCTCAGTTTTACATTATTAATCGTTACTATTGAAGTTTTAATGTCAACTTTGATTATTACTCATTGCTCTTAAAGTTTTTATATAAAGTTACACCGCATCTCTTTATCTTGGCTAATTCTATAGTATACTTAAATATCCATCAAGAAATTTTAATTTTGGGGGGGTGCCTGGGTGGCTTAGTCATTAAGCATCTACCTTTGGCTCAGGTCGTGATCCCAGGGTCCTGGATCGAGCCCCACGTCAGGCTTCCTGCTTGTTGAGGAGTCTGCTTCTCACTCTCCCACTCCCCCTGCTTGTGTTCCCTCTCTGGCTGTCTCTCTCTGTGTCAATTAAACCTTTAAAAATAAAAAAAGAATTTTAATTTTTTTTTTAGATTTTATTTATTTATTTGACAGAGATCGCAAGTAGGCAGAGAGGCAGGCAGGGAGAGAGGAAGGGAAGCAGGTTCCCTGCTGAGCAGAGAACCCAATGTGGGGCTCGATCCCAGGACCCTGGGATCATGACCTGAGCCGAAGGCAGAGGCTTTAACCCACTGAGCCACCCAGGCGCCCCAGAAATTTTAATTTTTTAAAGAGAAAGCAAAACTGGCTTGTTTGTATGCCCTGAAGCTTGGCTCCCATAGTTGAGAAAACCTAATTATCAGTTTTATACGTTTGTTTCCATTATCTATTACTATATAATGAATCATCCCCAAACTTAGTACCAAGTACAGCAGCCATGACATTAGTTCTGTTGACTTAGCATATGGACTGGGGCTCAGCTCTACAGTTCTGCTGGATTACCTTGGGATGTCTCCCATGGCTGTAAGGTGATGGCAGCTAGACCTGGAGCATCCACACTCCTTTGTCTGTGTGTGACTGGTGGGGGTCGCTGGAAGCCTGAGCTCAGCTGGGGTGTCAGGGTAACTAGCTCCTTCTCTTTCTCTCCTCAATTAGTCTCCGAGATTCTACCTTCCACATAACTCTTCCAAGTGATTTCTCCATCACGGCAGTTATACTTCCTACATAGTGACTTGGGGCTCCCAAAAGCATGAAAGTAGAAGCTGCCAGGCCTTAAGTCTTGGACACAGGATTATCACTTCTGCCACATTCTGTCAGTTAAAGCAAGTCACTGGGCTAGCCCACGTTTAGTGTAGGAGGGGACTATGTAAAGGCATGAGTAATGGGAGGGCTACCTCCATTATCATAGGCGTTACCTTGGGGATTTAGCTATCCTGTGTCTAAACTTCAGGCTGCAGAGTAAGTGTTCAGTGCTAGGTACAGTAGGCATCCAGCGTATTTGTCAGGATTATTTCTATTGCGAAGAGCAGAAACCAAATCCAAACTAGCTTGTGCCAAAAAAGAGAATTTATTGAATCATGAAACTGAGATATTCAAGGGGTGATTAGTTTAGACATAGTTTTGTCCAAGGATTCAAACCACATCAGCAGGACTCAGTCTTTTTTTTAATCCATCAGACTCTTGCTTCTGTTTGCATTTGCTTGGCTTTATTATTATATAGCCTTTGTCCTCCTCAAAATAATAGCCGCAAAGTAATATCATACTTTTAGCAGAGAATGTTAGGGAAAGAAACCCTCTCGCTTCCAAAATCCGCACAGCAAATCTCATGGAGGGACTCTGATGGTCCTGTCCTCCTACGAACCAATCGCAGTGGCCGGGAGGAAGGGGCGCTCTGATTGGACGGTCCGCATCACGTGCCCACACCTGTTGCGAGGGGCTGACCCTTCAGACCAGGACTTCCCAGGAAGTGTTCTAGAGAAAAGGAAAGCTGCTGTTACCAGAAGCAGTCGGATGGATCCCGGAAAAACAAAAACAAGAAAGAACTACCCCCGATAACATTGTGCTGAATGAATGAAATGTAATAAGTGAGTGGCATACGCAGTGAAGTACTGAGTTTATTAGGTGCCAAAGGAGACAGACACTTCAAAATTATTTTATGGAAAGAGCTAGACAGAGTGCTGCTAGGAGTGGATTGAAATAGAGAAAAAATGCAGTTTTGAGCTGTACTTTGAGAGCGGGGAGATTTAAGAGGACGATAAGACCAAGAAAAGGTCACTTTCTGCAGAAGCAAAAGCAGTTAAAGTTTCCGAAGTCTAATTTTTGGATGCAGCTGCTCTCCTTAAACTGTACCTTTAAGAAAATCAGGAGCTGGGGCGCCTGGGTGGCTCAGTGGTTTAAGCCGCTGCCTTCGGCTCAGGTCATGGTCTCGGGGTCCTGGGATCGAGTCCCGCATCGGGCTCTCTGCTTGGCAGGGAGCCTGCTTCCCTCTCACTCTCTCTGCCTGCCTCTCTGCCTACTTGTATCTCTCTCTGTCAAATAAATAAATAAAATCTTTAAAAAAAAAAAAAAGAAAATCAGGAGCTTGGTTAGTACAGTGCGTTGTACCATTTAGTTTCCAATTTAGTTGGATCTCAGGAAGAACTGTTTTGTAACCCTGAATGTGACAGCCGGGTGTCTCAAATATTTAAGGGGCTCCTACAAAAATAAAGTTCCAAGGTGACTGTTATCCAAGGGGTTAAGAGAAAAGCCTTTTGAAAATATATATTCACTTGTCCTCTGTCACTTTGATTAACAATAAATGCTGAATCCCCAGAAATAATAGTAATCTGCATTTTTGTGTTTAGAGCCCTCCTGTGAGGCTGAAGGTTTCTATGTAAATTAATTAGCTCTTCTCTGGGGCGCTAAGGAGGAAAGGAAAGCAAGCCCAGTTCCCTCCCCAGCCCTGGCTGAAAACCACTGAGCAGCAGATTCAGGGACTACGAGGGGAGAAAGAACAAAAACTGACCTGACTAAGCTAAGTATAGTTTCCTTGAGATTGGGGAAAGGAGCAAGCCACAGAAGGGAGAAATGGCTGTAGAATCTGGGCAAGAGAAGTCCCAGTTGACTGTCAGAGTCTTACATCACCTTGTCTTCACAGAAACCTAGAAAGTCTTCATTTGCAAGGACTTTGAGGTGGTGTCATCTGTCACCTTCCTTTAACAGGCAGGAAACTGGCTTAGGGAGATGGAGAAACTGGCCAGTGAGGGATCCTGGTAGGACTAGAACTCAGATTTCCTGACTCCTTGGTCAGGACTCCCCTTTCCCCACCCCACGCCCCAAGACTCAGGGCCTCCTGGAGGCTGATGTCAACTTTCCCAGTGTTCACATTCCCATTGGAAGCCATGCTGTCCTCGAGCAGTGGCAGGTAATCTCCAGAAAAGAAGCATCACCATCTTTGTGTAGTTTGAACCCCTCCCCCTAGTTTCTTTTACAACTCAAGGGGTATCTTGTTAACCCCACTCCCCATAATGTTTTCCTTCTCTAAGACTAGAATAATATTGCTGCTAGACACTTCTTTATAAACAGAAATTACCATGTGATAATAATTATGACTTCTGTTCACTATCCACACATACTCATATCCTTGTTACTAAGTAAATACAGAAAGATTATTCGTTTTATTACCTTTTGATATTGATATTGCCATGTTCTCTCATCGCTATAAATATCTGCTCTGCCCACATCAATTTGAATCTTTTTTCTTAAGCAAATTAAAGTAGAAATGATAACACAATTACCATCTGAATTCTGCTAAACTCCTAGTCAAAACAAAATATAAGGACTGTGATTATGTGAGAGGGAGAGACTGGAGGGGGAGACTTCTCCTGCTGCTAAGGAGCCGGAAGTTATCTCCTTAGCAGAAGAACCAGGATATCGTAGGTCTGCGTCGGTGTGGAGGGTGGCTGGACTCCCATACTGGCAGACACAGTACAGTTGCCCAGGACGGGAGGTTGAGTCTCGTCACTGGCTTGTTAAGTGCTAACTTGGGTACTAATCTTCTGCTTCCAATGAACATTTTTCCACAGGGTATATGGGTTCTTTTCCTGAGCCCGAGTTCATGCTAGTAACTTAGAGAAACAACCTTAAAATGCTGGGTAGACAGGGAGAATCCAGGTATCTGACCAATTTGAACAGGTTTAGTGTTGTGGTCACTTACAAAAACCTTCAGATTCTTACTCTGACCCTGAGAGGAATCTGGACTGATTTAGACATCTGCTGTCTGCCTTGAAAGAATGTTCTCAAGTGTTCTCGTCTACCTCACCATATCTAGTGAGCAGACGTGAGAGGACCTTTAGGTCCCAAATGTTTCTTCTAAGCTGTTAAGGATAGTCTCATCCCGAATATGTAACTTGATAATCTCCTGTGTTCATTGTACATTAAGCTTCTGTTTCACCTTAGGACCTTGGTGGACCTTTTAAAACAGCCTCTTCTTAGGCTCTTACACATCTCTGGAACCATGTACTCTTGGGAGCTTCTTACCACTAATTTCCTTAATGAATAAAGCCACGTATAAGCACAAAAGCTTGTAATTTGAACTATTTCAATATCTGAAGCATTTCCTAAAGAAGTCAGTTTTTTGAGGTGGTTATGACAGATTGGCAAGGAGCTATCCATTCATACCTCAAGGGGCCATCCATTGGCAAGGGGTCATCCATTCATACCTCAAGGGATCATCCATTGGCAAGGGGTCATCCATTCATACCTCAAGGGGCCATCCATTGGCAAGGGGTCATCCATTCATACCTCAAGGGATCATCCATTGGCAAGGGGTCATCCATTCATACCTCAAGGGGCCATCCATTGGCAAGGGGTCATCCATTCATACCTCAAGGGGTCATCCATTCATACCTCAAGGGATCATCCATTGGCAAGGGGTCATCCATTCATACCTCAAGGGATCATCCATTAGCAAGAAGTCATCCATTCATACCTCCTGAACATACTTGAGAGATAACCATTACTAGAATGTCAAAGATGAGGATCTAGTTCCTGCTTGTACGTGGTGGAGGAGGGTGGGCTCAGTAATGAGAGGGATGAGTGGGATAACAATTAAGAGGAAGAAGACTAAGAGAGGACTAAGATGAGAAAGGATATTAAAACCTCATAAGACTCACTCCTGGGTATACACCCAAAATAAAGGAAAACATATGTCCCCGCAGAAACGTGTCCATAAATAGCATTATTATGTATAATAACCACAAGGTGGAAACAACCCATATGTCCATCGCTGGATGAATGGATACGCAAATGTGGTCTATCCACACAATGGGTTATTATTTGGCTATAAAAGATTGAAGCACATGAATGAATCCTGACAACATTATGCTCAGTGAAAAAAGACAGTCACAAAAGATCGGATTTGCTCTGATTCCATTCATATAAGAGTCCAGAACAGAGAAATCCGTAGAAACAGAAAGTAGATTCGTAGTTGCCCAGGGCTGGGTAGGGAGCAGGGGGGACAGGCGTGGTAGCCAAAAGGTACAGGCTTTCTTTTTTGAGGTGATGATGGTGTTCTAAATTCAGCTGTGGTGATGGTTGCACATTATCTATTATCTATAAAGAAGATAAAGGCCATTACACTTGAAGTGGGTGAATTATATGGTATGTGAGTTACACCCAATAAAGCTGTTTTTTTTTTTTTTAAAAAAAAGCGAATAAGAACTAAAATGGAGAATAATGGTAAAGAATGATAGGGAGCGGCTCTCTTTGCCTCGCTCTCCCTCTCTCTACCCTTTCCCCCTCTCCTCCCCACCCTCTCTCTTTTTCTCTCTCTCCCTCCTTCCTTTCCTCCTCCCTTGCCTCTCTCCCTCTCTCCCGCTCCCACCCCCAAAAGGGAATCACTGTCTGTGGTTGAGGACAGACACTGCCTCTGGAAGTAAGGGAATGCTTTTAGTGCTCCTGATGATTTTTTTTTTTCATCATTATTAAGAGTTGATTATGGAGCTAATTAGGACTACAGAACTTCTAGCTAGACAAAGAGAAATTTGCACTTGGGAGGGTAGAGAAAGGTATTACTCGTTCAAAATCTGACAGGGGCACCTGGGTGGCTCAGTGGGTTAAAGTCTCTGCCTTTGGCTCAGGTCATGATCCCAGGGTCCTGGCCCCAGGGTCCTGGGATCGAGCCCCACATTAGGCTCTCTGCTCAGTGGGGAGCCTGCTTCCCTCCCTCTCTCTCTGCCTGCCTCTCTGCCTACTTGTGATCCCTGTCTGTCAAATAAATAAATAAATAATTTTTTGAAAAATTAATTAATTAAAAAAAATAATCTGACAAACACTTACATCCCAGCTGAAGGAAGCCTTTCTTATTACAGAAAAGGAGCGATGCTATAGAAAGCCGCTCAAGAAAAAGCAATCCCCAAGTTAAAATAGACTCATCTAATGAAAGAGAAAGAATCTGAGACTCCATTATAGATCCATTAAGTTAAGAATAGTGCAAGAAATGTAAGGAAATTCTTTTGTTTTGTATTTGCAAGAAAGATTTTTCTTTTCTGAGTTTTCATTTGTTCGTGAATCTCTCGGCTTAACTTGTTTTAATAAGCAGACAGTGAGATGAGTTACAAAGTCATGATTTAAGATTCTGAATGTCTGATCTCCCTAGTTACAACCCAAACCATCTGGGATTATAAATTATGACTCGTTACTGCCACCTGATGACAGCAAAGAGTACAGCCCTTCTAGAAGTACTGGCCCTTTTAGACACAGATGCCCCCCTGCAAGCTGAAATGCGGAATCAGTGACAGAAATATGGTGACAGAATCTCTTCAGAGGTTCTCTGACCTTGGTGTTAGAAAGAGGCCACCTTGTCATAGGCATCTTTAAGCATCGTGAAGTCTTTTCTTCTAACCACATTACCTAGAAACCAGTATTCTGTATATCGAAAGTGATTTTCCGTCTGTTATATCAAAGCGGTAGGTGTGTGTCCCCTAAGCCTGTCACCACTTTCTCCTGCAGTTGTAGCTGCTGTCGCTGTCCAGCGGCTGCCACTCGTATTGGTGGCAGCTGCCCGCCTGTCGTCACTATGGCTGCTGTCATCGCCCTCACGCACAAGCTGTTGCCTCTGCCACTGTCTTCCTGCTGCTCATGGGGCTGATTGGCACCTCTCCACGCCACATCAAGGTGCAGAAGCTGCTCACCACCCCAGGCTCTGAGCCATCTGACACCCTGTACTGCCGCTGCTCATTACGGCCCTCACAGCAGTGGTGCCAGCTGGGACCGGACCAGCCCAGCCCGGAGCTGGGTGGCTCCGCCTGATGGGGGGAGGGGGACTGTGATAGTCACCTTGCTACCTGCGGAAGCAGCTGGGCCTCTCAGTAAAGCCCAGCCTGGGGGCTCCAAGCATCCTGCATCATTAAGAGTCAACACATTAGAGCCCAGCGTCTCTCTTCTTCGCTTGTTTCTGGAGTTGATAACGGTTTGAAGCTCCTCCAAGCCCAATGGACAGCTTCAGCCGCTTCCCCCTCTCCGTGGGCCTGCTTAGGTGCCCATAATGGGCAATACTGTGCTCTCCCTGAGCACACACTGAGTTTCAGTGCCATACGTTAAAAGTTGTGGTAAAACATTTGGCATCATCTCCAGTATTTTTCAAAGCTTGCACGGGTTAAAAAATATGTAGGATTCAAGATGGCAGCCGTCAGGACTGTACTTCCACAGAAAAATAAACAAGAATCCATTCAAGCAGAGAAAGAGTAGGAGGGGATTTACCAGTGAACAGAGGTGGCCAACAGAATTTCTGGAAGATGGGAAGGAGAAGGGGTACAGTTAATGGGTAAACTGGGGTGGAGGGACCTCTGACTAGAATGTGCAATGGCACTTTGGAGTAGTTCCAGGTTCATAACCCACAGTTAAAAATGGGACTGCCGAGAGAGACTGAAAACAGAAGGATTAATGAAAATTCTATAAATATGAAAATGTCATTATAGCACATTTTATCCACCCCTGTAAAATGCCAGCACCCAGAATTTATCCCTGAAGGAGCCATCTTGGGAAATATTTGGGGAAAGTCAGGGCATCTGGTGTGGCTGTCACGGCCCCAGAACAGACCGTCTTCGTGTGGCATCAGAGAAAGAGGTTTCCCACTTGACAGTTGGCACCCCACCCACTAACCCACAGGAGAAACAGACTTACCTGTTAGCACTTTCAGCACCCGCCACATAACTCTCGCAGGCAGAACTCTCTCCCACCAAGAGGAGAGGCATTTTAGGAACGTGATCCAAGCTGTACTTAAAGGCCTAGCATCCCACTAATTGGAGTCACAAGAAAAGAGATGAGACAATGAAAGGGAAGGGAAAGTGTTGCCGAATCGTAGAAACACTTCTCTAAAACTAAGGGCACAGGCCTTCACAGTAGATGAGGCTATTGGGTGCCCAACGCGGCGGATGAAAAAAACAGCCTTACCTAAAGGCAGCCTTGTGAACTATCATAGTGCCAAAAGTAAAGTTCCTAAAAGCTTCAGCGAGAGAGGGAGAAAAGCAAGTCAGCCAGCATCAGGCGTGTGATCAGTAGCACTAAGTGCTAGGAAGTAATGAAATGATACCTGCTCAGCTCTGAGGAGCAATGATTTCAACCTAGAAACATGCATCCAAAGGGTGTATCCGCCATGCTGAGGGCAAGATGAAGACATGGTTAGAATTTTAAGGATTCAGAGAGTTTACTTTTCATGCTCTTCTTCCCGGGGAACTAAGGATGTATTCAAGCAAAGCAAGTAAATAAACCAAAAAATTAAAAAACATGATGTCTAAAAAAACACTCAATTCCACTCAGAAAAACAGCAAAAGGGCAGCCTTGAAGCAGATTTGAAGAAGGATCCAGTCCAGTTTGTGGTGACGAGATACAACACCCCCAGGAAAAGATCTCTGGGAGTAGAAAGACTCAAGAAGATGCATAGTATGATTAAGAATTAAAAAAAAAAAACCTTAAGCTATGATTAAATATAAATAATGTAAGAAAAAGAAAAGCCAATCTGAAATTTTGAGGGGGAAAAAAAACTGCAGAAAAAATTCATGGTCCAAATACAAAGCAGAGTTCCAGAAGCATGCTCTTGAAGACGCCTCACGGTTATGACCGAATGATAGAGGGAAGTGTACTCCTTACACAGTACCGGGCCAGGCACCGAGCCATACGCGGTGCTCGCAATGATGTAAATGTCCTCTGGTTTTCACCCGACGTCATGCAGCAAAGGACGGGAGACCAGGTTGTGCTTGTAGGACAACACAGGCAAAAGTAAAAATACGGCTAAGAGAAAATGGAAGCCAGGGGCCAGTGGAAGGTGAAATATGGACCATAGAGAGAGGAAGAAAAGTTTACAAAAGGGTCATTAGTAGCTTCCTCTTAAAAAGCGGGGCCAGGCAGCAGATGAGTTGGAAGTTTAAATAGTTAGATTGGTTTAGATAGTTAATTATTTAAATCATAGAGGGCAGCATTTTTACACCAAAGTAATAAAATACCGGAAAGAGGAGAAAGGTATTGCAAGTGAGCTGTACTTTTTGTCTTTCACACCAGGTTTATCTGTTAGATACATCTGACTCCGTACAGTAGAGGGAAGGGACTCGGAGACTTAAAACATTTAAAACATTCCACAACTCTACCTAAGACTCAGTGCTCATCATGAGTGTGGCCTCTAATCCCCACCACCTGTGTCACCCATCCCCCTCCCACCTCCCCTTCTGGCCATCAGTTTGTTCTCTAGAGTTCAGAGTCTGTTTCTTGGGTGCCCGGGTGGCTCAGTCGGTTAAGCATCTGCCTTCGGCTCAGGTCATGATCCCAGGGTGGGGGGATCAAGGCCTTCATCTTGTTCCCTGATCAGCCAGGGGTCTGCTTCTCCCTCTGCCCATCCCCCACCTCTTGTGCTCACCATCTCCCTCTCTCTCTCTTTCTCTCTCTGTCTCTTGCAAAAATAAATACAATGTTTAAAAAGAGAGAGAGAGAGTCTGTTTCTTGGTGTGTCTCCTTTGTTCATTTGCTTTGTTCCTGAAATTCCTCATATCAGTGAAATCAAATGGTATTTGTCTTCCTCTGACTGACTTTTTTCACTTTGCATTATCCTCTCTAGCTCCATCCGTGTGCTTGCAGATGGTGAGATTTTGTTCTTTGTTTTTTTACAGCCGAATAATACTTCGTTGAATATATGTTATATCTTGCCAGCTCTCTGCTGTTCGCTCCTCAAGGTCTGTTGGCTTCATGCTCCACAGCCCCCTCTGTCGTCCCAGGCAGGTTCCTACACTTCCAAGCATCATAACATGGAGCAGAAAAGGACAGTTTCCCCCTCTTGCTTAAATTCTGTCTCAAAGAAACGTTTTCAAGCAGTCTCGCTAATGGACTTCCACTCGTGTCTTACTGGCCCTAATTGTCTCACACACCCTCCTCTAAACCAGACACTGGCAACAGAAAGGGACCGCTGCCTTCTTACAGCTACTCAGCTGACTTGACTTGGTGGAAGGTCTCTGGAAATGGCAACTTGTATTCTAGCATGAACCTAAGACTTAGGCATGACAACCATTATCTCGTCTCTCTCTTAACTGATCAGATTTCATGCCGATAGACCCCTACCAAGGAAAAGTTGTTGTCTCTGTAAATCAGTTATAGACATAGTTCAGAGGGAAAAGGACCACGGTGACTGTCTCGTGGCCTTGTTCAGTAATTCTCTCTTAAGATCTAGAAACATAGGTTCCTTCTTTCTGGCTATGTATCAAATCAGGATCCTCAGAGCTGCTAAGTACATTTTTTTCTTTGATTAAATAGCTTTGTATAATTCAGAGGTTCTAAAAGATCCTTCCTCTCTTTAGATAATCTATAGCCATGTGATAATATATGGGTTCTATATAGGGAGAAGGGTTCTGTGCCTCTTCTCAAAACTTGCTTGTTTTGCAACTTAGTAAAATGGAAACACAATGCGAACCAGGGTTTAGATCCCAGCCCACCCACTTAGTAGTAGCTGCGTGACCTCCAGGCATTTCCAGACCTTTCCATGCTTTAGTTATTTCTAAAAATGGAGGCGGTTGGCTTATGTGTTAGGGTGTTTTGTTTTGTTTTTAAGATTTTATTTATTTATTTATTTGACAGAGAGAGAGAGATCATAAGCAGGCAGGTGGGGGGGGACGGGGGAAGCAGGCTCCCCGCTGAGCAGAGAGCCTGCTGTGGGGCTGGATCCCAGGACGCTGGGATTATGACCCGAGCTGAAGGCAGGGGTTTAACCCTCTGAGCCACCCAGGTGCCCCTGTTAGGATGGTTTTAAGGCTTAAGTGAAACTGCCAATGGTATAAATATAAGGAAAATGTCAGCAGTTGCTAACTCTTCCTATAGTAGCATGCAAGAGAGTGTGTAGCTTGGTCCCCCCATTTTTATGTGTTGGATGGTCAGCCAACATTATGGAAAAGTGAATCAAATTAGGCAAGGGAGAAGAATTTGATTCTCATTTGAAGCATGAATATAGTAACAAGAGGAGGGATGAAAGGCAACGAGGGTAAAGACCAAAAGGTAAAGATATCCGTGCTTTTGACCAAGTTTTCTCAATCAAAGGACTGCACGCTGCTCCCACAGCGCCCTGAGCCGAACCCTACGGAGCTCCATTGAAGGGGATTTCAGTGGAATGGATTCCTCACAGAAGGAGACCATGGTAACTTTATTCCTTCCCTGGAACACTTTGAATTATAAAAAGAAATCAGGCTCAGATAATCAAAAAGCGTGAGATGGTGAATAAAATACGTTAGAGGATTATAATTCAATAATAATTGAATTTCTCTAGCAGAGAGACCCAAAGAAGTTCAAATGTATCATCTCAATTAGTTCCAACACCCATCTGCCAAGACGCAGGCCTGGTGTTAGACTCCGCACCCCTTGCATCCTTCACCAAGACAATGAGACCCGACAGTCTTCCCGTGGCATCCATGGCTTCACATGCTTTGCCGTGAATGTTTCAGGCATGATTTGGAAGTGAGCTGTCCCCACTGCTCCTCATGCAGGGAGACCTCCTCTTGCTAGCTTCGCCTCCTCATTTCTTCCCTGAACGCTGGAAGTTCTTGAAAAAGCACATATTTCTCACGCCAGTATTTCCAGTTATAAAATAGTAATCCTCGGCGTCCTACTACTTACCAACTGGTTCTGAACGCAGGGAGTTCTGTGCAAAATGCCTAGCACTCTGAGTAACAGGGAACTAAAAAAGGTAGCTTGTCTTTCCACAACTTCCCTTCGAAAGGTCAAGATGGGAATGAAATCTGGCGCTGCATCCGCCTCCCTCCCCTTCTGTGGCCCGTGCTGCAGCACAGACATCATGCTCTTGGAGGCAGGTCTGAGAAGCGCTGGGCTCAGGAACTGCGTGTTGATCGTGTAGGAATCAGCATATCTGGCAGATGGGGCCTGTCTGAACCCGTTGAGCTGAGAGGCATGTGCACCAGGCGGACCGGGAGCTTCGGCGGGGCGGGTTTCAGGCTTAACATGCGGCCCGAGATGGGGCAGCCTGAGACTCCCCCAGGGTGATCCAGTAAACACATAGAAACATATAGAAAGATTTAAGCCTTTGTTAATTTCAGGGCCTGTGACACATCGCAGAATAAGACTGTCTTCGCCAAGTGCGGGGTTGATCCTCTTGGCGTCCGTATTTACCTTGATGCACTTCCAGAGCCGCCACTTGAAGTCCGCTGTTCAGATGTTGTTGGCCTTTCTAATTTGTCTTTTAAATGGCTGGAGAGTGCAGAGCTGAATGAGGTGGGCACATTAATCCTTTTGGAGAAATCACTTGCAAAACATTTTATTCTCTGTGACTTCCTTCTGATTCCTCGGCTCTCCCTGGCTCTTCCTTCTAATTTATTCTCATCTCTGTTGTACTTGTTTCCCTATTTCTACCTTATGCTCCTTCGGTGCCCTGCATGGCCCCCATGCCCTGGTCTTTTCAGGTAGCGACAGTGGGAGGAGGTCTGTACCAAGAACCGCAGGATGCCCCCATCTCTGTATATCACCCTCGGCAATAACGAGGGGCTCTTGTACGCTCCCTGGGCTGTAAGTTCGAACCCTCCTGCGGCGTGGCTGGCTCAGGGAGAGGGCCCTAAGAATGAAGGCAAATGAACACTGGCTTACCCAGCAGTCTCAGAGCGCTCAAGGTGCCCATGTCAAGATAAGCAGATGTGTGTCTATACCAATAAATCCCATAACCTGCGTTCCTGCTTGCAGTGACACGGAGGTTTCTCCCTTCATTTCCTGGCTGCAACATGGAAAGATCCACCCACTTTAAACTGCCCCATGTTCCTGCTTCCATCTGGTTAGTGTGAGCAGAGATCCTGATAAATGAGAATTCCAAGTGGGTGGAAGAGAGTTACGTACAGCTTGATAGGTGGATAGGTGTGTTGTGCGCGTGCGTGCGTGCATGCACACACACGTAAGCCTGGTGCAGAAAGGATGAGTCTCTATGAGAAGATGCAGATCTTTGTATGTCTGTGTGGGGGGTGATGTCTGTGTGTAACATGTAGAGTCTACACCGGGTAATCCTCACATGGAGTGCATAATGCAGCTACAGGGGGTCCATAAACTGCAAAACTAGACGCAAAATCCGTGTGGATGTCGATTTCATTGTTTTCTGGCAAGGCAGTCCACGATTGGACCGAGTTTTCAAAAGGCGCTGTGAGAGTCCCAGTCCCTTTTCTTTGACCCTCTGTAGTTGCTCTCTCATCCTTGGAACATTCTGAACAAAAGTTAGGGATGGGAACAGGCCATCACAGTCATGCGAAATGATATCATTTTGCCAGGCCTTGAGTGTTTCCCTCCTCACTGCCCTTCCTCAGAGCTCCCCGTTCAGAATAGATCCCCCCCGCCAGCAGTTCAGACTGTTGTGCTCAGCGGGCCCCCACAGAATGAACAGCTGTGGGGGGTTGGGGCAAGGGGAAGGCAAGGTCAGAAACCACAGGCTTTCACTTTGTTGAAGAGTTTGCATTTGAAAAGAGTTCATCTTATTCTCTCATAGAGCAAGTTCCCACTTCTAAACAAGAGCATTCTCCATTCAGGAGGGATATCTGGATCAGCGTGGGCCCCCTATTGTCTTTCATCGTCTCTATCAGGGCCAAGCAATTCTTCCTCTTCAGTTTTCAAATTCTTAATAACAGACTAACAGGCCCATTTGCTCTGATTTTGGTTCTCTGTAAAAACAGGCTCAAGGTCTGCCAAAGCTGAACCTTAGTACCTTAACCTTAGACTGTACTTTCTAGAAATTCCTAACACAGTCCGTGGCACATTCATCAGTCTTGCCAACTGCATGTATCCTGTTAAACACAAAGACGCGTTGACTCTTTCTTCCTCCAGAAGGTTCCAGCTTCTGCTGCTGTTTTACTGTTTCCACCATCACTGCCCTCCCATGTTTGGAATAAAGCAACAGTCCTTCAGTGGGTATTTATATCTTTCTAGTGTCAGACATCCTTTGTGATGTTGTTTCCCTTAAATTAACTTGTCATTCCATCCTTAGAGCAACTTTATTACAAATTATCCAGCCGAGGCTTTATAAGCTTGAATAAAAATTATCCTATTCATTGTCCTTTCTTAATTGGCCAGCTTCTTCTCTCATTGTTTATTCCAGAAACTTCTGTTCCCATTGATCACAGTGCTCCTTACATGTGAGTCCATGCATTTGTTCTGACTTATTCTTAAACTTCCCACTCTTTTTTTTTTTTTTCAAGATTTTATTTATTTATTTGACAGAAAGAGAGGCAGCGAGAGAGGGAACACAAGCAGGGAAAGCGGGAGAGGGAGAAGCAGGTTTCCTGCCGAGCAGGGAGCCTGATGTGAGGCTCGATCCCAGGACCCTGGGATCATGACCTGAGCTGAAGGCAGAGGCTTAACGACTGAGCCACCCAGGCGCCCCAACTTCCTACTCTTCAAAATGCGTCGTACTACCTATCACCCCTTTTCTGAAATGCTCAACTCCTCGACACTCATTTTCCTATTCTCTGACATCATTGGCATATTATTGGTATCTTCCGTAATGCAAGCACATGACATATAATAGATGTTTAATGAATATTTGGTCATTTCAAAGATAGCTTTCTAACCCGTGGAATCCAAGAGTAATAAAGTTATGTTTTGGGGAAAGCAGATAATGGCTGGTCCCAAGTAATCAATGCAGAAATTTGTACAAGCATACAGCTAATTCTGAGGTCACTGAAGCTTAATTAACAATATTTGTAACATCTTCAATGTTCTTGCATGTCAGCAAAGAAAAAGCCACGTTCAGTGCTGATTGTTCTAAATGGTAGCCAGTCACCTGTGAAAACCAAGAATGGCACAATTACTGATTATCGTATATGGTACAGGTGGTTGGGTCTTGTCTTTGAATAATCCTGTATATAGTTAATAATGCTTCCCAAGCCTATTTCTTGGCTGAAATATAATCTTCTGGTGTGTACCTTTCTCTCTGATAAACATAACATTGCGTTTCCCTTCCCCTCCCAAAACTGTTGGCAAACACTGCCAAATGTGTGCATGTCCACCTCTCCCTGTGATTATGGCATCAGACCTTGTGTATGGTTCCATTCCAGTGGATTCCAAATAAGGAAGGATTTTCCCATCCTAATCGCTTTTTCCCAAAAAGTAAAGTGAACTGCTTTAGTCAGCAATAAATATGTATCATCTTTGCCTTGCTGTATATTGAATTGCTGACTTTTCTTTAGACCCAATAGTCATTTCTTTGGCCCCTTAATTTATGCAGGAAGCTAAAAGAAAAATCACTTAGTATTCTTAATAAAATGGCATAAGGTTTAGATAATTTTTACCATGTGCAGTAAAAATGCAAATGTGTGTGGCTTATTTGCAAATGCAGACATTAATAACTGATATTTAAACAGACTGGATTAGCAATTTTACTGATACATTCAGGAGATTTTTCCAATAATTTGCACACTCAAAATCAATTTGAATACAACATGTAAATTGAATTTAATTTTTTGATAGAAAATTATAGTTATCAGCTTGAACCATTAAATTTACTATTTAATATATGCTTTCCAGCTCACTTGGTTAGAATTTCATTGCACCTTATCTATATAAATTTAATTAGGCTTGATATCATCAGTATATTATAGAACTAATTAAAGATTCAGATAAGTGCTGAGGGGGCTTATTGAAACTCCATAAAGTTCCATTTAGAGAATGAGATATTCTTCCTTCGGTTCGTTATAAGAGAATGAAACAGCAAGAAGGGTGGCTTGCAGTGTTTCTGAAAAATTATTTAACTGGATTTAATGTACGTATTCCATTCTTTGAAGAGCTTTTTAATTACTCTGTATCTTTGTACAGCCCAACAACAGTTATAATCTTTATTTAAGGGCTGGAAAATCCTCATTTCCCTCTCCTCCCACTGAGCAAACAGTCTCTTATTCTGGTGTGCACATGTGGCTGTGGCTGTGTGTGTGTGTGTGTGTGTGTGTGTGTGCGCGCGCGCGCGCGCATGTAGAGAGAGGTAGGTGGGACGGGGCTTGTATACCCTGCCTGAGATCATGTAATGTGTAATGGAGCTTTGGGGGAAGCCTGTCAATCCTCACAAGTAGAATAAGCGTCCAGAAAGATCAGAGAGTGCCTGCCATAGACACAGCGAGGAGAGAAAAGATGAGAAACGCTGACCCCAGAGGTAGTCCCCGGGCAAAGCCGAGGTTCCCACTCAGAGCTTTGGCTACCGTGAGGCAGTCATGCTGTAAAATTCCCTTTGAATCCCCTTGCAGCTGCATCTCTGTGGTAGAGTATAAAGCAGACGAGTTTAAAAGACTGTGATTTCAACTAAGTGCTTTGTGTCTTCATTACAAAGCACAATAAAGCTTTTTATTACAATGGAGCCACTATTACTTTCAATTGAACACGCACTGAAATCGGGCCCCATCTCCTGCATTCCCAGGGAGCGCGATGCTCTTGTCAAAAACATGGTTGTTGTTGTCCCCCCCCCCCCCCCCCCCCCGCCCAGGGCAGATCGAGTGACATAACGCATGGTGGGGAAGAAATGAAAGTTAAGTGGACCAATCATAAATGTGGGCTATCTGTGACTGGGGACGCCGTGGTTCAGTACAGAGACACCCAGGAAGCCAGAAAATTGGTCACGAGCCTGTGTGGTGTGATAGAAAAGTTGCAGGCTTGGGGGCATAGGAGATGAAGATTGGAAGCTCTCCTATTGATAAGCCATTAGACCTGGGGGGCTCATCTCTCCAAAGCGTAAATTTCTTTAGCTGGAAAACGGAAATAATAACAATGCTGCTACCCCTCCTCCCACTTTAGTCTCTGTCATGGGTGAGGATGGTGCTCAGACGTCGTCTTTCTAGTCAACCCATGTCTGCGTCCGATAGGGAAACTGAGGTACCGCAGCCTTACGTGCTGTGATCGAGATCACTCATTAGCTAGTGACAGGGCAAGGACTGGAACAGAAGCACATGAGATGTCGTGTCTACACTGTCTCACGGAATATAAAAGGACACAGAGGCATTTTCTTCATGACATCCCGGCTGCACTTGATAGCATTGCGATTTCTCTCCCCAGGCAGATATTTCCACAACATCCCTGCAGGGGGGTTTGTAAACACGTGCACCTGCAGCCTGAGAAAATACTTGCAGAGACATTTGGGTCACCAACCAATGTGTGTTTCACCACTGCACTTGAAATGCTCCTCTCTGAAAACACTAGAAATGTTTCCCGGTAAAGCAGATTCTCAGCAGAAACACAGACCTGCATTGGGAGGGACGCCGCCAGCTGCCTGGGTGGCACATCGGGGCCCTCCAGACGTAGCGGTTCCTTTCTGGCCCGGAGGTCACGTGTAACATCTCCCAGCAGAGCCTCAGATGGTCGTGGCCTTTGGTTTTGAACTCTAACGCAGGTATGCTACACGCTCTTGTAAGTTTCGGGGCAGCAGGTGAGCTCTCTCCTCTGCCCCTACATTTACACCGTTGAGATGGAAGTTGGGAGGCAGGGGAGGCAGGGAACTGGCCCAAACAGTCTCGCCGTAGAAAGGGCAGACTGAAGGCTTACTGGTGTCTTGCCTGTTCTTTTCCACACCCCCCTGCTTAGCGTCTACAGCTCAACCCGTAGTCCTAATTTGAGGCAGGGTATTTGGGATAGCCTTGGTTAGTCACACTGGCCTGGTAATGCTGGAGTCTAGTGACCATACCAGCAGCTTGGAGATCCGGGCAGAGTGGGCGTGCTGGTGACCCTCCAGACTCGTGGATAACCCCAAGTAATCCCCTATGCCGTGTTCCTCTCATCGAGTTTCCTCCACTGATCCTCATGTCCTGAGATCGGCATTTCCCCGGGGCCACAGAATAACCAACAGGCATATCCTGCTTGCTGCCCCAGAGCCCACCAGACCATATGTGAAGCACTGTGGAGGGTCATTCAATTTTTGAAAGCCCTGGAAACTAGGAGACACTGACTCTGAAGGTTGTGAATGTGAAGTGAATGGAATACACCCTTTCGCTCTTCCCCCCAACCTTCTCTAATATTTGCGAAACACTGGGTTCAGGTTTCCAGGCTATTTTGCTGTCTTGGGAATAACTTTCTGTTTTTCCTATGGAGAATCAGCATGTTTTTTCTTCCAAACCTGTACTCACAGGGATCACAGGCCATCCTGCCCCCACCTTCCCACCTTGTGCAGCCTCAACTCAGCCTTGGAAAGTCACTCATTACCATGAATAAAGACCAGCTGGTGGAGAGCAGACCATGGCAGGAAGTCTCCTCTTCTGCTTTAACTTCGCAGAAGCTAGCACGGCAGCCACAGGGTGAGGAGTTGTCTGCATCTCAGCTTCTAATTCCCCCCATCCAACACCCAGGCTCAAATAATAATAATAATAATATGTTTTTGCCAAATAGGTGTATTTGCATAGCACTTTACGGTTTACACAGGGCTGTCACAAGGAGCATCTCAATGGGGCTTTCCGTTACAAACAGTTTTGTTTCCCCAGACTTGCTCCCGAGTATAAACTGTTTTCTCACGTCCCATTTCAGAGTTTTTCTGGAATGATCTGGGCGAGGTAAGCTAGGGTAGTATATTATCAGGCAGGCAGAATTCAGCCAGACTGTTGTTAACCAATCAGGCAGCCTTAGGTATTTAGCCTTTGTGAGTTCTGGCAATGAGGATGAAATCCAGGGCAACGGGAAAGCGTCTGGCATCTAGTGTTAAATAAATACTAATTGTTTCCCCTCAACAAAACATTAAAATAATCAGTTGTGAATTGTCAGCTCGGTTATATTTCTTTTTTTTTTTCCCTCCCCCAAGATTTATTTATTAGAGAGAGAGAGAAAGAGAGAGAGCACAAGTCGGGGGAAGGGGCAGAGGGAGAGGGAAAAGCAGACTCCCCACTGAGCAGGGATCCCAGTGCTGGACTCGCTCACCCCGACATCATGACTTAAGTTGAAGGTAGATGCTTAACGGACGGAGCCCTTCAGACGGAGCCCTTCAGACAGAGCCCTTCAGGCGCCCCGTGGTTATATTTCTGTTACTCCATAACCATGTGCATAAAACTGTCCCCAGTCCTAACCTGTTTTTCTACTAGGGGTTGTTCATTATTCGTTGTCATAAGCTTATCTTGAGAATAGCCTGCACGACTACAGGCAGTCCGAAGGCATTCTGTGCAAAGGCTTTGGAGGAGGCGTCCGCGGGGAGGACCTACCAAAGTATGGAGCCCTGCAAACAGCTTCGGTACATTTCAGGGGAACTTGGTGGATAGGGGAGCTGGTGAAAATGTTCCCGTATCTGTCAGCTGACAGAATCTTTTCTGCAAATGTCCCGGGCGAACATTGAACTGCAGCAAATGTCTTGATTAATGGATCAATCTTCACACCGCTATTGGCTGTGGGTGTACATTCTCCGTGTAGCTAAAGAAGTCAGGGTTGTAGTTCATAAAATTAGCATTTTTATAACAGCTTGAGATACAATTTACATACCATAAACATTAACCCTTTTAAAGTGTGCGGTCTGCGTGGGGTTTTTTGGATGGTGTACGATTGGGCGGCTATCATCACTAGATAATTTGAGAGCATTTTCATCAACCCAACTGTATCCATTATCAGACACTCCTCGTTTCCTGACTCCCACCCCTGGCAGCCGCTAATCTCCTGTCTCTGTGGGTTTGCGTCTTCTGGAGATACCATTTAAACGGAATCCTATAATGTGTGGTTTTTGTGATGAGCTTTTTTTGCCCCCATACTGTTTTCAAAGTTCATAAAACCAGTATTTGTCATAATGTTAGGATGCGAGGCTGAGTTAAAAATACGTATCCGGGTGCCCACCCCCAACACCTAGCCTATTGCCTGCTGTCATTTTCTTTCCTGTGTTTTAGGTGGATGGGGGAGGAAGGTAGTACGCTCTTACTGAGATATAACCTGCGCACAGTAAACTACAAGACTTAACTGTAGAGCGTGGCTGCGACCATGTGACTGTCGCCGCCCCCCCCTCCTTGCCTGGGGCTCTACCTTTCCTTCCAAAGGTGGGGGGTGGGTGGAGAGGGGGATGGGGAGCCACACCCTCGATCAGGCACCATCTGGGGCAAATGCTGAGCTCCAAAGGGAAGTCTTCTGAAGGGAAACCCAGGTATGTGACAGAGGCAGCCCCCGTCCCTGCGGTTAGCCTGGCGCGCTGTGGTTTTGTGGCTGGTTTTTACCCTGATCGGCAGGGTATTCCTCTCGTGCAATTCCATGTATCCGCTTCTCTGCCGAAATAAAAAATCTTTTATTCAGGAAATTAGGTTTTCATTTTAAATTCACTTTATGGTCTTTGAAAAACTTTCATTTTTGTGTGGTCGGGCGCTATAGGTTAGCATTAGCATTTAAATGGAGGTATTAACCGCGCTCTAAGACCTTTCTCTCCTATGGTGCCCTTTCTGGGAGGTTTTTCAAATCGGATACTTTTTTCTTCCTACAAAAAGAATGCAAATGCTATATATACTTTCTCCATCAAACACCCTTTTCTTTATTTATAGACTTAGGAGAACGGCATTGTTGAACAGTCTCGCATTAGTCTTTTATATGGAAAGGGCCTGTTGAAAAAAATTTCTATTCTGTCCCTCCGCACTGGATTTTCTCTGCAGACTCTCAGAATCAATTTCCCCGTGGCTAATTATATCCTGTTTTACCTCATATCCCTCCAGACACCCTCCCCAGACTCAAATCCCGATTGTAAAACAAAAATCTGGTGTAAATTCTTGCCCTGCACTAGGACACCGTCAGCTACCAGTGCTCCCGGAATCCCCATGGAGAATCCCCTGGACTGGGAGAGAATCCCACAGACCAGGCTTGGAATCCATCGTCAGTCCATGAAAACTAGTGACCTTTTTCTCAGATTCTCTCTGTATCTGCCAGACTAAGGTTATCAATCCTGTTGTGTGTGGTTGTCCAGAGATTAAATAAGATGATGATCGTACTCCTAATTTAGAATTTTATATATGATTATATACATCTTGGTCCTCCTTGCCTTGTTTTTCCAACAGCCCAGTAGAAGAGTAGAAATAGGTGGTACCTTTTGGTGAAAGGCGTCCCTCTTGCCGTCTTCTGTTCCTGCTGCCGCTGCCCTTCCGCCTCTGCCTCTTCTCCATCCTGCTGAGTGTGTCCTCACGGTTCCAGGCCAGTGTTGACCTGAATAGAAGGCACTAGAAGTGACAGAAGGATGTGTTTTTCTGCTGAGGTGTTGGCATCCGCTTCTCTCTTGGACGTTGATTTTGTTCCGCTGTATGCTTGGGGACGTGGTGAGGACACCTGGAACACTGATACGGTCTGACCAGGAGATATCGAGCAAACCAGGGAAAGCTGGGTAATTGGACAGTTGGAAGGCTCCCTTGCTTCTCACAGGGGCTGACCTACGCCCTACAGCCCAAGAGGTCTTTCTACATCCCAGCTGTCCTCACATCTGACTTGTTTCAAAAACCCTCTGTCTTCAGATGCCTTCCCATCAACCACAGCGCTGGTTCCCCCATGCCAGTCTGGAAACTGCAGCAAAACTGTCCTCATCTTTAGGACAATTAGAAAAATAGTGATCCTGTAGTGTGTTTCTCATCAAAGAGAATATAATTTTTTGTTCTGAAATAATTACCTTCCTACTTGAGGAGTATTAAAAGACTTTCCTTTATGAAATCCTCATAATAGGGGCGCCTAGGTGACTCAGTCGGTTAAGCATCTGATTCCTGGTTTCAGCTCATGTTGAGAACTCGTGGGTCATAGGCTCCAGCCCTGCATTGGGGCCCCTGCACTCAGCAGGCAGTCTGCTTGAGGATTCTCTCCTCCTGCCCCTCCCCCTACCCATGTGTGCACTTGCTCTCTCTCAGATAAATAAATAAATCTTCAAAATAACTACATAAAAAAAATCCTGAAATGACAGATGATTGTTTAGTTGGAACAACATAGGCAGAGTAAAAGGTTAGCAACTCTAAGTCGGTCTCACCCTCATCCTCTCATTCCGCCCACACTTCCTCCTACCGTGGGTCCCAGGTTTCTGGTGTGACACACAAGGTCTGTGTTGCCCTGGCTCCAGCTTACCTCGCTGACCTTCTGTCCCTCCCTCACCCTCCATGTACCCCTTGCACCCCAGTGAGGACTAAACCATCTGGAGCCCCTTCCCTGCAAATACCCTATTCATCCCACCTTCCTTTTTTTTTTTTTTTTAATTAATTTATTTATTTTTATTTGCTTATTTACAGCATAACAGTGTTCATTGTTTTGGCATCACACCCAGTGCTCCATGCAGTACGTGCCCTCCCTATTACCACCACCTGGTTCCTCAACCTCCCACCCCACCCCACCCCCTCCCGCCGCCCCTTCATAACCCTCTGGTTGTTTTTCAGAGTCCATAGTCTCTCATGGTTCATCTCCCCTTCCAGTTTCCCTCAACTCCCTCTCCTCTCCATCTCCCCATGTCCTCCATGTTATTTGTTATGCTCCACAAATAAGTGAGACCATATGATACTTGACTCTCTCTGCTTGACTTATTTCGCTCAGCATAATTTCTTCCAGTCCTGTCCATGTTGCTACAAAAGTTGGGTATTCGTCCTTTCTGATGGAGGTATAATACTCCATTGTGTATATGGACCACATCTTCCTTATCCATTCATCCGTTGAAGGGCATCTTGGTTCTTTCCACAGTTTGGCGACCGTAGCCATTGCTGCAATAAACATTGGGGTACAAATGGCCCTTCTTTTCACTACATCTGTATCTTTGGGGTAAATACCCAGCAGTGCAATTGCAGGGTCATAGGGAAGCTCTATTTTTAATTTCTTCAGGAATCTCCACACTGTTCTCCAAAGTGGCTGCACTAACTTGCATTCCCACCAACAGTGTAAGAGGGTTCCCCTTTCTCCACATCCTCTCCAGCACACGTTGTTTCCTGTCTTGCTAATTTTGGCCATTCTAACTGGTGTTAGGTGGTATCTCAATGTTGTTTTAATTTGAATCTCCCTGATGGCTAGTGATGATGAACATTTTTTCATGTGTCTGATAGCCATTTGTATGTCTTTGTTGGAGAAGTATCTATTCATATCTTCTGCCCATTTTTTGATATGATTATCTGTTTTGTGTGTGTTGAGTTTGAGAAGTTCTTTGTAGATCCTGGATATCAACCTTTTGTCTGTACTGTCATTTACAAATATCTTCTCCCATTCCGTGGGTTGCCTCTTTGTTTTGTTGACTGTTTCCTTTGCTGTGCAGAAGCTTTTGATCTTGATGAGGTCCCAAAAGTTCATTTTTGCTTTTGTTTCCTTGGCCTTTGGAGACTTATCTTGAAAGAAGTTGCTGTGGCTGATATCAAAGAGGTTACTGCCTATGTTCTCCTCTAGGATTCTGATAGATTCCTGTCTCACGTTGAGGTCTTTTATCCATTTCGAGTTTATCTTTGTGAACGGTGTAAGAGAATAAATGTCTATACTGCCTAGAGCAATCTATACTTTTAATGCCATTCCGATCAAAATTCCACCAATATTTTTCAAAGAGCTGGAGCAAATAATCCTAAAATTTGTATGGAGTCAGAAGAGACCCTGAATTGCTAAGGAAATGTTGAAAAACAAAAACAAAACTGGCGGCATCACGTTACCCGATTTCAAGCTTTACTACAAAGCTGTGATCACCAAGACAGCGTGGTACTGGCATAAAAACAGACACATAGACCAGTGGAACAGAGTGGAGAGCCCAGATATGGACCCTCAACTCTATGGTCAAATAATCTTCGACAAAACAGGAAAAAATATTCAATGGAAAAAAGACAGTCTCTTCAATAAATGGTTCTGGGAAAACTGGACAGCGATATGTAGAAGAATGAAACTCGACCATTCTCTTACACCGTTCATCCCACCTTCCTAACCAGTTCTCACATTCCACTGACTTCGCATATGAAGCACTTTCTTCCCCTTGTGTCTGCCTCAGCACCGACGTTGCCTCCAAGCAGCCTTCCCTGACTGCTCTAAGAAGTGTCCAGTCCCCCATCTGTGATCTTAGGGAGTCTCACGTGTACCTTTCTTACAGCCACTATCACGCTGCTGTAATCACATGGCTATTGTCCTCTCCAGAGAGCAGCCCCAGAACTCACTTCTGCAGCCCCAGAACCTACTGGAGACTACCTGATGCCTAACTGATGCTTAAATGTTTGTTGAGCGAATAAACAAAGAATGGTTTTAAAAGGTGCCATATCAGCACTGAGGAAGCTGCAGAGAGTCGTAAGACATCGTCTTTGTCATCAGGAGGCCCACATTCTGGGAGAAGATCATAAATACATAATATGGTGCATCCAAACAATGGAATCCTCCGCAGCCATTAAGAAGAATGAGGCAGGTCGATATGCACTGAAGTGCAACCGTCTCCAAGATACGTAGTTAAGTGGGAAAAGCCAAGTGCAGAAGAGCATGTAAACACCATTGCTCTTTAAATACATGTGCGCGTGCATGCTCACAGGTGCGTACACACACACACACAACTACAGGGGTGTATGTATACAATGTATCTGGAAGGCTACCCAGGAAACTAGTAGTGGTGATGGGCTCTAGGACAGGAAACAGGGTAGCTAGCTAGGAGACAGGAGTGGAGAAAAAGGCTTTGTACCATATGCTTGTTTGTACCTTTTATTTTGCTTATTCAACGAATATCTGTGTATTAGGTGCCAGACACTGTTTTAAGCATTTTACAGGTATTAGCTCAATAACGCTCTATGGGGTAGGTACTATCATCACCTCCTGTTAGACCCTGGTAACTTTTTTTATTGTATCACTCTTCATAAAGAATCTTAATAACCTCTTTCAAAAGCAGATCCTGCTTGGAATGTCGCATGTTAAATGGGGGACCCATGCAGTAACAGAGAAGGAAGAAGTTGTTCAGGGGACGGCTTCGTAGTGGAAGGAGATTTCATCAGTCTTGAGGGTTCTTTAGGCTTTGATACACAAGTCTAATGCAAAAAAGGACAAAGTATGTTCTAGAGACATGAGGAGCTCTGTTTGGCTTAAATAGAAGGTTAAAGGGAGAAGATGGAAGAAAAGGTGGACTCGGGGCCACCTTGGATTGTCAGCGTTAGAAGTTTGGGGACTTGATCCTGTTGACATCAGTGAACACACAAGTCTTTTTTGTTTTGGGTTGTTGTTGTTAAGAGTTTATTTATTTATTTGACAGAGAGAGAGATCACAAAGAGATCACAGAGAGACAGGCAGAGAGTGGGGGGCAGGGAACCAGGCTCCCCACTGAGCAGAGAGCCCGATGCGGGGTTCGATCCCAGGACCCTGAGATCATGACCTGAGCCGAAGGCAGAGGCTTAACCCACTGAGCCACCCAGATGCCCCTTGTTTTGGGTTTTTTGTTTGCTTGTTTGTTTATTTTATTAGGAATAGTAATCTGATCTGGTTGGAAACGGAGAGTATTAGTCTGGGCTGGGCGAGTGAGTGAGCAGGAGAGACTCCAGTAGGAGACAGTTGTCATAACCTACTGAGAAGAGACTCTGAGCTGTGGTAGTGAGACTGGAGATAAGCAAGGAGCGTAAGGGATGTTGATCAGACAAGAGTCAATAGTGACATTGATATTTTGAGATTTCGCAAACTTTGGAAGTTAGGCACCTGATAAGGACATCTAGTAGAAATGTCTGGAAACCCATGAAAATAAAGCTTTGATCTGTTGAGAGAGGAGATCTCATGCACAGGTAAGACTTGGAAGCAGAGAGAGGAGAAGGAAAGGCCAAGGACTGCCGGCGAGGAATGCCTGCAGCCAACGGACAGAAGAGGAGCCAAGAAAGAACTGGAAGAATCTGAGGGAGCTCGAGAAGGATCTAATAACATGACTTAAAGAGAGTTGGTTCAGAATGGAAAACCCAAGAGGAAGACGACTAAGGAAAAGCCATTGTGTTTATGTATTAGAATGTCATTGGTGACTTTTTAAAATGTAGTTTCACAAAATGGAGGCTTTAGAAGGAGAGACGGTGAATACAAATGATTTGTTCAAGAAATTTAACAATGAAAAGGAGAAAAGAAACGAGAGACAGACGATTGCATGAAGGTTGTGGAGGTTGTTGTTTGGATTTGGGTTTTTTTTTTTCTCTTGTTTTTGTTTTCAAAAGAGGAGAAACATAAGGATGTTTGAAGGCAGACATGAAAGAATGAGGGAAAGGGGTAGATACTAAATCCACAATGTCGAAACAAAACAAAACCCTAGCAGGATCCTAATGGCGCTGGGATCAAAGGCATACCTACCATGTCATTTGATTTAATCCTCAAACTTAACTTGTAATGTTACGTGACCTACCCCACATATAAATGAAGAAACTGAAGTTCAGAGAAACCAAGAAATATCCGAGGTCGTATGCATCAGAGAAAAGTTGTGGGATTCATGTCTAACCCCACTGGAGGATGAAAGAGAAGATGGCAGATTGCACATCATTAGCCAGAAACAGGTCTCTTCTCTGTCCCCCCCTTCTTTATTTGCAGCCAGGTGACCCCCACAGAGGTGCTCCACATCTCCCCCCCAGAGCTGGGTCACAGGACCCCTCCTTTTACACAGAGCACCTCTTTCATTCATAGGTGCTTCCCCATCAGTGTCGAAGAATCCGACTGCTTTTTACTTTGTCCTTTGTCACTTAAGAGATGGACTGACTGTCCAATCTGTCATTCATCGGTTCCTTTTCATTGATTCCACACCCACAGATGTCTTGTTCTCGGGCCAGGAGGTACCAAGGAGTGAGACCGAATCCAACGCTGCTGTCACAGCCCCTGTGTTTGGGGGGGGGGGGGGGCGGCAGACATTCACATAGTAGACAAACAACACTTACTCCGTTCCAGCCACTCATCTTCATCGTTTGATCCTTGTAACAACCCCATATTGCTACTTCCTTTCTCCGATGAAGAAAAGAAACCACAGAGTGTTGTGTCCAAGTTTTCGTGTCCGAGAGACCACCAAGGAGTCAAGCACCGATGCAGTCGCACAAGGGTTTATTCAACAAGCTTAAGCTTGGGCCCAAGTATACCCAACACGGCGAAGTAGGGACTTGGACCCCGAGCTTAGTTAAGGCAGGGGTATTTATGGGTTCCTGGGTGGGGATTCCTGGAACCAAAACAGGGTGGGGGTTACTAAAGCAGGGTGGGGGAAAGTTCAGCCCTTGGGCACAGGGGTCTGAGATGGCTTCCGGAGCTAAGATGGCTGCACTTATGCTAAGGCTAAACCTGAGGTGGGATGGCCTTGATTTTCTCGGCCTCCACAAGAGAGATTAGTAAATTGCCCAAGAGCATAAAAATAGTAAGAGACGGAACTAGGATCTGAACCGAGGTTGCTGGCTCCTGAGTCCATTAGCTTAACCACTAGAAGATGCTGGGTCTCTAACTTCATTGGTAGATACATTTTTTAAAATACGTATAATGTAAATTTAAAAAATACATATAAAAATATAACTATCCCCAGAAAACACTTTTAATATATATTTATATTTAATATATATTTATAATATATATATTTATATTAATATATATAAATATATATATTTAATATATATTTAAGATATATTAATATCTTTAGCTAAAGATCGATGCTGAACAGAAGTGAAGTTCAGTAAAAGGACAAAGTGTGATGAGTGGGGCAGGTCTTGCCTTCGAGAAGGTGGTCAGGGAAAACCTCACTTCTTGATAAGCTGCCATTGGAGCAAACGCTGGACCAAATATCTTTTAATCCTCTCTTTTCCTCCAACCTTCTGTCCCTTTAATCCCATTTGATGCTCTTTTCTGATTTTCTTTCCATTGGCTTTAGGGTCTATAGCAAGACAGAATTCTGAAGCACAACAAAGGAGGGGTTATCATCACGTCCTTGCCCTAAAACTGGTACTTTTAATTTTTTTTTTTTTATAGGTAGTAAGAAAATTCTGGTTGCTTGTCCTTACCCGCCCCCCATACACACCTCCCCCCCATGAACCATTTTACTAGTGCTGTTCTAAGGTTCCTCCCCACCATGAAATACAGAAGGGTAGAATTTCTTCCAAAGAAATTCACTTGGGTTTTCCCCACATGTGTCTCATTTCGTTCTTTTCTGCCCCAACTCGAATTCTCGAGTCCGTTACAATCTTTCTCTTTCTTTGTTGCTATTCACAGCCCTTCCCCATTTAGTAACATTTGCCCTTGGCGGCACCTGTATGTGCTTGCACATTAATGAAGGTGTTAAGTGAGATCAGTTATAAGCCAGTGTCCTCAGCATTCGCTAGATGCTTTCTCTATGAATTTGTTGATCTGCCTTTATCATTACCCTTTGTTTGTTCTTCAGCCAATGTCCCATCAGGGGTAGCCATTCAAAATAAATTCGTTTTGCTAGTTACATTTTTTTTAGAGGCACTGGATAAAATGGTTCACTGACATGCAAATATATATCAGCCACAGTGGTGTTTCCATCCACCAAATTCACATTGCTACCCAAAGCTATCCATCACGTTTGTCAGAGTATTTGGGTTTTTAATTAAACCCTGCTGGATATTGTACATATTTCCATTAGCTCTTTCTGATTTAGTCTATCATTTTTCTAATTGACATCGGGTCTGAGTCACATGTCCTTGAATCTCAGGTGGCCCATTTTGTAGCTTTGGTTTATTTAGGTTTTCTTGCTTCTGTAAATAACCTGAGGGTTTAGTAAATAACGCCCTGGAGTATTTTGCCTTTGGGACCTGCCGATTTGCATATGCTCATGCTTTTCAAATAATCTGTGATTTTTTTTGTTCCTCTGCCAAACCCGTTTTTCTTTCTGGCCCTTCAGCCCTAAAAGATACAGTTCTTTTGTCTCAGCAAAGTAGAGAAATCCCCCGTACCAATATCGAGAAGTGCGGTGGGATCCCTAACTAGGACCAAAAGTCATTGGTAAGGGTTTGAGTAACTTAGCCAGCTGATGGCCGAATAGCAATTCTTGTGTCAGGCTCCCCAGCAGTGATAACGGCTTGCAGTGAACCATCCACTCAGCCTCACCCAGACCTTGTCGAAACACACTTGTGGGGTAGCTGGTTAGGGCAGAGTCAGTGGCTGAAGGAAAGAACTGGCAGCTACTGGAATGGATCCGTTACCTTGGCCTCGTTGCCTTAATATTCGAATGGCAGGTTCTTCCATCGAAGCCATGCAGTCCGTGCCTACCCTCACTGACGTCTCTCGCCAAACACTTACAGGTAGAAAAGGATTTCCATTTTATAAATATGGAAACCCAACACCAGTGACCCCTTCACTTCCCCATCCATCACTAATTGGTAGGCACAGGAGCAGAATCCTATCCTTGACTTGGTTCCTTGTCTAGTGCCCTCCAACTCTTTTCTTCTTTCCCACAGACCAACAGAGAGGAGCAGCATGGGCAGGCTGGCTGGCAAGCCCAGATTTATTTTACTGTAAAGTTTTACCTAGTGTCCTAGATATCTTTGATCTGGGTCGTGATTGTATTTTTTCAAAGTGGAGATAAAAGAAGCTTCTCGAAACCAAGGGACTATATGTCTATAATTTTCTCTGTTCTACAATAGTCCCCCCTTATGTGCAAGGAATAACTTCCAAGACCGTGTCACAGATGTCTGAAACTACGGATAGTACTCAACCTCCTACGTACTTTTTCCTATACGTAATACCTTCGGCAAAGTTTACTTGTACATTAGGCACAGTAAGAGACCAACAACAGTAACTAATAATAAATAGGGGGACAATTATAACAGTCCGCCGTAAGAAAAGTTATGTGGTCTCAGAATATCTCGTGCACATCCTTCTTGTGATGATGGGAGATGGCGAATGCCTGTGTGATGAGATAAAGTGAGGTGGACGACATAGGCATGTGACGTAGCACGAGGCTGCTGTTAGTGATACTTCAAGAGGAGGGTCCTCTGCTTGTGGACCGTGGTTGACCGTGGATAACTGGAACCATAGATAGCAAGACTGTGGATAAGGGGACACTACCGTATTAGCTTTTAAGATGTTACTATGGCTTCCTAAGTACTAGTGATAATAACACTAGATATTCCTTTGAAGAAATCCTTTGCATTATTTATTGAAAAGTTGATAAATGCTTAAAACGGAAAAAGCTGTAGGGCCTCTGAATTATTTTTCTTCTGCGTATGTCACAACCACTTCCCAGATGGCTAACCTGGGCCATATCGATAATACTCAGTATAAGGGCCCTGTGCTAATCGGTAAATAATATGTGGCTTGGAGACCACCAAAGTACGTAATACTATCTCCTTTTATCAACCTATGATCTTCTCTATATTATTTTTTAATTGAAAAAACTCTCTAAAGTGATATTCAGCACAGCATAACTCTCCTTAACCTGGATTCACCTTTTGATAATCAAAAGAGCGTTTACAGGAGTAGGAGACAAACACAATTATGAAAGTAAAATGAAGGACCTAAATAAAAAATCACAGAACAAGAGGCTAATTCTATTCACTCTTTCATATTTCATTATTTGATAACATCAGAAGATGAATCCATCAGAATTGCTTTGGCAAGTGCAAACAGAAGTGTGCCTGATCAATATTTATTAAAACCTTCAAAATGGGAGAAGGAGTTGAGCAGACTTCTTAATGGACTGAATAATTATTCATACAAATGGGGTTTGACCGAAGGCAGTGCCAGACCAAAGAGACACAGTTTTAATTGTACTGAATTTAAAATGCAGATCTTCCTCTAGCCCTGCTGCGGAAAACTTAATTTAAAAAATTATCTGATGGAGCGGAGAGCGACATAGGAATCCTTAAGTTCCCGAGGAGGAAATTTCAGCCACAGATAGTATAAATGTAGAAGGTATTGCGAAGGTGAGGAGCAAAATTTCTAGCTGAGAGAACCAGAAGAAATTTTCTTCCCATTTCAGGGACTGTAAGTGAGCTTGGGAGAGGATCATCACCTCACAAGTGATGGGTCTCTGAGGAATTCCTTTGTTTCGAGTGGTTTTGTTTTCTGAAATAAAGCAGGGGTCTGGGGCCTGCTGTCAAAATACCAGCCTACGTTCCTGAGAAGGATGAACACAGTCCATTTTAGCTTTAGCATCTCCTCAGAAGAGACCCCCTCCCCGGGTACTACTGACACGTGCTGGTTATCCAGACTCAGCCATCAGGTAACCGCGGTTAAGGACAGCGCTGTCCGGGAAAGCAGAGAGAGAGAGAGAGAGAGAGAGAGAGAGAGAGAGAGAGAGAGTGTGTGTGTGTGTGTGTGTGTGCGCGCGCGCGCGCGCCACTTTCTATGAAGAAAATGCAGGTGGATGACCCATCAAGCCTGCACAGGACTAGCACACCAGATTCTCAGGCTCTGACTACCTCTTGAATGATTTTCTCCTGCCCCCCGCTGAGGGAATGTCTCCACTGTCTTTTCTAAAGACCACGCTTCTCTTCTGGAATGCCCTGATCCGAACAAAAGCCTGCCCCCCGTCTGTTGTCAGGAATGTTAAGAACTATCCCTAGAGAACGTAAATCCAATTCTGCCAGTACCTCTCCGAGAATTATTTCACTTTTCTCTACCTGAGTTTTCTCATTCCTGCAATGGAAATAACTTCCACGATTTCAAATTAGAATTTTCAATCATGTCTGTAATAAACTCTAAGCTCTTTGAAGGGGAAGACAAATGAGAGCAATTATATTATATTTTTTAATAAACTAATTTATTCTTCTGACACGCGGGATTACCATCCATTTTATTATTGGTCTGGAAAGTACACATCTGAGCTGAGTTTACACTTGTTCAGAATATTTCCAAATCAATCACTGCAGCATCTCACCTACTACGGTTCAGGGAAAATCAGCATCAGCTAATTCTGATGGAAGCCCATGGTTTTAAAGGAGCAAGTGGAGGACGCTATAAAGGTTTTAAAATCCAAAAAAATGCTTAAATAGCATCTGCTCTGACCTCTTTGTTTTCAGTTTGGGAAGCAGACGTCCAAAGAGCCGACAGCATTTGCCCAAGGTCACACAACGAGTTAGCAGGGAGTGAAAGACTTAACCAGAATCTGGGCTTAGTTGATCTCTTGAGTATTCACTTCTCTCTAAGTCTTGTAAGTCTTTCTGCTCTAACTACCTCTTAATTATTTATGGGATGATTACCTAGTTATGGATTATTCAGTCTCTTTCTTTTCTCTTTCTCCATCTCCCTGCTTATCACCATGCATACCATTGAATGAACAGGAGTTGGATGTTTTACCCAACAATTTAGTGACCCATCTACTACTGGGTTTTTTATTCACGTTCTCAAAATGCTGCAACTATTGGCTTAAAAGAATATGGGGGGGGGGGTACTGTCAATACTAAGTTAAATTCAGGTAAAATTTTGCTCCTTCAAAACTTAAGTTTAAGAAGCCTGCCTCAGGGGCGCCTGGGTGGCTCAGTGGGTTAAAGCCTCTGCCTTCGGCTCAGGTCATGATCCCAGTGTCCTGGGATTGAGCCCCACATCGGGCTCTCTGCTCAGCAGGGAGCCTGCGTCCCTTCCTCTCTCTCTCTCTCTCTCTTTCTCTCTGCCTACTTGTGATCTCTGTCTGTCAAATAAATAAAAATAAAATCTTAAAAAAAAAAAAGTCTGCCTCAGAGCCCAATTGTCTTGTTGACATTATTACTTTGAGTATCTCAGGAAGGACTAGATGAAAAAGCCTTTACAATGACATTGCTTAGTTTTCCCTCTTCCTCAAGGAAGTAATCAGTCAGAAGGATAGCCAACTTTTGGAAAGAGAGGTGACTTTGTCCATTACCCAGCAAAAAGCGAGGAACACGTGACTTGATGAAAAAGCCAAAACTCGGGGCTCCTGGGTGGCTCAGTGGTTTAGGCCACTGCCTTCGGCTCAGGTCATGATCTCGGGGTCCTGGGATCGAGTCCCGCATCGGGCTCTCTGCTTGGCAGGGAGCCTGCTTCCCTCTCACTCTCTCTGCTTGCCTCTCTGCCTACTTGTGATCTCTCTCTGTCAAATAAATAAATAAAATCTGAAAAAGCCAAAACTCATTTCTGTAACTTCTGGAATGCTGACTCAACAGCATGACTTCATTATTTGTTTTAGAGCCCTGAACTCCCAGATCAAATCCAGTGCTGTTCAAATATTAACTACAGAATATGTAAATGAATTTCGAATTACCGAAATACTAGTGTATTCCATTACCATAGAAGGCAGAGTTGAGTTAGTACGTGAATTTTATTTTGTCCCTATTACCTGAATCATGACTAAAATTTGCTATGCAACTCTTCTTTGCAATTAGTACTTCCACTTTCTACCGCTTCCATTATATCCATATTATGGCATATTCTGCTTAATCTTTGTGTTGAGTCCGTATAGTCTATATGACATACAGGGTTCAAAGTCCTTGATTGTGAGGCCTTCGACAAATGGCTGTGTGCTTGTTTGTGCAGTGTGGATGTTTGCCGTAGCTACGTCAAAGGGTAGTGTATGCCAGTGCACCTAAAATTTAGACCTTTTTTTTTAAAAAAAAGATTTTATTTATTTATTTGACAGACAAAGATCACAAGTAGGCAGAGAGGCAGGCAGAAAAAGAGGAGGAAGCAGGCTTCCTGCTGAGCAGAGCCCAATGCAGGGCTCGATCCCAGAACCCTGGGATCATGACCTGAGCTGAAGGCAGAGGCTTTAACCCACTGAGCCACCCAGGCGCCCCTAGACATTATTATTAATAGTACCTCAATCAAGACAGATTCTCACACCCAGTATGAGACATAACTAGGTAACCATGGAAAATACAGATTTTCTTCAGGGATTTTGGACTCTGGACCCCACCCTGTAAAGGGAGGCAGATGGCAAAGCTTTCCCCGGGGACTATGGACAGCCCCCAGTTACACCTTCTTTCCACCCCCAACCCCAGACTCTCAGGACTGCCTACAGGTCTAAGAATGACAGTTGCTGTGTGGGAATTGCTGGTTTTACTAGGGCTTTCTTTCCTCCATTTACAACGAAGAGAGCTGAAACTTGGCAGTAGCTTTCAGAGATGCAGTGATAACTTTTATGATGAGTGTGGCAGAGTGGGAGGTGGAACCAGGGACAAGAGACTAGAAAGGTCTTGCTTCTTGTTTGTGGAAATTTCTTAAGAGTTCTTGAATGAGAAGAGCACTTATACTCCAGATATACAAAGGTATATCAACAGACTATGTACGTTTAAACATACAGACCTGGGGCACCTGGATGGCTCAGTGGGTTGGGGCCTCTGCCTTCAGCTCAGGTCATGATCCCAGGGTCCTGGGATCAAGGCCCGCATCGGGCTCTCTGCTCAGCAGGGAGCCTGTTTCCCCCTCTCTCTCTGCCTGCCTCTCTGCCTACTTGTGATCTCTGTCTATCAAATAAATAAATTAAATCTTTAAAAAAAAACATACATACAGACCTATGTACATTAAAAACCAGTAAGTAGATGAAAAATGGTTTGACTTCATGACTGTTAAAAGAATAGAAGAAGGTAGGTGCAGTCCTGTGTTGTTGGTAGAAGAAAAATCGATGCAACTCTTTTAGGAAGCAGTTTGGCAGCATTGCCCAAGTCCTAAATACTATACTTACCTTTGACTAAAACTGCTTTAGAATCTATCCTCAGGAAAGAAAGTGTTTAAAATTGGAAACAAAAGGGTGCCTGGGTGGCTCCGTCGGTTAAGAGTCTACCTTCGGCTCAGGTCATGATCGCCCAGGTCCTGGGATTGAGCCCCATGTCCACACAGGTTCCCTGCTCAGAGGGGTGCCTGTTTCTCCTTCTCCCTCTCCCTCTGTCCCTCCCCCTTACTCATGCTCTCTCTCTCTCTAAATAAATAAATGAAATCTTTTTTTAAAACCAAACCAAAAAGCTTTGCGCAGTGGCAGTATTGTAGCCAATGAGGTTTATTGTTAAAACCAAAACAAATAAGTAAAATAAAATTGGAAACAAAGTGTCTAACAGTCTGTCAACCCAAATATTTCAACTGTAATAGAGAAATTGGTAGAACATCACATATGGAAAACAAAAGCTAAAAAGACATGCAAAAATGTGGTATATTTTTTATATATTTTATATATATAAATATAAATATATAAATAAATATATATTTTTATAAATAAAAAATAAATATATATTTTTATATTTATATACATATATTTTTAAATATTTATATTTTATAATGGACTTCTAGGAGTAATCTTCGTTTCTGCTTAATCTTTCTGTTGAGTCTGTATAGTCTATATGACATGTATATTAATTTCCCAATCAGAGAAAGGTTAAATAAACTCCATTTGAAAACTTGAAAAAGGGGGCACCTGGGTAGCTTAGTGGGTTAAGCCTCTGCCTTCAGCCCGGGCCATGATCTCAGGGTCCTGGGATTGAGCCCTGCATCAGGCTCTCTGCTCAGCGGGGAGCCTGCTTCCCCCTCTCTGCCTGCCTCTCTGCCTGCCTCTCTGCCTACTTGTGATCCCTCTCTCTCTGCCAAATAAATAAATAAAATCTTAAAAAAGAAAAGAAAACTTGAAAAAGGAGACCTGCTCAGCTTACCAACATGCCCTTCCTATCCTCACTTGTGTAAGTATTTGCCAATGCAGTCAATGGGGAGAAAGAGGGGCCGTTCAGTGCCATTACAATAAAGTAAGAAAAACACACAGGGAAGAAAGCCCATTGAAAAAGGGAAGGTGAGGAAGGTGTGAGAAAATCATCTGTCTGTACCAGAACAAAGTGCGAACATTGTCATATTCCCGACTGGGCACAAGAGACCAGTCTAGGTGACATCAGCCCCCCCCCCCACCACTCTCTCCTATCGCCCCACCTGCCTCCCTGTCCACTCAGGCCATTTTGGGAACCTCTGCACAAAGGTGCACCTCAAAGAGAGAAACCATGGGAGGAAACCACCTCCATCAGGGTGACGTGGAACTCTGGTTTCTGGAATAGGATCTTTGGGCCACGTCTGGCAGTTGGCTTCCAAATGTCATGGGCTTTGAAGAGACTTGCCATCCAAGTCATGAGCTGGAAAAGGCCTAAATCAAATGTGTGTTCATTGCTCCCATCCCGGCAGCTAAGCGCTATCTCATACAAAAACGTGATGCCTGGAAGCCACGGCTGCTATTGTAATGCTCGATGATAAAGATCAAGCTTTCATTTTCCTGGAGCCTCAATAAGTGCTGGTAAATTATTTATCCCAATTGGGTTACATGATTTCATTTCAGCGTGTCAGTGTTTATCATGGAGGCCCATTCTCATTGTACAGTTTGGGGCATTTTCCTATTTTCTCCTTGGGGCACTTTGTCGCACCCTTCCTCCGGTTACCACCGTCGCTGTGCTGATTTAGCGTCATCTCTGCTGCCGGGTACTAGTCTGCAAGATGAATGAATTTCATGCCCTCTTTAAATATTTATGTTTCTTTATGACCTAATATATCATCATGGTTATGGGTAATTTTTTTCCCCTAACTACAGAAAACACACCATCAGTTACCTGTCAATTTTGTTTAATAACTCTGCTTTGCAAATCTGGGACACTGTTCATCTGAGGCTCTTGAGGACTCTTTTAGTCTCTGAGTCCACTTCAGAGTGTCATTCTGGAATTTAGAAAGTTCTTCATTGCACAGAGGATATTGAAACGTTAAGGAGTTAAGTGGCTCACCCTTCATCGCGTATCACACTGGAGGCACCAGGACTGACTGGAAATCCAGGCATCTTTGTTTTCTTGTTTGCTCCCAGCATGGAACAGTGGTCTCTGTAGAAAACCAGCCAGTATCCCTGGAAACAAGTCATCAGATTTTTCTAAAGAAATCCAGTTTCATCTGGCTAGGTGGGATCGATGTTACTTCTTAAGATAAATGATGAAAATATCAACATCATAATACAAAGAAACCCAGTTCTTTTGGTTTAATCTCAGTCAAAAGCATCACCATCCACTTGCTGCTTCTTTCTCCTTCCCTAACGCTTTTAGGTCCTTGGCTCAAGGAGTTGGGAATGGTTCTGTAACTCTTCCCACACCAGAGAGACTCTGGGTCAGAATCCCCACTAGGTTCGGGACCTTTGGGAATCACAACAGCTGGGGTGGGGTCCTAAGGAATCTGTACTTTTCATAAGCTCCCGAGGCACTTTCTAGCTGGAGAACCACCAGCCGAGAACTGCAGCCACCATGTCCCTTCTAACCTTGAGAGAATCATGGGCCCCCAATTTTCTGTCATTCCGTTAGGTAGGTCTAGATTTCAATATGTGTTCTTTTCCAGCAAGTTATGTGTTCTTAGGTAGTTCCCTAAATGGGCAGCTCTCTTCCTTACCTGTGCATCCGAGAGACAGCACATTGGATGATGCAGGGCCTCATTTCTCAAAATGGGGGCTGGCATCAGGGAGGAAGCCATGGTGTGCCAAGAAACATGCAAAGCCATCAGATAAATACGCATCTTCCTACAGTATCAGGTTTTTCTTAAAATTTGTAAGTTCCAACAGATGTATTATGGGGTATGGGTAATTCACGTGGGTTTTATGCTGAACATGAAGCCTCAGAAAGGTTCCTGACCGAATCTGATACTGGGCTCCCGGAAGTCTGCAGGCCGGAGTTAATTTGCCTCTCCTATTAGAAGCACCTCTGTCTGCCTTCAAGGTTACCTTTGAGCAGTGATTTCTAAATACGTGGTCGCAGGAAGTGAAAGTGAACTCTCATTTACAGAAAACTAGCCCCAAGAGGACCCTCTGCACAAGGATGTTGACCCTTTTGCTGCCTGAAATCGCTCATAAACTTGCCCATATAAAATGAGCATTTACTATTCCTGCCACTATTTAGGAAATATTTGTGAAAGCGTATTCTTTTTTTTTTTTTAAGAGCATATTAATTAGAAAAGGAGATTTAGCAGAGCAGGAAAAGGAATTACTAGCCATGTGAAAAGACATCAGTGCCGTTACTGACCATATTCCCACTGTAACAACAATTTATAAAATATTCTTAAAATTATGAGCTCCCAGAATATATTCCTTACTGCAAGAATAACTTACTTCTCCCAGAGGATGTCTTTTTATCAAGATGTTCCTGATGAACAGGAAACAAATTCAAAACTCAAGTCCAATGATCCTGGTAGGTCTACAAGATCCCTTCATCTCTGCAGTTGCCTTAGGCCTTCTGCCTTGGTCTGCCCTCCATTGAGGCAAAGTGCCTTTCCTTTCAGGAAGAGAGAAGGAAGTAAACTGTGCCTGGGAAGGCTTCTCAGTTCTTTGCCTAACCAGCTGTGAGAGCATCGCTTGGCACAGAGCCTGTACTCAACTTTACCTCCTGGGTGATTTGTAGTAAATATGCAAGTTAGTGTAGATTCCCTGAGGGTTAGTGGTGGCATAATGTTGGTTTTAAGAAGGGCAAATGGCTGCCTTCTCCTTTTCTGGCTACACCCCCCCCCCCCCATGTTCTCTCCACACTGGAGACTCACTGTAATGCGTATTTCTCTTATGGGTACTACACTCCTCTCCTTCACCCAGGCCAGTGGCCTTGCAGCCAAATGGATCTCAAGTCTGCAACTTTTTGCCCCATCCCCAGACCATTCTGTGAACCAGTATCACCTTAGTCTTCCAGAAGCACAACTTGGATGGTGCTTCCGTTCTCAATAGAACCTTGTGGGGTGAGGGAGGGAGGTCCTTTACTGACTTGACTAAGTCTAAGGTTCTTTATTAATTTAACTAGCCTGATGTCAAACCGTCTGCCTTCTGACTTTAACTGCCTTTTCCCACAACTCTGCTGTCCATCTACACTCCCCAGGCTAACCACATTCCCCCTCCCAGGAGGAGTCTCTGCTTCTGCTCTTCTCTTTTCCCTTAATCTAGAATTTCCTTCCTGGAAGCCCTGCCTGACAGGATCGTACCCCATATGAAGTCTTCCTTGATTCTTCACCTTCCCCTCAGCATGGTAGGATTTCTCCTTTCTCTGCTATAAATTTATAACATTTATACTGCCTTCATGTCACGTGGAGCATTATTCTTGTCTGTATCCATGAAGAAGGAGAGTTAGAAACTCCGGTGCATATCCTGCCACAGCCCCTCCTTCTTTGGGACGCTGAGTGAGTCCTGTAACTTGGTATGCTTCAGTTTCCTTATCTGAGAAGGGGCTCCTCCCTAAGTATAGTGAGGGTTAAAAGATGCAGTACTTGGGCCCCGCATCGGGCTCTCTGCTCCGCGGGGAGCCTGCTTCTTCCTCTCTCTCTGCCTGCCTCTCTGCCTACTTGTGATCTCTCTCTCTGTCAAATAAATAAATAAAATCTTTAAAAAAAAAAAAAGATGCAGTACTTGGAAATGAACCTTGTCAACAGAAACTCAACCATTATTTCCCTGGTTCCGTTATCTTTCCGACTTATCTCTGAGCTATTTGAGGAGAGAGGCCGTGTCTTGCTCATCATTATATACTTCCATGACCATCATTACGTTACTATGAATACACTATTATTATTTCAAATAATGGCTAATATTTACGGAGCAGGTATGTTAGTAGGGCACCATTCCGAGTGCTTTATAGGGATGAATTAATTCTTCCAATAACCCGAAGAGGTAAGTACTGTTATTATCCCACCTTATGGAGGAGAAAACCACACATTTCACAGAGCCTCCAACGAATAAGTAAATGAACGAGGGATTGAATAAGACAAAACCAGCTTTCATGGCGCCTGCCAGATGACTATTTCCCTCCCTCCTGGTGCTGGCCCTACTTCTTTTTCTTTGGAACCTGCTAAGTAAATATAACATTAGGCCAAATCTCGAGTGAACGGAGGCCCTGAAAGATGGGAGGTCTCCCAGAGGCTTCCATCAGACTTACTCTCATGGAGAAAACTCCGCTGAGCTCCAAGAGGACAGAGCTCGTGTGTGTCTTGTTCTCCCTTATATTCATAGGACTGAGAACAAGGTCTAGTGATCGACAGATCCCTATGGAATAAGTAATTTATAAACAACATATTCATTACCCCTAAAACCACATAAACGGCCGACAATGGAGATGGTGAGCAATGTCCCCTCTTCCTTCCCCAGGCAGTATTACGAGATGTTATACAACACAGCCGACGAACTCCTGAACCTGGTGGTGGACCAGGGCGTGAAGTACACGGAGCTAGAGTACATCCACGCCCTGACCTTGCTGCACCGCAGTCAGACTGGGGTGGGAGACCAGACCACCCAGAACATGAGGCTGCAGCGGCTCAAGGAGATCATTTGCGAGCAGGCTGCCATCAAGCAAGCCACCAAGGATAAGAAAATAACTACGGTTTAATTGGGCGCACTGCTGGGGGCGGGGGGCGTGGGGGGAGATGAGCGGGGTGGGGGGCACCATTTTTGTTCATTCAGTCCTCTTTGCTCTTTCTCTGGTATCTTATTGGGTATATTCGGAGCGGATTTGCTTTTCTCTACGCTGATGCTTTAGTGGAGAGAAGACGTGAGGATATTTTTTTGTGTCTCTTTGGGCTTTTCATATAAACTCTAAAGGGAGTTTGCAGTACAGAATGTTTTGATTTAATGTCTTCTCTAGCGCAGTCGGTTCCAAAGGATGGAGTGACTAGGGTGGGATGGGAGGAAGGTTGTATCAAATTGGACTCTGAAAAAAAATGAATGCACAAATTACAGCTACCAGCAGTCTTTGGAAAGCAGACGGACTCCCTCAGTTTTCGTCCCTTCCTAAAACACTTCATGGGGTTCTCTTACACAAACAGTAGCTTCTGACTCTCCCGACCCTGTCAGTTTACAGTTCAGTGAAATGAGCACATGTGCATTGCCTTCCATCTCTATTGCCAACCTCAGATCAGTGGCTTCTCAACTGGCTGTAATTTTCAACAAGTTTTCCTAACCAAAATAGGACCTCTTTGGGGCTAGGGGGGAAAGTCCCTTTATCTCCGTCCCTGAGCAAGTTCTGTGTGCAGCAGCTTGTACACAGAATGTGGTCAGTGTATTGCCTTTTTGTCTTTACTGCTGCTGCATCAAAACCAATAGCCTTCAAATTAATCACAAAAATAGAAGAATGAAAGGCAGTCTGCCCTCCTCTTGATTTTTTAACCTCTGCTTTCCAAGAGAAAATCGTGGGTAAAGAACTTTGATTCTCAGTTAACACTGTTTGGATGTGAGCGGTTCTTAGATGCTTACTTGCTCTCGATGTGAGCCCCTAGGTCTTCCTCACCTTAGAAAGTTGCCCTGGTCCACTCAGCTGAGTGCCCGGAAGATGGGACGGCATGACATTCAACCTCTGTGTACCCGCCAGCGGAGGCCATTTCTAAAATGTGCCCAGATGGTTTGGCTGCTCACCTCTCCTGGCACACTGGACCCCGCCATTGTCCCCCAAGTCTCCAAGCACTCCTGCTGCCCATGGTTGATATGTCACAGGAGAAAGCAATGCACTGATTGGGACACACTTGGAAACACGTGGGGAGGAGAGCCGGAAGGACTTCGACCATACATGGCAATGCCCCATATTGTGATGGTCCAAAATCGTATACCTGTTTGTACAGATTTGGTCTTGGTGGGAAAGGCAGAAATTAAAGAATCTTTTGAGAAGCTGAAATAACTGCTGTGTGTTGTTTTTCTTGAGTTCTTTATTCAGCAAACATTCCTAATATGTGCCAAATGCAGCAAGACCTACGGCCAGATACTAGACAATGAGGGAGGGCACTTCATTGTCTACCTTTAAGACAGGGTATGGACACCGGATGCTAACCAAAACCCTAATGGATGTACACTCAGGGCTGAGTTAGAAATCAGGACCAACCTGGGAATTCAGCAGGCAGCAGAAAGATGGTCTTCCAGAGGGTTCTAGAAGGAATACTGTAAATCTGTGTGGTTCAGAGTCTGGTCAGAAAGAAGTTGAATCCATGTAGGAGAAAACCATGGAAAAAACAACATCGTAGGAAAGTAGTCTACTCAAGAAGTCGGGGTGGGAGAGGGGAGATGAAGGAACGTTGAGCTGACCCCTTTGGTCTGGAGGCTGCCTATAGGTGGCCACGGCTTCCCAGCATAGCTTCTGTACCTTTTCTTCTCCTTCCTTCCATTCTAGGTCTAGACCTCTGGGGAGGTTACAAGGATACCAGAGGAGCTAGGAGTGGAGTTGGTGAGTGCCTAAGATAGTTTTATTGGATGTGAAAAGGGACATGGATTTGGAGTGAGTAGAATGCCAAGAACACTGAGAACCAGCAGGAAAATGGCAGATGGGCTGCTGCGGGGGAGCGTTTAGAAAAGTAGAATCCCTGCTTTGCTTACAATAATGATGGGATTGAAAAATGTCAGTTCTGCACAGAAAAAGTGATCTGTGCCTCTTTGTCCAAGACATTCAAGGTGCAGATTTCTTTATAGGATGGCACATCACTTGTTTTTAACAGGTCCAGGACAGCCCATGTCCTGTTCGGTGGGGGATGGCCAAATGGATGCAGACGGAAGGACTTCATTCATAGAAGCAAGACCTCATTCTTGCCTGATCGTTTGCTCAGCCTGACCATCATTAATTTATGTTTCAAATAGCTTGGGGAGAAAAACACAAATACTAGCCAAGCTGAACTGGCAACCAAACCCAACGATCCTCCTGTCAAGTCATATCCATGAATGTCTCAGCGCTACTGCGTTCATTCGGTCAAGAAGATGGCCATTGCCTATTAGACAGCTCAGGTGATACAGGATTCATGTAATGTCAAGCAGGAGGGGCAGTCCCTTGGGACATGGAGCTTATACATCCACTCTGACGAAGAGCTAACCAACTTCCCCCCGATCTTGCCCTCCCCCGAGTTTTTTATTTGCCACTCAATGCATCAAGACCACCCTTTCACTTAGGAAGACATCTCCTAGGATTGAGGTCTGACATCTTCATCCTGCCCCTCTGCTGCTTTCTTCTGAGCTTTGCCCTTCTGGAAGCTCGGGACTGTATCTCTCTGTTCACTGGGCCCTTCCTGGCTCTCCAGAACCTGAAAGATCCCCCCTTTACCATATGTGAATGGAACAAATGGATTCGTGCCTCCTGGGTTTCATGAACGGCCTGAGGCCACTGGGTTCCTGATTCTCTGCCTCCTAGCACACGGGGCACAGAAATTTCACAGTAAAACACAGCTGTCAGGCTTCAACGAGCCCTAGCTGGTCTCCACTCCACTAGAGGCAGATGTGATGAGAAGCCCGGCAAAGTGGCTGTCCTCGGAGCAGGAGGTGATAGGAAAACAAGGAGTGTCCCAGTCAACCAGAATGTGCTAGAACAAGCAGAGCTGGTGCGGAAATTCACACACCTGAGAGCAATTGTCTTAATGGGGCAGGGATGTAAAACAAATTGGGCCTAATTTGGAGGGAGGGTAATGAGGTACCAAGAAGAAGAAAACAAAGAAAGACTTGGCTCAGCAAAGGTCTCGGCTGTGTCCTAATTAGGCCTGGCTGTTATACGAAGCGCATAATTAATAAACGTGTGACCAGATGTGAAATACAGCAGAGCCTTGCCCTGCAATGGAAGTTGTCATGAAGTGCACACAGCTGGAAGGAGTTGTCCTCATTTGGCGGAGGCGGGCAGCCTGCCTGGAATTTTGAAGAGGTGTGGTAAGGGGCCCACCATGGGTCTACACCTGAAAACAACTAATCCTTTTCCAGCGGGGCTGGGCTGTAATGAGATAGAGCTAATTATCACGACCGTAATGAGATGCAAAAGCCACCGGAATCGAGTTAGAAATCTCTTTAAAAGGAAACTCCGAGGCCAACCCGGGAGAAGCCTCTGCTAATGGGGCGAGGTGTGAGCCTGAGGAGCGGGGGCCTGGTTTGAGGGGGTTGTTTCGACATCCCTGCCCAAGACTCGTGTCTGTAATTAAAAATATTGTCGGGACAGTCACACACCTGGAGCGGGAGCCCCTGGGAGCCTGGGAATGCAGGGACCTGTAAAGGCTGCACATGAATTTTTTTTTAATGTATAGACAGCTTATGTATGTCCATAGAAATGAGGGGGGAAAATGAGGTTCAGAGCGGTTGGGTGAGTGTAGCTTCCATTATATTCCATCCCTCTTAGAAATGTGGCCTCAGATTCCTGCTGACTTTGCAATACAAACCGTAAGAGGAGAAAAACCGCCCATCTCTCCATCCCAACCTTACGTACCTGCCAGGCCGAGCGTTCGTTCACAAGTGTGTTTACTGCAAGCGATCAAGAGGACAGCACCTGGTTTTTGCTATTGTTTTTGTGATTGCTATCATGTTATTTTAGATAGCACTTTTTGAGCACTGAACCCTCAAAAAAATCCTATAGACTGTTACTATTAGCATCCCTACTTTGCAGAAGAAACCAAGGCTCACGTTGAGACGTAGCCCAGACATGCCAACGCCAGAGTTCAGGCTTGGCAACCCCCCTTCATCTCATCCCTAGGGAGAAAGGAGAGACCCTCACAAGCTGTATTTGAGCCTCGAGGGACTTCTCATCGGCTGTGTCCTCTCCTACAGCCGCCAGGGGGAGCCACTCCCAGATTGGGTTTAAGACTGCCTTTCCTACTCTCCTCTGGGGCTGCTCCGCTGCCTCTGGCCAGCATATGTACAAAATTTTTGGACCCAAGAACTTTCGGGGGGGGGGGGGGTGCCTGGGTGACTCAGTTGGGCGTCTGACTTCGGCTCAGGTCACGATTCCAGGGTACGAGATGGAGCACCGCATCAGGCTCACTGCTCGGCAGAGAGTCTGCTTCTCCCTCTCCCCCGCTCCTGCTCTCTGTTTCTCTCTCACTCACTCTCTCACATGCTCTCTCTCTACTAAAGAAAGAAAATTTAAAGAAAGAAAGAACGAAAGCTTCCATAAAAATATTTCATAAAAATAAAGCTTCCATAAAATAATTTTTAAAAAAAGAAAAACAACCAAAAAAAACAACTTTCGGTCCCTGGAGGTTGATGATGACCCATACTTGGACCAAATGCTGGCGTATTGGGGGGTGGGGACCAAATGCTCAGGTTTTAGAATCCTCTATACCTTGGCTCAGAAGGTCACCTCAGCCTTATAGAAGTGGTTGGCTGTTGTATAAACTATTAAATGCTGTAAGCTTCAGTTTCCTCATCTGAGGAATGGGATAATAATAATAATAATAGCACCTATCCCACAGTTTCTGCATAAAGTAAAAGAGGTTTTCAGCTTCTACCATATGATAAATATGACATATGCATCAGAAGCAATATTCTAAGAATATTTCATCTGTTTCTTTGAGGAGCTGTTGACCCAATACCTAGAAAACCTGCTCTGTGGATGTGGTATAGGAGCGCCGCCATCTTGACAGGGCCTATTGTCAGAAAGGCCTGGGACGCGGCAGGCAGGGCCAGGATGCTGCTCCTTGTGCTTGAAGCCTGAAGCCGCCAGACCGCAGCAGTTCAGAGTCTGTCACTGCATTGTCTGAGTCCCCTCCCCAACACAGGACACCTGCCCTCCAGTGTCTGCTTCCCTTTTAGCTTTTAGTGAGTTTGCATCTCATTGCCTGCCGTGTATGATGCGCATCTCATTAAACTGAAGGCTCCAGGACCCATCAGGGACCAGGCCTTAACAGACAGAATAGCCTTCTGCCCGGGTATGAGTTTGCGGTTGCTCTTCCTGCCTGTGCTGAGCAGTGTCGGATCAGGGATCTCTAAAAGAAGTTCATAAATGGATCTACGAAACTGAGCAGGGGAAAAATGTCTTTTTTCCCCCTCTACACCAAATCTGGCTCTGAGCTCCCACTTACTATTCTCAGCAACCACCTTAACCACAGTAATTTGTTGTGTTTTCCTGGTAGGGAGGTAGGGAAGAGGCTTCCCTTCCTTTGGGTTGTGTCAAGGTTCCATTGCTAAAGCACAGCCGGAAAATGGTGAAGACAGAATGGTCATCTGTGTGTCCTCACCACTTGACCGCCCCTGCTCCGGATGCCCTCTGCTGCTCCAGATGTGGAAGTCTTGTCTCATGCAGGCCCTGCACTCACGCCCACCCAAGGACCTGTCTGCTGGGGGCGCTGTGAGCTAGGTGCAGGTCCAGAGCTGCCTGGAAGCCACAGGAGGTCTCTTCCTAGCTTTGGAGCCTGACACTCCAGGTGGGAGGGACAGTTCTCCCCTCTTTGCACCAAATGCTAAAGTGTGTTTTTCTTTCCACCACCGGCAGGTCCTGGATCTTTCAAGACAGTAGCCTCTTTAAAGGAGTTTCCCAAATGACTCTCTTGTCCTTTACCTTTCTTTTCCTTTTCTGCCCTGAAACAGGAAGTTTATTCCCCAGATAATCTGCCTATAAGGTAGGAGAGGGGATGTCCCTTTTATTTTAATTTGGGGTGGAGCGATGACCTCAATTTCTCAGTAACAAATCTATTGTGGATTTGTAAGAGCTGAATCAAACTTTGGAGAGCATTTATCCCCACCGGTTCACTTTTCTGAATGGTCAAGTAAGATGTTCCAGGAGAAGAGAGTAGGGACACTTGGTGACCCAGGCAGGACCACATCCAGATGTCTTGACTGTCAATCCCAGACACCCTGCATTTGGGAGCCCACACATGCCCCATGCTGGTAAGTTGCCAAGTAGAGTGGTAGAAGGCAAGCCTGGGCCTCCAAAGACATGACATGTCTGCATGGAAAGAACAGAGCAATATACCTGATTTCCTGCTCTCTACCTTCCAGGAATATAGTAGGATTGTATTTCCTGGATCTTTTTTGTTTGGGTGGAACAATGTGATTAGGTAGCCAGTGAGTTGTGGGTAGAAATGTAACATTTCCTGAAGTATTTAATTACTGTGTGCAACCCTCCAGAGCTCACTGCCCCTCACCCCCACCATGACATCCAGCAAGTGCCAGACAGTGACCATTCAGTGTGCTTGGGTCCCAGAAGGAGGACAATGCAGAGCAGAGCCCAAGCTGACATGCCTTCGACATGTGATGTAAGAATGAAATGAATCTTTGTTATTGAAATTCGGGGGTTGTTTGTTCCTGCAGCATAGCCTTGCTTGTCCTGACTAATATGCATGACAAAGAGACTGACCTTAATGAGAGCAGAAAGAGAAAGGAACTTTTTTTTAAAAAGGATGAAATTATTGTCATCAAAGAGAGCTGGTTGGGTGGAGTGATGGGACCAGGAGCCAAATTTAGAGACGTGAGGGAGAAGAGTGCCTTGCCAGGATCAAGAGCTTGTCAGCACATTTGAGCTAGAGATAGAAACAACTAGGGACGTGTTGTTCACTCAAAGAGTGACCCTGGAGCCCCCCCCCCCCCCACTTTATGTCTTTTAATGTTTCTGTCTCCGTCCTTGAACTCCTGAAACTCCTGGTATTAGTGGGCCATCTACACAGTCCTCAGTTCAGTATTTCTGATTATTCATAGGGAGGCTTCTAGAGACACCCACTACATACAGAGGGAAAAAAAAAGAGCATTACAATTAACTGTTTTAAAGCTTGAAAATGCCTAAACAAGAGGCCATATATCTCTGCTCCTGAATTTTCTCTGGGGTCTAATCATCCCACTGGACCAACCCTTTTTACTTTGGAAGCTTTCCATCACAGGGCCATTCAATACCAGTCCCTAGAATTGAGTTTTTATCTTCTGATAACCTAGGTCCACTCACAAAAACGTGAAAAGACTGGCAAAAAATCAATTTTCTGTTTTTCTACCATCTTCGTCAATAGCTTAGAGTTCCTTGTATTTCTCTGGTGTCCCAATGGAAGTAAATGTTAGTGGTTATGAAAGAGATCTGAAGCTGCGATTTTAAAATGAGGAAACACAACACTGAAATGCTGTTAACTTAGCTAATTTTGAGATACTATTGAAGCACAAGGCACTAGGTCTTTGGGTACTTTAAGCGCTACAATTCACTCATCTGTAGGCTAGGAAGCATTGAGGTGTTTTCACAGGGGTTATAGAAAATCTTAAGTTCTACAGGTTTATTAACTATTACCATTTCCTTGAATTTTTATTTCCATGTTCCTAGATACAGCAAGTCATGGCACAGGTCCTGCCGCAGCAGACCCCTGAGATGGTTGCACAGTGTCCTAGACCCTACTCAGAGCTTAGAAGGAAAAGCATCTATGTAATTTGTCCGGCATCCTACCCCTCCATGAGGACCATTTGGCTCCTCTAATGAAATACCAGACACTAGGTAGGTTATAAGCAATAGAAATGTATTTCCCACTGGTTCTGGGAAGTCCCAAGACCAAAGCAGTGACAGATTTGGTATCTAGTGAAGGAGCCCACTTTGTGGTTCATAGATGGCACCTTCTCACAGTGTCCTCACGTGGTAGAAGGGGTCAGGAAGCTCTCTGGGGTCTCTTTTTTAAGGGCACTAACCCCATTCATGAGCACTCATGACCTAAGTGCATCCCAAGGGCTGCCCCTCCTAACACCATCATGTAGGGGATGAGGATTTTAACATACAAATTCTGGGAAAACACAAACATTCAGACCATAGCATAGAGCTAAGTCAATTTGACATGATGTTTGTCAGGTTCCTTTGGTAAACATCAGTAGCCTTCAACCATAAGAAGTAAGGAGGAGCGATATACCTCTTCCCCACAACTTCTCTAGCAGGTAGTAGGTGACAAGTAAGCAAGCTGCAGACAACCTTTATTAGCAACATTATTAGCTAAGATGAATGGCATCTTTCAAGATGCTCTGTAAGTTCCATGAATTCCCCTTCTCTGTCCCTGCTCTCCAACCAACACGGTTATCAGAACATTCATTCCAAGGCAAACACAACAAGGCTTTGTCAGCAGGATCAGACTCACCTTCTAGACAGATCTAGAGACAGAGTTCCTTATGGGGACCCAGGCCTTGAAGTCTGGTTCCATAGCTGTAGGTACTGGCTTTACCTTTTTTTAAATTCATTCCTGAAAAAGTGGAAGAGCCAACAGTCTTCCCAGCCAAGCGTATATCTTGAACACATCTCACCACCCACGTCTAACCCCTCTCATGCTTGGGCTTTCCTGCCCGTCATTAACATCCCACCCTTCAGATCCATTTCTCTAATGCTGCACATGAGGACATCTACTGATGGTCTTCTTCCTAGCTGTGGACATGACTTTGCAATGAGTGGTCCACATGACCATGGCACCTACAACTTGAATTTGTCAGGCAGGACCCAGGGTCTAGTCCCAGCCTGCCTCAGAACACAAAGGCACTGACGAGGTTCCCCCCACCCAAAACAAAGCCAGGTCCAGACCCCTTTATGTGGCACTTCTCTGACCCCCTGAACCCTCCACCCCACTCACCCACAATCACGAAGTCTGGTCCAGAGACCCCATCAGCTGGTACACAGAGCCCCCAAACCTGGCCCCTATTGCTGCCGCAAACTGGCTCCCCTTCCAAGGGTACAGAGCTTTGTGCCCTTATCACACCATCTACCTTATGCTATTAATATCCAGGGCCATGCCACCAGCCCATAGCTTATTAATAATGCAGAGCCGCCACCCCTGACTTATTACACTACAGACATCCTTCATTTGCATGATTAGCACTTACCTTACTGATTAGAAAGTTTCATCCTGCCCCAAAACCTACCTTTTCTGAATGAATGGCTCTTTTAAAGGGAGGCAGGCTCTCTGAAATGCATCTCCAAACCAAATAAAAAGGAAGCAACACCAAGAAGAGGACTGTGACTTTCTTCATGAAATGAGAAAAGAGGAGCTTAAGAAGGTTTTTAAAAGTTCAGCGCCATGCTTATCGAAGGAACTGTAAGTAGCTATGGCTATCAAGGGGCACCTGGGGAACAAAAAGTTAGAGAAGGTCTTGGGGGTTTGTAAGAGATAGGAATGAATTTTTGGTTTTTACCTCGAAGAGTTTAGGGTTTTAGGGAAGAGAGTTGGGATCAGGTTTTGACTTGAGAAATATCACCCTGGAGGAAGATGGTTAATAAATTAGAAAGTGGGTGGCAGGGAGACTAGTAATAATCCAGGAGAAAGATGGTGGTGGCTTGAACGAGGGCAATGGCTGTGCAGACAGACAAATGGGGATAGATTCAGGAGGTGCAGAGCGTGATGGCTCCCTTACCTCCTTCCAGGCTCTGCTTGGATTTCACCTAAGTGAACCCTTCACGGACTACCTGTTTAATACAGAAGTCCCTCTCCCATATCCTGTCACCTTTCTCTGCTTAATTTTTCTCCATTGATCACATTGATCACATTGATCACCATCTGACATCCCATAGAATTTAGTTGTTAATTTCTTTTGTTTTGTTTTGTTTCACCATCTAAAATATACATTTTATGAGGGCTGGGGTATTTGTATCTTTTGTTCTCTGGATTTCCAACACCTAGACCAAACCCTGGGACATACTAGATGATCAAGAAATATTTTTAGAATGAATGTAGGAGTGAAGAATGAATAGAATTTCAGGACACAATCATTGGTTGGCTGGGAGAAAGTAAGAGGAAGTGGTAAAGGAGCAAAGGAAGGTTCCCAAGTTTCTGGCTAGGTTACCTGAGGGGGTGAGGTCCCAGTCAGTAAGACCGGGAGCACCATGGGGGAGGGGAGAAGCAGGGTTGGACGTGAAGAAGGGAGTGGAAAAATTTGAAGCAACTGTGGGACATCTAGAGTAAAAAGAGTAGACAGGAGAGAACTTTGGGTTGGAGGAATAGATTTCGCAGCCTTTTGAGGCTTTATTCATTCAAAAAATCTTTATTGTGTACCTGCTTTGTTCCAGACACTCTGCCAGGCACAATGGATACCAAGATGAGCAAAGCAAGGTCATGCAAAGGGATGACATTACTCGTAAGATGACATTTACTACTGCAGTTGATAATAGCTCATGTCGCTGAGGGGGCAGGAAGCAGACACTCTCTCAGACTGTAGAAGGAACTAGAAATTGGTAGGAACTTTCCAGAATCACAACTTGCCAGTATGTCTCAAAAAGCTTGGAAATGGACATGTTGGTGATGCAACAGTTTCTCTTTTAGATACTTACTTGTTAATCATAAGCACAAGACACACCGAGGACAGCTTGCACACCAGCAGGCAACTAGGAACTCCACCCGGTGCTGCACAGGACAGGCCCTTAGTCCTGGCACCCTAAGAAGGTCTGTGAGGGCCCTTCTGGATGCAGCTGCAGAAAAGTCAGGGTCTAGCTCTGGTCCTTTGCTTAGCCTAAGGCATACTCTCAAAGAAGGGCACTGCTGCCTGTTGCAGTAGATACTGCTGTGTAACACGCTAACCCGATCTCATAGTTGGAACTAATCATTTTATTGGATCTCATGGGTCTTTGAATCTAGAATTTGAGCAGAGATTAGCTGGGCACTTCTTCTGCTTCATGTGGTGTCTACCAGGGTCACCCTGTGGTATTGAGTTGGCAGCTGGGCTAGTCCGGAGCATTCGAGATGTTTTACTCACGTGACTGTCATCTTGGCAGGAATGGCTCTGAGGGTCCTCTTCCCTCCCTGCATTGTCTCAGCGCCTCCACATGTGGACTCTCCAGCAGAGTAGCTGCACTTTTTCATGATGGCTAGGACACTAAGACACCCAAACAGAAGCTGCCAGTTCTTTTTAAAGCTAGCCCTAAAACTGGCTTGACATCACTTTGGCCATATTCTGAATGTCAAAAGGTAATAGGCTGGTAATAGATCCTACCTCTCAAACAGAGATATATTAAAGAATTTTTAGCCATCTTTAATCTGTCTCATTTCCTTTTTCTTTTTCTTTTCTTTTCTTTTTTTTTTTTTTAAGATTTTGTTTCTTTATTAGAGCACAAGCAGGGGGAGCAGCTGGCAGAGGGAGATGGAGAAACAGGTTCCCTGCTCAGCAGGGAGCCCAATGTGGGGCTCCATCCCGGGACCCTAGGATTATGACCTGAGCTGAAGGCAGACGCTTAACCGACTGAGCCACCCAGGTGCCCTGTCACACTTTTTAGTTCAGGATCAGCAAGAGGGCAAGGTCTAGCATGTACATTCTGGTTATTCTCCTGCTTCTCTACTGTGTGTGCCAGTTCCTCCCTGTAAGTGTATCGCAAAGTGAAAAATCTCTCAGCTTCCTTCTCCACAGAAAACTAGGCTTATTATAGCAAACAAAAAAGAGCACCTGTAATGTCATTCTGATACCTACACATGAGGCAAACCAAGGCTGTGTGGTTCCTGCAAACTGCTATCCTAGCTGTCCTGGGAAGGCCCTTCACTGTGAAAGAAAGAGAAAGAGCCTGGTCTCAGCTGTTCATTTCTGGAAACATGGCTCAGCCAAGAGGGTGGGGTTTCCACTGTTTAGTTCTTACCTTGACCACCATATATAAACGGCCACTGTGAAGGCAGCTACTTAGGAGCCAACTGTACAGACCTAAGTTATACTTCGAAAATACTCCCATGGAAGCTGTGGTCACGTCCTTATTCATCCAATAGCAAAGAAACTTGTCTCTTGTTAGTGTTCAAGACAGCATGAAAGACAGTATTAAAATCTCAGGACACCATGGACTACATAAAAAGTGCCAGAGGGCTTGGCCAAAAATGAGAACATGGCTGCCAATTGGTAGGGCACCATCCAGGCAAGAAGAAGAGCTTCCAAGCACAGTGAGTGACCTCACGGGAAAGTCGATCAGGGAGGCTGGCAGATCTCCTTAGCCCAGGGGATGCCTGCACTGCCCTTGGATTATCTTTATATCAGGACAGCCTCCTGGAAGCTTCTTTGAATGTAGATGCCTCCCCTCCTTTCAGGTTTTTACAGAGGTTTCCAAGGTTATAGGCTTTCCAGGAGGTCAAAGAGAGGATGAGCAACTCTTGGAAAGTATCTGGTTCAGCTCTAAAAAATGTATTCACCCAAAGGACAGGTCTCCCCACCCCTGAATTCCGCTGTCACATCTCATCACTGCTAATGGCGCCTCTGTGCCAGGTTGGCAGGTGAGACTTTGGATTTGAGTTCTGGGAACAGATGCTGTGTGGTGGTGTTAATATAGGTACAAATTCTCTGGTACTCTTCCCTTCAAGAGGTGGACCTTGGAGAGTTCCAGAATGATGGAGCAAGAACTTCTGAAAATTCATTCTTCCATAAAATCAGTAAGAATACTTGTAAAAATTGCCAAAATTAAGTGGAAACTAACCGAAGGCTTCCAACAACCCAATGAGCTCTTATTCCAGAAAAACTGCTGAATCTCCATGAGAATAGCAAATGTTGTAGCATTTTTCTTTTCTGTAGCATTTTTAACTCGCACTATTCCCGTGCCCCTCACCCTTGCTCTGCTGTCATGAAAAACAGCAGCTTCAGAATCATGGTAAGCTGTGAGAATGAGCAGCCATACGACCATTGGAGAGGTGGATTGAGTTTGGAGCCCCTCAAAAAGCCCCTTTCACATAGAATTGTCACTATTTTACCTGTCTTATAGCTCCATGGAAAGCCCTAGTTATAGGACATTGTCATTATTTGACCTGATTCAGAGCTTACTGGGGGTAGGGAGGGAGGAGGGAACACAATCCCTAGGGCGTTTGTCAAGAACAGTAAATAGCAATTGTTTCTCATTGCGAGTGCCTGAGGTTGAATACCAGTTGGGGCCAACAAAAGAGTGACCAAAACTTTAAGAGGATGATCTCAGAAATGAGTTGTTCATAGGGGCCTTTGAAAAGCTCCAAAATTATCACAGGATCTGGAAGACCACACACACATGTGCAGGACTGTGAGAACACTCCAGAAAGGTATAAGAGGGACAGAAATTCTCAACTTCTCACCACTGCTGAACTTAAACAAGCAGGAAGTTGTATATACTTAAGGAGTGTTGCAAGTGTGCCCCAGCAAAGATACACACACATAAACACACACACACACACACACACACACACACACAGTGCCTCTTGGGAAAGACTGGAGACTAATTGGTTCAAAGCATTTATGGAAATTTCTGTTCCGTCATCATCTGACCATTACGTTAATTGAACACAGACTTTAGTGGTCACACATGACAGGGAGTACATATCTGTGTACAGACTCTGTCCAGGAAAGTTACAAAACAAACAATAATGAAACAACAATGGCCCACCTGGGTGGCTCAGTCAGTTCAGTGTCTAACCCTTGATTTCTGCTCAGGTCATAATCTCAGGGTTGTAAGACTGAGCTGCGTCAGGCTCTGTGCACAGCATGGAACCTGCTTAAGATTTTCTCTCTCCCTCTCTCTCTGCCCTTCCCCCCAACCCCCCCAAAACAAACAAACAAAACAAAAACAGCAACAAGAACCCCGGTGGAGGAAGGTGTCTGATTTCCAGAACTGCCACAGTATTTTAAATGTCCAGTTTTCAATGGGTATGGAGTTCTTTTTGGGCTGATGATAATGTTCTGGAATTAGATAGTGGTGATGATTGTACAATCTTGCGAATATACTAAAATCCATTGCATTATGCATTTTTAAAAGTATGAATCTTATTACGGTTGGCATGTGATGTATTTCAGTAAAATTTTTTAATGTCTAATTTTCAACCAAAAAATTATGAGACACACAAAGAAACAGGAAGTATGGCCCATACACAGGAGAGGAAACAGTCAATAGAAATTGTCCCTGAAGAAGCCTAGATGTTGGGCTTACTATATAAAGACTTTCAATCAGTTATTATAAATATGTTTACAGAACTAAAGGAAACCATATATAAAGAGTTAAATGGAAGCATAAGAATAATGCCCCACCAAATAGAGAATATAAATAGAGATTATCAATAGAGATTAATTTTGTACCCCTTGAGTTGGGCTGCAGTTAGCAACATAATCCTACCAAGCAGCATGTGGCAGAAATGATGGCGGTGACCATATTAGATACTGAAAACACTGATGCTTCTCCTTGCTTTCTTGGATTCCTTGCTCTGGGGCAGCCAGCTGCTCCGTCCTGAGGACACTGGAACAGCCCAATGGAGACAGCCACATGGCAAAGGACTGACCTCCCATCAACCACCATGTGGTTGGGTCGCATTGGAAGCCAATCCTACAGCTTGCGTCAAGCCTTCAGATGACGGTAGCCCCTCCGGCTGATATCTCAGTCATTGTTTCACGAGAGCCCCTGAGCTAGAGTCATCCAGGTAACTTGCTCTTGGATTTCTGACCCTCCGAAGCTGTGTATCTCACACCATCGGGGTCTGTTGTTTGAGCAGCTAAGCTTGGGGCTAATTTGTTATCCAGCAATAGTAACTAATGAATACTGAGAGGCAAAAGTCCTTTAAAATAATGAAAGGAAAGAATTAAGATCAATAGAGAAATGCTACCAGGAAGCTAATTTTGTTTCAATATGAGGAAGAACTTTATACAACGAGAGCAGCCTATAGTGGGAGAAATCACATTTTACTGTGGTGCGCTGCTGTCACTTAAAATTTTCAATCAGAGATGGATGGCTGTTTATCACAGATGATGAATGTGGTGTCCTTCTCTAGTGGGTACAGGATTTTTTCCGGATGACCTCTGTTTTCAAATTTACTTATAATTTCACACACACCACTACCACTGTTTTCCAGAAAGAATCTGAAGTAGTCTAGAATTATGACACATCCATAAACAAGCTAAGATAAAAATAAGAGTCCAGAAACCACACAGAAGAATTAGAACAGTTGCTAGAATTAAAATTAAACTTTGTGGCAGCTTAAGAAAAAAATTCCACTCCCCATCGCTAGAGATGTTGACATCCTCCCCTAGTGGTGAGACCTGACAATATCTTCCCTTTTTTCAGCCCACTAGCTAATTCTGGTTGGAGAATCATTGGTCCAGATTATCCCTCCCAACTCTGTCATCTTCTGTATGCTTTTGTTAGGGCTAAACATTACCTGACTTTTCAATCTTTTTTTAAAGATTTTACTTATTTGAGAGAGAGAGAGTGTGTGTGTGTGTGTGCATGGGAAAGATGGAAAACCTAGAGGGGAGGGCAGAGGGAGAGGGAGAAGCAGACTCTCCACTGAGCAAGGAGCCCAACTTGGGGCTCGACCCCAGGACCCTGAAGTCATGACTTGAGCTGAAGGCAGACACTTCAGACTGAGTCACCCAGGTGCCCCTAAACGTTACCGGATTTAACTGAAGAACATTCCTTATTACAGATAGAAAAAAAAAAAAGGCTATGGGTAACCAATCCCAGAAGATGAGTACGAGAAAGCCTATCTCCCTCCTTAATGGAGAGAAGTAGATCTCACTGTCTACTGCTTGCAGGAAAGTCTCCTAAAGCGAGGCTGTTTTATCTCACCTAACATTTAGGAGGCGGCCTCCTCGGTTTACTCCGGTGGAAGAGGGAGGAGATGGTTGTGGCTCACAGACATCCTTGCTGAGACAAGTTCCTGGGTCATCCAAAACAGGAGTCAACTCACCAATGGTAAGAGTTCCTGCCCATTGATCAGGGATCAACCTCCACAACCTGATATGAATGGAAACATCCAAGTTCCTAGCAGATTCCTTTTATCCCTAAACCTCTCCTCCTCACTATCTCGGTGTTTCCAGAAAAGACACGAAGATGTTGTGGCTCTAAATCTAATTTGGGCCTGGCAAAGTTTCGTGTTCCTATCAGTGGGCCACCTTAGTTGTGAAAGTTTCTGGAAGAAATCTGACTTGGAGTTGGACTGCCTTCTGGTGAAGACTCAGATGATCCGTGACATGCAAGGTCCCTCATCACCACTAGGTTCTCCGACGTCAGCG